>NC_090830.1:131394261-131710980 GCF_028021215.1 Eschrichtius robustus | reverse complement strand
TTAATACAGTATTATTAAATATAATCACCATGCTGTATATTAGAACAAACTTTATAACTGAAAGTTTGTGGCCTTTGACTAGCATTTCCTTATTTCTCGAGCCCCTGGCCACCACCGATCTGTTCTCTGTTTCTATGAATTCCTTTTAGATTCTGTTTCCATGAGCCTTTTTAGAGTCCACATATAAGGGATATCATAGTTTCTCTGTCTGATTTATTTCACTTAGTATAACGCTCTCAAGTTCTATCCATATTGTTGCAAGTAGCAGGATTTCGTTCTTTCTCATGGCTGAATAATATTCCATTGTATATATACACCACATCTTCTTTATCCATGCATGCGTTGACAGATGGATGTTTCCATATCTTGGAATGATGAATGGATAGGTTGTTTCCGTATCTTGACTATTGCTAGTAATGCCTCAGTGAACAGGCGAGGGCAGATAGCTCTTCAAGATCTTGTTTTCATGTCTTTTGGATATATACCTGGAAGTGGGATTGATGGATCAATGGTAGCTCTATTTTTAAATTTTTTTGTAGAACCTCCATACTATGTTTTCCATAGTGGCTGCACTAACTTTCACTGCCGCCAACAGTGCCCAAGGGTTCCCTTTTCTCCATATCTTCACCAATAGTTTACATAGACAGAAGCCTGAAAAGAATATTTGCCCGGGGCACCACACCCTAGGACAGCCCTGTCTGTCATCTTTAGGCGTCCCTTCCTCGGGTTCCAAAATGAGACCCCCTTGCTGCTGGCCAGACCCATCCAATCAGCAGATCCTGGCCTTGGTGCATTGACAGGGCTGGAGCAGTCCTCTGCTAGCTTGGCCCACAAATGTGACCAACATTATAGAAACTTGGGAGATCCCCAGCAGGGCCCCCAAACTGACATGCTCCCAAAAAACAAACTATAATCTCCTCCCAAGGGAGGCCAGGTCTGCAGGAGAAACATTATTGCCTCTTATGCCTGACTTTCCCTGCCCAGTGTTTACTGCGGCCCCATCACAATTCTCAGATGTTACAATATTCCAGGCGATGTTTTGATTTCACAAATCATTTACCCACAAGAAATGAGTACATTCGTTCACCTTGTAGGACTCCTGGAGGGAATTTTTTTTTTTTTTTTTAAGGTAGGAAAGAGCCAAGAATACGGCTAATATTTAAATAGATATCTTTCCCACTCTCATCTGCTGGTAGGACAAGCTGATCTAATCTTTCTGGAGGGCAATTTGGCAACACTTACTGAAGCCTTTAAAATGTACTTATCCTCTGACCCAACAATTTTGCTCCTAGGAATTTGCCAGAAAAAGAATTCAAGATGTGTTCCGAGATAGACCTATGAGGACATGTGTTCAAGTGTGGTTTAGAATAGTGAGACAGTTTTAAAAAATAAACTGAAAACCAGCAATTGGGAGTGGGTGATATAAATTATGAGCATGCGTACAATGGAGCCCTAGCCAGTCACTGAAAATGATTTTGCAAGAGAACAATGACTAATACGGAAAAAATGTTTATGATGCATTTTATGTTTCTGTAAAGAGACAAAACAGAACAGGCAATAGTATCTCAGTTTTGTTTTTAAAAAAATCTGTGTCTGGATACATATGAAAAAAAGATTGGAAAGCTATATATCAAAATATAACAGTGAGGATTATGTTTCCTTACCTTAATTTTAATATTTCAATAATTACTCTGTATTACACATGAATTTTTTGAAAGTAATGAAAAATTATGCTCCTGATTACTTTAGTGCTTTCCCACAGGCAAGCCCATCTGGACTGCCTCTTTGGTGAGATTGCTAGAAAAATCAACAATTACTGGGGCTGCTGGATACACATCTCCCTCCCAGGGCCTATAGGGGTGAAGCAAGATGCGTGACTCCATGCCCGCCTCCAAGGAACATGAACTCTAGAATGGGAGCTAGAGCCTTCCAGGAGGAAGCCTGGGTCCGTTCACAGTGGTGTGGGAAGCAGATTGGGAGGGGGCTCCTGCAGAACTGGGCACGTCAAGGCCACTGCATGTAAAACGCCTTTGACTGATGGATGGGGTCTCAAAGTGCAGCTGTGGGAAAGTGTCTCCCCAGGGAGTCATGAGGGAGAGCCTTTCAGCTCTGCAGTGGCTGCCCCTTCTGGCGGGTCCTCCCCTTTAGCGTGACTCACACGGAGCCCATCCTGGGGCAGCAACGCCTCGTGAAACGCGCTGACTTTAGGTCTTGGGCAGAGACCCCTTCATCCCAGGGAAAGCAGGTCCAGTCCGGGCTTAGAAGCACAGAAACTCCCAGCCCTGCGAGTTTCTCTAGCCTTCCTGCCACATGTGGTTGGCTACCTCCAGACTTAGTTGAGTGTGAGAAAAATTGTTCTCTATTTTCTCAGCCACTGTTGGTTGGATTTCTCTTTTACTTGCAGCTGAATTCACGTCAAACCCATAGCATCACTTACTGGCTGCCTGGCTTTGATCGGGTTACTGCACCACCCGAATTCAGCTTTCCTCTCTGTAAAATAGAAACAAGTTCCCTGGTTATGGTGAGGATTAAATAACACAAATACATAAAGACCTCAGCACGCAGTAGGTGCTCAGTAAATGTTCCTTATTCCCTGCACGCCATCATGGAGATGTTGGTTTGGCAGAGCGTGTGGGGAGTTTGTAGGGAATCCATGGCAGATGGTGTCTCCCAGAGCAGACAGGATCTTCCTGCCCTGTTGCCCATCCAGGTGCCACAGCTGTTGGCACCATGCTTCCTGTTGGCACCCGACTCTCCCCTTCAGCCCAGCAGCCCTGAGTGGGGAGAACTGTTCTGGGTTAGTGTGGCTCGCCCCCAGCCCGCTCAGACTGCTGGACCAGGAGGGCAGACACTGGGTGAACCTACCGTGCATCTTACCACCAAGCAGACTTATGGCTCATAGATAGGAATAAAAATGTAATGCCCGAGGTTTACACTCCCCTGCCCTATAACAGCATCCTGACCACGGGTTATCGGAGAAGACATGCTCTCAGTGACAGGATGTTTGTTTGACTTCCTCTGACAGCCACTGCAGACTAAAGCCATCAACCAGAAGCCTGTTTCCTCCTCTCACTGCAGAGAAAGGCTCCCGATCAGTGTGGGAGTTGGAGTGCTGAGCTCAGTGTGTGCAGCCAGAGCAAAATCGCCTTTGCTCTGCTTCTCCGGGCATTGGGGTTTTGGAGTTGATAAAGTGAGAAAACTCAGGCCTGGAGACCAGCAGGAAGTAGGCGTAGGGAGGTGGGCCGTCTCCACTGCCCTCTCTGCTGTGGTTGGAGCAGCTGGCAAGGATTCACACTCTGCTGGGGAGTGGGCAACTTGGCTATCGCCTCCAGCCCGCCATGTAGCTGTATCCCGGTGCTGCTTCAGGCATGAGCAGAAATCATCAGGGCCCCTCCTCCAAGGGGCATGCAGGCACCTGCACACAAGCCCACTCGGGCCAGGCTCTCCCAGAGACGACAGAGCAAAGTGAAACCAACTCTGCAGTCAGATGGTCTGCATGGGGATGTGTTTGCATCCCAACCCCAACACTTACTGGCTGGTGGCTCTTTGAATAAATTCACCTTTCTGGGCCTCAGTTTCCTCATCTGTAAAATGGGGATAATAAATGCATCCAACCCAGAGGGTTGTTGTGAGATGGTGCTCGCAGGAAGGCTGCTGCTGTGATTAGATGATGGTGCCCCTTGGCACAAGTGAGGCCCCCATGAAGATGGGGCTGACTCTGCCCGCATACACAGGAAGGGGGCGCTGAAGATCAGGTGTCCCTGGGGTAGAGGGTGGGCACTGGGAGAGCACAGTAAGTGCATGAAAACTAAGAGGAAAAGGCAGGAGCAAGCCAGGAGAATGTTCAAGCTGAGCTGCCCCGGTGGGTAGGTGTGGCAGGGTGGAGGGCAGAGGATGCCAGGCTGGACGTAGGAGCCAGTGGCCTGGGTCAAGGGGGTACTATGCGTCACCAAGGCTTTGGCCCTCAATCTGTGGGGAGAGGAGGGAAGGCAGACACACATCCTTGGACCAACCTGGAGGATGCCCTTACCAGCATCCCCCAGTCCTAGGATCCCCTCCCATGGGAATGACTCACCCAGGCCTTCCAGGCAGGCTCTGGAAAGATTCTTAGGTTGATTCAGGCCACCTGAGACAAGGACCTCCCCGTGGGTGGGGCGGGGAGTGGAGAGAAAGCACAGACTCCGGACACTGAGGGGAGACAAGGACTTCCCGGGCCTGGGGGAGGGCTCTGGGGTCCCCTGGGCACTGGGGGTAACAGAGGCGTTCTTGGTTGTCCGGGCAGTGGAAGGGTCCTCTGCTTCTCTAGGGCCAGAAAGGCTTCCACAAGAGGAGGAAGCACAGGAGAAATGGCAATAAAATCCAAAGTGATGGCTGCAAACTTGAGGATCACTGGCAGGGTCCCCTCCCAGGAAGCATCTCTCAGCGGCCGTGAATGCCGCTGCTGTGGCCTGAGCTGCAGCACCAGCCCACCCCTGCCTTCCGCCCTTCCGTGCACGAGTGCCCTGTACACAGATCGCTGGAGTGGACTCCCTGTCACCACAGCAGTGCCAGGACAGGGTGACAACGCTGCTCAGCCGAGGAACCAGGGACCGGAGACCCCAGCTCCATTCTCCCTGGACCATTAATGAGTCTGGATGTGTATTTTTGGAAACAGTAATGAAGGCTTTTCAGGAAATGAGGGGCAGGATGAAATATATTGCTGTTACCACATATTTGTGGTTGGTTTGTTTTTGTTTTTAAAATAACTATGCTGTTGAATTCAATCATCTCTAACTATGAAAGTGAGTAGATTCTAGTAGATCTGGAGTTTGTGGTCTGGAGCTATGGGCGGAATCTAGGGTGAGGTTTGGGGGAGTGAGATGTTGGGGTCCAGACTAAAAGGAGGGGAAAACGCAGGCCGGGCCCTCACCATCTCTTCCCCAAATCTTTGTTGCTACCCTTCCAGCTCCGGGCCCACCTCTCTCTGATCCAGCTTCTACCGATGGCTGGAGGATCCGGTGAGAAAGCAAGTCTATCCCTGCTTCTAAAATCTTTCCATGGTTCCCTGTTGCCAACTGGAAAATGTCCAAACCCATTAGTCTGGCTCCAAAGGAACTTTAATGATGCAGCCTCAACTGTCTTCCTAAGCCCCATCCCCATAACCTTCCCCGTCACCCTGCTCTCAAGTCACCCAGAACCCCAGATTCTTGCATCCTCCGTGCTATTTGCACATGGTATTTCCTCTCCTGGAGCACCTTTCCCCAGGATTCGCCTGGAAATCTTTACTCATCTCTAAGACTCAGGTTAAAATCATCTCCCAGGGTGGTCCTCCCTGAACGTCCTGGGGTGGTGGTGGGGAGTACACCCATCTGTCCTCACCACACAGATTTTTGTGGCTGGTTTCCAAGGGTGTCTCCCCTGCCTGGGCTTGGCACAAAGTCAAGTCAACAAATACTTCCCAAGAGAACCGGGATGTGGTCTCCAGGGCAGATGGCATCCAATCCTCCTTAGCAGTGAGGGGCCAGAGAAGGTGTCTCTGAGGCTGACGGGCTTTCTCAGGCCCCTCCAAGGCCTGCCCGAGGTGAGGCTGCCCCTGTGTGTTTGAGACGCTGCACCAAGAAGTCGGGAAGCCCACCCACCCGGCCCAGCTCCCCTGCTCTGGGCTCTGCGATGAGGGAGGGGCCGGGCCTTTCCCAACCCTGACTTTCTTCTTCCACTGGCTGTGACCAAGAGCAGGGACACCTGTTCCCCTCTGGTAAAAAGACAGGTCAGTTTACAGCTCCTTGCGGAGTAGCTGTGATGACAGTTAGAAAAGCAGGCCCATCAGAGGGGCTGCCAACACAAGGACATGAAAGATACGTGTTCTGTGAATGCGTTTGCAGACAACCGGCTATACTCCTTCCCCTCGGGAGAATGGGATGTCGCAAGTCTGACAGGTGTTCAACAACTGGTGTAAGGAGGGGGGAAAACAAGCTGCCTGGGCTTCAAAAGCAACACTTCCTTGGCGGAAAGGACGTGAGAGCTACTTGACAAGATAGAGGGTGCAGAGTTCTGAGCTGCATGGATGCTCCAGACGAAACTGGAAAACCAGGAGGTGCCTGGATAATGGCTCTGAAAGCATCAGAGAAAGAGGACCACAGGCCGGCAGGGGAGATCATCCTAGTTCCTGGGACGGTGGCCTTTTGTGTTCACTGCAAAGGTGTGTGTGTGTGTGAGTGTGTTCCACGTGAGCACCAGTGTGTGATCTGAGTGTCTGTCAGACTTTGTATGAACTTGGTTATTGCATCAGCCAGTGACTGCCAAATGATGCTGTGTAACAAACCCCTCCAAAGGTCAATATCTTAAAATGACAATTACTCATGGTCTTCAGGTTAGCTGCAATTCAGCTGGGCTGCCTTGGACTTTCGGCTCCTGGGTCTGGGCTTTAGGGTCCAGGCTGCACTTTGGGGCTAGGTGTGCCCTCCTCTCGTGAATCCTACTTGGACTAGGCTCACCAGGGCAAGTGGTCTGCTATATGTGTCTCATCCTGGGGCCCAGGCTGAAGGGGCAGCGGCTCCTGGAACGTGTTCTTCTCTTGACAGATCTCCAGAGAGAGAGAACAGACCACTCTGTGCTAGCACACCTCAGGCTCCAGGCTGGCTGGGTCCGGTCCAACACCCATTGGGCCAAAGAGAGTGTCATGGCCAAGCCCCAGGTCAAAGGTCAGGGAAGTGTACCCTGTTCGGCACGAGGCCATCCCATAGTGGAGAACTGGGCCCAGTGATTCAATCTACCACTCATCTCTTATGTGTAGGGATGTGTAGGGATTTGAGGGACATGAGGGTCTTGAGGGTGATTGTACATTGTCATGTGTCTCAGTGGGTGTGGAACCACTCTGCGTGTGCATTTATGTGCTTTGCTCAATGATCAGTACATTCCCAGGTGAGGATCAAAAAATGATTTTAGCGAGAGGCTGATGGGGTCACATGAGGAAATGCGGAGGGTTGCAGGACTATTGGCTCTGCTTGAATTTCAGTGCAAAGTTATACAATCTGCCCCTGGTGTAGGAATCCTATACTATACAAAGCCACCTTGTGCGCCATCACCTTTAGGGTATGTGATTTGGGGTCCTATCTCCAGCTCCTAAGAGGGGTGGGCACAGCCAAGGAGACAACATTCCAACCTCTTCAAGCAAGCCCAGTAATCTGTTATTTGGAGTCCACCAAGGAGAAGTTGGAATGAAAATTAGGCTTGAGGGACTGCCTCCATGCAAACTGTATTGAAAGCATCCCCACAGGTAAGGAAAAAGCCAGGTCTCAGCTGGGGCCTGTACCTGGCAGGGCAGGTGGTGGGACAGAAATAAATGTATTGATCTGAGCTTTTCAGGTAAAAGGCTCCATGGCTCCTCCACACAAAGGCAGCGGGAAGGTTCTCCAGAGGTGTAGTGAGCCAGCCTCTTGTCAGCTTGTCAGCTTTCAGACAACTGAGCCAATCTTCCCCTGTTAGTTACACCTGCCTTTTATTTTTCACAAGATGAATTTTTAATTTTTACGACAGTATTGGGAAAATTTCAAAGCATCACACGGCAGGCTCGAGGGTGCTGTGTATTCTGTCCAACAGTCAGAGCTTTCACATGGACCAATAGAGGTCCAAAAGGAAGTGAAAGTCAGTTCCTCCAGCCTTCAGAAGTGGGCTGGCGTCCTGGAGCCCGAGTTACAGACTGCCCTGGACCAGGTGTGGCCTTAGGCCCGACCCTGGGGCCTTTGATAGGAGTTTCCTGAGCACAAACTTAGTGCCAGGTGCCCTGCTGGGCTGTGGGGCTGGAAGACAATCCAGGACAGGCAGGTGGTCTTTGCCCTCATGGAGCTGACATTCCAGTGGGCAGACAGACCCAAGAGAAAGAACCTATGGGCTTAGCAACTGGACCATGCGTGAACCCCCAAGGAGCAGAGGTGGCAGATGACAGCCTCTTGAGACCTCATCTGGGCTGAGGGTGCACGGTGGGAGGGCTGCGCCTCCCCATTGCAGGTGAGCACCTCCAGCTTTGCCGGGCTGGGAGTGAGGCATCCAGCCCCCAGGGGGGACTGAATTAGCCCAGCCTGGCCCAGGACAGATTCTCATCACAGGCCTGGCCGCTTGCACACCTCTGATGCTGGAGACCTGTCCCCCTTAGCAAGGTCCTGCTCCCGTCTCCCCACTCCGGCTTCGGAACGCACCCCGGCCTTGGCCAGGAGCCAGACCACCCACGGGCCTGTTTTAGCCCCTGTAGAGCCAGGGGACCAGGTTCACCAGCAGCCCCTGCCCTCTGTGCCCTCTGCTGTTCCCTCCTGCTGGCCAAGTCCCCGAATCTGAAGGCTGAGAACACAGAGGAGACTGAGAAAGCCGGGCCTCAGGGGCCACTGCCTTCTCTCCCTATACCTGCTTCCTCCTCTCTGCGCCCGATTTGCTGTCTGCAGATTCCAGGGCTGCCAGAGGACCCACGAACTACAGTCCATGCCTTGGCTGCAGTGAGAAACTTGATGACAAGGGCAGGAGAAGTTTGGATCGCGGAACAGAAGGCCTGAGCCAGTTGGGGCCTTCCTTACTCACTTGGCGGCTCACTGCGTGATATTTAAGGGGCAGGTGTTGTGCACCCACGACTGTGTCAGACGGATGCGGGCCACCCCCCGAGGCGCAGGCAGGCCCCATCCCTCCCACCGGGGGCTGTGGCTGAGAATGTCTCCCAGCACCGGGCGCTGAGCTGCCAAGGACCCGGAGAAGGCGAGAGGCAGCCCAGGGGGCCCACATCTTAGAGGGAAGTTGAGAAGACCCAGCTGAGGAAGGGGTGAAGTTAACTAGGTGGGTGGGATGCTTGCCTGAAATTCTCTTTTATCCCTCCTCTCTCCCCCTGTTTAGACAGACATCAGACCTCAGGGTCCTCGGCCTCAGCAGGAGAGGAGGAATCAGGCTTGGAAGTTTCAGCTGCTGAGGTCACGGCCTAATGATAGATTTTGATGATTACTTGCTGAACCACAGGGGAGATGAAAATTCTCCAGGGTGGGGGAGTGAGGGGATTACCATAGACACTGGTGTGGGTCTAGACGCATCCTTCCCTGACCCAGATCCTGGGAAGAGAGGTTGAGGGGTTTGGAAAGTAAGAGCAGAGGGGACCCGTGCTCTCCCCTCCCTCGTGTCAACTCTCCTCTGTCTCCCACCCCCATGGCTATGGCATTCACAGTGCGCCATTTACAATTTCCAGTCCCATTTGACGTTTAAGTGCAAAGAGAACTTAAATACTCTGAAGCAACGTGGCTCAGACTCCTTCCAGGCTTCCACCGTTGTCTCCAACCTCTTACAGATGGCAGCCCGCGTCTCATTTGATTGATAGCCTTTTTAGCAACTTGTCTTTACCGAGTCTTACCCAAGTATTCAACTTAGTTTTCATCGAAACAGCAACTCTCTTTTTTTTACATTTACATCTCATTGGCTTAAATCATATTTAAGAAAACACATCATTACAATAACAAATAAAACCGGTGCAGATTTGGGACCATCACATCTGGCTCTTGGTAGATACACAGTTGGACAGAGGAGAGCGGGACTGGGCTGGACACCAGAAAGCAGCCCCTGAGCCCAGAGGACTCGTGTTGACAACGTCAGGCAACCGCGGGCACAGAGGGAAAGCAGAGCTTGTTACTCTGGTCAGTTCTTTAAGAGGAAGTTGGTTAAAAGCTCATTTGCTGTGTTTGCGAGAGGACGATTGTATTTTAAATTAGGTTCCCCCAAAGCAGACCCCACGTGCCATCTAACTGGAGTAACGAGAGTGAATATGGGGGGACCACTTGGATAGTGAGAAAATGAAGGGGTCAGTGGTTTGGGGGTCTCCCCAAGGTCATAGAGAGGATGGAGTGGGGTCAGGTAAGCTAGTGGGAGGAAAAGATGGAAGGTGGTGTGAATTTGTGGTGTTGGAGGCCATGCACAGTTTCAGGGCTGTGATGAGAGTGGCTGAGAGTCAAATCATCGCAGGCACAGAGGGTAAGGAATTGTGAGCCAGGCCGTCCACGTGGCTCACCCAGGCGGACACTGAACAGTTTGGAGTGACAGCAGCATCGGGGTGTCAGGAAGATGGTGGCAGGCATGGAGGTCTCCAGGGACAGAGGGAGGGGGACCAACCGGCAGCGAGCAGGGCTGCTTCCAAGAGGGAGGGAGACCACTGAAGCAAGTGTCTCTATAGAACGAGGAAGACGTCCACCTACACCTGACCCGAGGAGCGTGGTTAGGAGAGAAAAACAAGCAGTTGTTGTTTCTCTAAGCAACTAACTTGTTTAAGCCCCTCATTGCCAGGGTGGGGACAAAGAATACGTGTCCAGAATTCTTCCACCAGATCGAGGCAGAGTTGGGACCAGAACACAGCCCTTCGAACTGAATTATTGCAGCTCATTTTAAAAAGGAGTTTATGAGACAGACAGATAAGCTATGTTCTTGGTCGGCAAGATAAAATATTGGATAGATGTCTATCCCCCCCCCCCAAGCTAATACATGGATTAAATACAATTCCAATCAAAATCCCACAAAGATATTTTAAAATCAATATGCTTTGAAGTTCCATGTGAAAAATAAGAATAGGCAAGAATTTCAAAGAATTTTCTTGAACTTAAGAGCAACAAAGTGAGGTGCGTGTGTGTGTGTGTGTGTGTGTGTGAACTGAGGCTGCTGAACCCAAGAGCAGATGATCAAGCAAAGCTATTAAAATCTCAGAGCTGGCTCCCACACAAAGGGAGACTGATGATGGGACAGCCCAGAAAACCAGGCATGAAAAATATTAACACATGATAAAGTCCACTTTCCAAAGCAAATATTAAGGAAGGAGTGTTTTCAAATAGTGTTAAGTCTATGGCCATACCACCCTGAATGTGCCTGATCTCGTCGAATTGTGTTGAATGATAGGATAGTCAATTGCAGTAAAAGATTAGGTTGGATGCACAGAATAATATACACCCAATAAAGCCAAGGCAAATTCAAGTATTAAATATGGAAAACCAAATTTTAGGTAAACTAGCAAAACAGAAAATAGAATACTTATCAGATTGTGGATGAACTGCTCACCTCATGAGCAATAGAAACAGTCACATGACAGAGGTTGACTGAGTTGAATAGTATATAAGCTTCCAAATAATGACAATACCAGAAAAAAGACATTTAAGGGATAACACACTGGGAGAAGACTTACACCAAAAATGAAAATAACATGGTTTTTAAAATATGACTGAGAAAAAATTAATATAGTATAATAATATCTAATGAGCTCACTCAAATTTGTAAAAACAACAAGATTCCCAAAGATATTCACGGAAAGATGACAAAAATCCTTCATGGGAGAAGAACAAATTGCTAAAGAGTTGAACCTGGGGATGCCATTTTGGATTTATTTAAGAATGTGTTGTTTTAAACAGTTTTGATTTGACCCTGAGGCTGAGGTGTAATGGACACACTGGTGCTTGCAGCCTTATTGATGGGTACGGGATGTTTGGAAAGCAAAACGGTGAGATGAGGGGAGAACCACGAAGACTTCCATAATCTGAGTGTGTATTGCCGCATCTGGAACCTACTGCTGAGCAAACAGGCAAGCGGAAGCAACAGTCACATGCACAAAGGTGTCTGTTACCATTTGATACTGTGTTTAATAGTGAAGCAAAACAGAGAAACAGAAAGGACTGAAATGTTGACAAATAAGAAAAGAGCTTAGTTATATTGTAGCATTCTACTCCATGTATATTCAGCCATTCTACTGAATGAATACATGGGGGAAGGTAGGGAAATGATAATATTAAGAAACCCCACAACTTGTGTGTGGAAAGATTGTAATGCTTTAGCTATATATGTAAAATAAGCATGTGGCTAGAAAAGGACCAAAATGCAAACTAGAAAAATAAAAATAGTTACTGTGTTAGAGCCATGGGTTTAAATATAATGCTCTAAATAATTTTTTTTGGGGGGGGAAATCATGTACTTATATCTTTCCTTCCCTCCTTCTTTCCTCCCTCCCCCTGAAGCAGAGTGGACCATGTACCCCACTGAGACACCGGAGCTCAAACCCCAGCCTTCTCGAGTCTGCGAAACGCCTCAAATACTGTCGATCCAGCAGGACCAGGGTTGGGCAGGGCGTGGGCGCACTGGGAGGAGGTGGAGACCTCCTTTCATTTGCCAAGAATGCTCACACTCGTTAGGTGTGACTCCAAAGAATGAAACATTAGAAATACAGTCCATATATTTAGAAAAATCATGCATGCTGGTTATACTAGATATATTGCCAGATGAAGCCGAAATACTATTTTGAGCATGTCTGAAAAAAATTTCATCTCCTGGTGAAAATGAGTCACATTTGCAGCAAAACCACAAATCTCAATGTGGATTTCACATCCTGGATTAACAGAAGAACCTGTCTTTCCTGGGATCCTCTATCCATCCATTCCTTCCGGGAGTTGCCATCGTGGGGTGGGGTCCCTATGTCTAAATAGAGCTCTGAGGTCCTGCTCTGCAGACCCTCTTCCTCCAGGCTCTGCCACTCTCACCTTCCTGCTGCCCACTGTGCTCTGCTGTCCTCAGGCTTCCACTGCGCCGGCCCCGGATGCCTGTTGCCCATCCCATCTGCATCACGGGCTTGGCTCCTCCTCTGCCTCATCATCTGGACCCTTCTTGACACCAGCTCTTGGAGGGGCGTTCCTCCGGCAGGGCTGCTGTCTCCTAGTGAGGCGGTTCATTTCTCTCCGCTACAGCTTTCTCTTCCCAGAGTCCAAGGCCCTGCTGGGGGAGCCACTGGGTCAGGGAACAGTCAGATCACCTCACTCTGTGTCCTTCTTCTGGGTTACTGATCAACTCAGTTTGACCAACTGGTCAACCCCTTCACTTCCGGTGGTTTTCTCAGGACACCACTGTGCCCCTCCTCATCAGATCCCTTTAGGGACCCCTCCCCACCATGACCTCAGAGGTGTCCCTGCAATTGTTGATTCAAGTTCTCACTCCCAGGCTCCAGGGATCTACATAGGTCAACAGAGGTGGCTGGACGATTGTTTCCGTGTTCCAGGGCATTCTGTGGAAGCCAGCGGTCTGGTCTGTCCAGGACACACAAGGGACCCTGGGGGAGGTGTGGCCTTTGTCTCATAGCAGCCTTATTGAACCCTTGAACCCCATTACATACCTGCACTGGGGAGGGCGGAACCACATCTGTAAAGAGAAACAGGGATGAGAGGGAGAGACGGGCTGACAGACCCTGATGAATCTTTGGACACAGTCAAGCCTGCAGCAGGCTCCGTCCCTTGTCTTATGCAAGACACTTATCTCAGGAAGCTGAAGGGGAGCAGAATTTTGACATAAGGATTATTTTTGGCTGATTATTTTCAAGAAACAGCAGACACAGGAGAAGTAACTGAGTAGAAGTTACCCTTTTGTAAGAGACATTTAGATTTATAAGAAAAATCTCCATTTGTAAGGGTGTCTTTCTCTCTGGACCAGGAAGAGGAGAATGACCAAATCTAGCAATTTATCATTGGAGGAGTTATGGACTGAAATCTGCACAACAAACACACCCTTGTTTACTGTGCTTTGCCTGATAATCTCCCACTACTGGCTCCCCCACTCCCAACATCTTCTTTTTTTTTTTTTTTTTTTTTAAATATCTTTATTGGAGTATAATTGCTTTACAATGGTGTGTTAGTTTCTGCTTTATAACAAAGTGAATCAGTTAAAATTATACATATGTTCCCATATCTCTTCCCTCTTGCGTCTCCCTCCCTCCCACCCTCCCTATCCCACCCCTCTAGGTGGTCACAAAGCACTGAGCTGATCTCCCTGTGCTATGCGGCTGCTTCCCACTAGCTATCTATTTTACATTTGGTAGTGTATATATGTCCATGACACTCTCTCACCCTGTCACATCTCACCCCTCCCCCTCCCCATATCCTCAAGTCCATTCTCTAGTAGGTCTGTGTCTTTATTCCCGTCTTGCCACTAGGTTCTTCATGACATTTTTTTTTTCCCTTAGATTCCATATATATGCGTTAGCATACTGTATTTGTTTTTCTCTTTCTGACTTACTTCACTCTGTATGACAGACTCTAACTCCATCCACCTCATTACAAATACCTCCATTTCATTTCTTTTTATGGCGGAGTAATATTCCATTGTATATATGTGCCACATCTTCTTTATCCATTCATCCGATGATGGACACTTAGGTTGCTTCCATGTCCTGGCTATTGTAAATAGAGCTGCAGTGAACATTTTGGTACATGACTCTTTTTGAATTATGGTTTTCTCAGGGTAAATGCCCAGTAGTGGGATTGCTGGGTCATATGGTAGTTCTATTTTTAGTTTTTTAAGGAACCTCCATACTGTTCTCCATAGTGGCTGTATCAATTTACATTCCCACCAACAGTGCAAGAGTGTTCCCTTTTCTCCACACCCTCTCCAGCATTTATTGTTTCTAGATTTTTTGATGATGGCCATTCTGACCGGTGTGAGATGATACCTCATTGTAGTTTTGATTTGCATTTCTCTAATGATTAATGATGTTGAGCATTCTTTCATGTGTCTGTTGGCCATCTGTATATCTTCTTTGGAGAAATGTCTATTTAGGTCTTCTGCCCATTTTTGGATTGGGTTGTTTGTTTTTTTGTTATTGAGCTGCATGAGCTGCGTGTAAATCTTGGCGATTAATCCTTTGTCCGTTGCTTCATTTGCAAATATTTTCTTCCATTCTGAGGGTTGTCTTTTGGTCTTGTTTATGGTTTCCTTTGCTGCGCAAAAGCTTTTAAGTTTCATTAGGTCCCATTTGTTTATTTGTGTTTTTATTTCCATTTCTCTAGGGGCTGGGTCAAAAAGGATCTTGCTGTGATTTATGTCATAGAGTGTTCTGCCTATGTTTTCCTCTAAGAGTTTGATAGTGTCTGGCCTTACACTTAGGTCTTTAATCCATTTTGAGTTTATTTTTGTGTATGGTGTCAGGGAGTGTTCTAATTTCATACTTTTACATGTACCTGTCCAGTTTTCCCAGCACCACTTATTGAAGAGGCTGTCTTTTCTCCACTGTATATGCTTGCCTCCTTTATCAAAGATAAGGTGACCATATGTGCGTGGGTTTATCTCTGGGCTTTCTATCCTGTTCCATTGATCTATATTTCTGTTTTTGTGCCAGTACCAAACTGTCTTGATTACTGTAGCTTTGTAATATAGTCTGAAGTCAGGGAGCCTGATTCCTCCAGCTCCATTTTTCGTTCTCAAGATTGCTTTGGCTATTCGGGGTCTTTTGTGTCTCCATACAAATTGCGAAATTTTTTGTTCTAGTTCTGTGAAAGATGCCAGTGGTAGTTTGATAGGGATTGCTTTGAATCTGTAGATTGCTTTGGGTAGTAGAGTCATTTTCACAATGTTGATTCTTCCAATCCAAGAACGTGGTATATCTCTCCATCTGTTTGTATCATCTTTAATTTCTTTCATCAGTGTCCTATAATTTTCTGCATACAGATCTTTTGTCTCCTTAGGTAGGTTTATTCCTAGATATTTTATTCTTTTTTCTGCAACGGTAAACGGGAGTGTTTTTTGTTTTTTTTTTTTTTTTGGGGAGTGTTTTCTTAATTTCACTTTCAGATTTTTCATCATTAGTGTATAGGAATGCAAGGGATTTCTGGGCATTAATTTTGTATCCTGCTACTTTACCAAATTCATTGATTAGCTCTAGGAGTTTTCTGGTGGCATCTTTAGGATTCTCTATGTATAGTATCATGTCATCTGCAAACAGTGACATCTTTACTTCTTCTTTTCCGATTTGGATTCCTTTTATTTCTTTTTCTTCTCTGATTGCTGTGGCTAACACTTCCAAAACTATGTTGAATAATAGTGGTGAGAGTGGGCAACCTTGTCTTGTTCCTGATCTTAGTGGAAATGGTTTCAGTTTTTCACCATTGAGGACAATATTGGCTGTGGGTTTGTCATATATGGCCTTTATTATGTTGAGGAAAGTTCCCTCTATGACTACTTTCTGCAGGGCTTTTATCATAAATGGGTGTTGAGTTTTGTCGAAAGCTTTCTCTGCATCTATTGAGATGATCATATGGTTTTTCTCCTTCAGTTTGTTAATATGATGTATCACGTTGATTGATTTGCGTATATTGAAGAATCCTTGCATTCCTGGAATAAACCCCACTTGATCATGGTGTATGATCCTTTTAATGTGCTGTTGGATTCTGTTTGCTAGTATTTTGTTGAGGATTTTTGCATCTATGTTCATCAGTGATATTGGCCTGTAGTTTTCTTTCTTTGTGACATCTTTGTCTGGTTTTGGTATCAGGGTGATGGTGGCCTCGTAGAATGAGTTGGGGAGTGTTCCTTCCTCTGCAATATTTTGGAAGACCAACATCTTCTTTTGTCTTTAGCTGGAGATGGTATTTAAGGGGATGGCTTGGGCCATTTCAGGGAGTGACTCAGTGTTCCTGGGAAGAGGAAATGTTATTAGGAGGCATACATGTTCATATGAACTACTGATGGCTTTTCTCCTGTTGATCTGTCTTTCTTATTACAGGAGAGTCTCAGCCAAGAACCTAGAAGGGTAGAGGGATTTTCCTCCCTACACTAAGCTTATTCAAGTAGGGCTTCCGACAGGTCATGAAAACAGTCTTGAGGGGTGAGATAGTCATTATTGCTTCTCAACTATTCCAATTCACCTGATTGTGTGCTTTTACAGGGGTGAGGGTGTGGCTGCCACAGGCCTGGGGTGGGGACTTGGAAGGAGGAACAGGTGCCCAAGCAGAGCCCAGGGGCCACTGTGCGTCTTGGTGACAGGAGCAGCCGGAAACAGCAGTCCTGTGGCCCCAGCAGCTGACAAGTGGGATGAGGAACCCTGTTTGGGTCAGTGTGTGGAGGCAGCAGCCGGGCTGGTCCCAAGGTTGGCAGTGATGTCCGTGTCCCACAGGGTATTCTCAGAGAGCATGTGGCCCTGGGGGCGGCCACCCGCGCTCATCAGCATGGCTGCCGCTGATGGATTTCTGACAGCGCGGACCTGGCTGATAAACTCATCTCCAATCCTGAGGAGGCCCCAGCATATCTTTTCCAGAAGCGTGAATTTTAATTTATTTAAATTTAATGGAAAAACATATGGAGGGGAACGGAAAGCTAATTTAAAATAGTGCTCAAAGCAATCAATATGTTAACAGATTCCTTCAACTTTTTCCACTTGGCTGCAGGGAAAAAAAGACAACAAACCTTTAAAATGTAAGTAGATCTCTTCCATCCCCCTCCTTCTATTTTATAAAAACACAGTTTTTGATGTCTGGTGCTGAATCCTTGGGAGTTAAAATCAGTCAGTCTTGTAAACATTCAAATATGCTTTTGGAAACATAAATCATCGGATGAGGTCGGAAGTGATGGTCGAGAGAGCTTTAGTCAAAAAATAATTTTGTGGGGTGCGCTGAGGCAGGCGAGGAATATGAAGTTTTTCAGATCAAATGATTGTTTTCTTTGTGCTAATAACTGTTGACTTAAAAAAATGCACAACGTGAGAGTTGCGAGTTAAGTTTTATTGGGGCAAAATGAGGAATGCAGCCCGGGAGACAGCATTTCAGATAGCTCTGAAAAACTGCTCCAAAGAGGCAGGGGGGAAGGTCAATATATATGTGATGCTGGTGAAGGGGGAATACATGTAACTGAGCACATAACTTTTTTTTTAAAATGAAAGTAATTAATTAATTAATTAATTTTAAACATCTTTATTGGAGTATAGTTGCTTTACAATGTTGTGTTAGTTGCTGCTGTATAACAAAGTGAATCAGCTATACGTATACATATATCCCCATATCTCCTCCCTCTTGTGTCTCCCTCCCACCCTCCCTATCCCACCCCTCTAGCTGGTCACAAAGCACTGAGCTGATCTCCCAGAGCACATATTTTTTTTGCAGAAGGTTTCTGCTGGTCACGAGGAGCAGTCGTCACCGTGAAGGATTTTAGTGCTTTTCTAGATATGAGGAGATACAAGAATTAGGCTCATAAAATTGGCTCCTGAAAATATCTAACTATCTGAAGACCTGTTCTGCCAGTTTTTCCCAGAGCACAGAGTGCCTCATCTCTGCTCTCCACCCTGAACTCCTTTCAGGGGGTGTTGAAAATCAGCAGCTGCAACAACACACGGTTTAATCCTTGTAGAGGTAGATGGCAAGTGCCAGTGGCGACTGCCAATTTATGGTTGACTGTGCACTGGAGTTTTCTCATCTCCAAAGGTGGACATGACAACTCCCCTTCCGTGTTCTTAGGAGAGTTCAGCGGGATGAGGTGGGAGAGCCTGCTTTGCAAACCGCACAGCTGTGCAGTTAGTTGTTCGTTTTACAAGCCTCGTCTCGCCACGCCCCTCAGAGGGGTCAGCCCTGGCCCAGCCCCACAGATTCAACTGAGCTCATCTGAGCGGCCCAAGGCTGACCTTCTTGCCTCTGAGCCTGTCTGTATACAAGAGCCACAGCGCCTGAAGTTCCACCATTAGCGAGTCCTTCCTTTGTTGCGTTCTCCCCTTAGTCTCTTCTGGCCTTGCAGCAGGGTGTGGAGGAAGAACAGAGCCTTTGCAGCAAAGCCTTCAGCGGGCTTCCTGGTGGCGTGGACCTCTCCGGGTCACTCCTGCATGCCCCAGTTGTTTTGTCCGTGATGTGTTTAGGGCTGTACAGGGAAGGAATCAGACCCAGAGTAAGTGCTCAATGAGTGCTTTATTCCTTCCAAAGGTCAAGTCCCCCAGGAATGGGGCAGGGAGAGAACACACTAATCGCCTAATCCCTGGCCCTGCCTTCCAGCGGGGAGTGGGGAGAAGGGAGGAAGGCTCTCTGGGGGTGGGGCAGGGCTTGGGGAAGTCCACGTGGGAGCAGGTGAGGTGACTGGGCCCGTTTGCAGGTTTTGGTGTATAAATCGCCACCCTGATGCAAAGAGCAGCCTGGGTGATGGTAACATAGACTTTTCTCTGTTCTGGTGCTTCCTTATTCCTGAAAGCACCTCAAGGTCAGCTGTTTCTAGATTGAAATTTGGATACCAACTGGCAGACACCAGAAGAATTCCAATTCTCCCATCTCTCCCCCGTCAGCGTTGACCTTCGTGAGCCTGGACCGTGTTAAAATTCTGGGGCTTCTTTCTCCCTATTCTGCTGCCGGGTGTGAGGAGCCCTCATTTGCTTATATATTAAAAAAGGGGAGAGAAAGCCTGCAGGACCACTTTAGAATTTCATCTGTAATCAAAATCTGCCTAACTGCATTTTCTCCTGGAAAAAAGGAGGATTTCAAGGCTATTGAGTTAGCTCCCAGCCACCCGTAAAGGTGGGCTTCATTTCCATAATGTGTCCCCACCAGGGTTTCCCTGGCTGAGAGGCGGTGATTGAGACATTGTCAGAACTCTTCTTCCACGAGGGGCATCTCAGCTTGCCAAGAATTTGCCGGCTTAAATGTCATCGGGTTGACTGAAAATATATTTCACCGAGTGTCCAGAGGTGGTTTTTAGAAGGTTAAAGCGTTTCAGGGCTCCTCCCCCAGCAGAAGGTGAGATCCTGGAGAGACAAGGTGGTTCCCTCTCCCACACGGACATAGAACCCACCCAGAGGGAGAGAAGCATGCGGGGGTCCCAGTGACCAGGGGTCGGGTCTGTGGATCCAGAACAAACATCTCAAAGTCCTGGAGTCAGTGCAGGGGAGACACGTAAGGACATTGTTCACAAACTGTCAGAAAGTCAAGAGGGGCAACAGAACCGTAGAGATGAGGTGTAGAGAAGACTTCCAATGAATCCAGGAATGGGGACCTACGCTCAGCCTCGCACGGTTCTGGGCGGCAGCAGGAACCAGACCAGGAGAACCAGAGTGCCAGAGACACCGAGAACCACGGCCCTGGAGGACGTCACACACCGTTTGAGAAGTCTTCAAACTTTGTGTGCAAACTGGATGCCAGGAAATTACTGCAGTTGTTAGGGGAACCACTGACCAAAACCATCTGCCCTGGCCAGACATGATAGCAACCACCTGCATGAGTTCTCTTACAACAGGAGGTCCTGGTAAGGAACGTGGAACTAACAAGCTACCACCAACTGGAAAAATTCAGGAAAGGTCAAAAGGAGAGAGGAGACGCCAGTCCTTATGTCCTACCGACCTCCCAGAATCCTCCTCACTATAATCCGTCTTGGCTGAGAGATGTGCCACCAGGAAGGACCCTGAGTCAGACCAGATATGGGCCAAGCAAAATGGCCAGAGACCACCCAGAAACTAACCCCATCACCATAAACCCTGAGACTGCGAGCCACGTGGCAGAGCAGTTCTCCTGGGTTCCCTTACCCTGCCGCTCTCCGCCCGGGCGCCCCTTCCCAATCAAGTCTCCTGCTTTGTCAGCACGTGTGTCTCCTCGGACTATCCATTTCCGAGTGTTAGACAAGACCCCAGTCTCGGGTCTCCCTTCCTGCAACACTCTGACATGAGGAGTGTGGGACACAGAAGTATGGAGTGCAGAAAAGGATCCATAAAATGACAAAAAAGAAGTATCTGCACCAGCTTAAGCCTGGGAGGTTACTTGGGCCAGGCCTGCGGTGACCGAAGCTGGGTGCCCGTATCCGACGGTCACTGCACATTTCTGTGCCCTGGGACCCCTTGGGAGACACTGCATCATGTTCCAAGTGCCAGCTAAAGAATGTCACTCACCATCTGGTTCTACGAGGATCGGGTCATTAGCTACTGCAGTCGCTAACCCTCAACACACCCCAAAAGGACTTCAGGGTGGAGAACAGGGATGAGGCACTCTGTCCTCTGGGAGAAACTGGCAGAACAGGCCTTCAGATGGTGAGATATTTTCAAGAGAAAATTTTATGAGTCCAGTTTCTTGCATCTTCGCATACCTAGAAAAGCATAGACATCTGCTCCTCGTGACTAGCAGCAAACTTCTACCGAGACGTGTGCTTGACTGCACGTATCCCCTTCATCAAAACCATATATTTTGTAAAAGAATACATGTATGTGTAACTGAGTCACTCTGCTGCACAGCAGAAATGAACAGAACATTGTAAATCAACTGTACCTCAATAAAAATTTTTTTAAAAAATCATATATTTACTGACCTCCCCTCCACCTCTTCGGAGGAATTCCTCCAAGCTATCTGAGAGGCTGTCTCCGGGCTATAGTCCTCAGTAAGCCCTAAATAAAACTGAACTCACAGCTCTCACCTTGTGTCTTTTTTCAGTCAACACAAGTCGAACGTGGCGGTCACCTGGTGGGATTGGGAGCCACTGGACTTGCGTTTAGGTGCAGCTGCACTTCAGACAAGCCACATAGCAAGTCACGTCACACCCTCTGAGCCTCACCTGAGAAATGGGAATGATGGGTGTGCCTACTAGATGCTGTAAGTACTAAATTAAATGACGTGTGCTACTTATAATAATGCTTTATAAGGGTCTGGTTAAAGAGCTCCTCTGGGCACTATTAAGAAGGACTTTATCCACGTGACCCCCAACCATGTCCATCAGGACCACGCAGGTCCCTCCCCACAGAATAGAGTCAGCCCTGCTGGACCCCGTGGGAGCGTGGACGGCTCCAGCCTCACGTCCCACGGGTTTCCAGAAGTTTGTGTTCCTGGGCCCCTGGACTCCAGGCTGTCTCTTCACTCTGACACGGCCCCCTCCTGACTCGCATGTAAAACAGCATGTAATATGGGACATATATAATAATAGGGGAGCTATAAACGGGAGCCCGGCTCTATTTTTAGAAACAGCATTCACAACTGTGCCATGTGGCGGAAGGTCTGTAATTCCCCCCCGGATGTGAAGAGAGGGCACGAGCAGAAGTGGCGGAAAGTGCTTCTGAAAAGGAGAGTTGGAGGTGGCACGGGTGCCCAGCTCCTCCGTTCATTCTGCAGCTCACCCTCCCGGGTAGCAGGGCCCCGGGTCACCTATATCAGAGAAATGGACACTGTTGGCCCCTGACACTTAGCCTGGGTGGTCTGTGCCTTGGCAGAGTCATGGACACAACCGGGATGGCTCCTCCGGGGGGTCAGGGTGAGGACCCTCCTCGCGCGCTGGTGGGCAGGAGTAGATGCACCCACTGGGGCAGTGTTGTCCCAGGGGGACGCTCCTACTGTGATGGGGAGACTTGAGCCCCGCCCCATTCGGTCCCCGCCCCCCGACTGGGAGTGACCGTGGTTGTCACTGTCCCTCTTATGGGTCAACCCACAGGGTGGATGCCACGCTTGGGCTCTCATTGCAGCCTGGCCCCAAGTAAGCATGGCTGGTCCCACAGGGCTGGGTGGAACATGAGCCTTTGGCCCTCAGGGACAGAGGACACGTCCTCCATGGCCAAAAACCCTGGGCGAAGAGGCCACTGCTCCTGCCCAGAAAGGGAACCCGGCACCGGGCGGCGGGGGGGGGGGGGGGGCCGGGGCATTGGGTGGCGGTCAGGGTGGGGAAGAGGGAGGACCCAGACCGGCAGGCTTTGAGCCTTGTGTTATTCCAGCTGCTGCGTCATCCCTCTTAGCCTCAGTCTCCTCTGCTGTAAAATGGGTGAGTCATACTTCCCAGAGATCGAATGTAGATGGGCATCCCCCAGGGGCTGTGCTTTGCAGCACAGGGGACTCAAATCAAAGCGCCCCACACACTGGAGCGGTTCGTTAAAGCCTCCGGGCGTCTGTAAATCAGTCCTACGGAGCAGACGCCTGAGGACAAAGGGATTTGAATGTAGGCTTGGGGTTTTTTTCCCCCAGACAGAAGTAAAAGTGTCGACCAGACGACTCTTCCAGCTGTCAAGGTTTTCAGGCTACTGAGTTGGACGTTCCAGTTTAACCTGAATCGGAAATCCCACAGGAAACAGACGAGCCAAGGGAGGAGGTTGTCGGCAAAACGCTCTGCTTGCAAAGCAAACGTCTGAGGTGAGGAAACTGGCGCAAAGGTGACGGGGCTGGGGGTGAGGAAGCCAGGCCAGGGCCGCTGGGGCTGCGGGGCTTCCAGAGGTGCCCCCACTAGGGGAGAGAGGGACCCCCTCACCCCTTCTCCCTTCTGATCCGCATCCGGCCCTCCTGGGAGCAGGGGCAGGAGTGGCTCACTGGGGATCCCTCCGGAAAATTAAACCTTAGGAAGAGGAAAGAGAGAGGGAAGGAGCAGAGGCTGGTGGGAGCTGAGTGACCGCTTGGTCCACAGGCACGGCTGCGCTGCGGTCGCCTTCCGGGCAGTGGGCTGGCCCCGTGGGTGTCCCTGGCTGCAGCCGTGATGTTGGCACAAGTCCTCAAGAGGGGGCCCCCCTCTGTTGCTCTGGGAGAAGGGCCCCTGCCACTGTCGGGGGGTGTAAGCATGCGTGGGTGAGTGCATGTGTGTGTGTGTGTGTGTGTGTGTGTGTGTGTGTGTGTGTGTGTGAAGATTTCCCACTGCGCAGGTCCAGCCCTCTCCATCAACGCCCTTCAGTGGCTCCCGAGCTGCTTCAGGCCCTCTGTGTGCTCCTGTCGGGGAGGAAGAAATTTTCCTCTGCCCGACCAGGTCCTCCTGGCAGGTCTAAGAACTAAATTGACGACATGAGAAAAATTAACAGGAGAAAATCACACCAAAGTTTAATAACGTGTATACATGGGAGAGACCCAGGAAAACTGAGTAAGTCACCAAAATGGCTGAAAACATCTCCTTAAATACCATCTTCAGTTAAAGACAATATAGGATGTTGGGGGTAGTGGTTTGGGACTTCAAAGGGGAGAAAGGCAATTCACCTGGGGATGGAAAAGCTCACGTCCGGTAAATGTTTGCCGGCCCCGCAGAGGCAACGGACACAGAGTGGACGCTGATCTCTAGGCCCTGTTCTCCCACCACACCCAGCCCGTGTTCTCTACAGACATCTCTGGTGATTATTCTGGAAACAGGCCTCCTATCCAAATTTTTTTAGGCAGTTAGGGGGAAGGTCAAAGTTAGTTCCTGAGTCTTTTGGGCCTTGATTGCTTTCAACTAGAAATAATCTGCATGCCAAAGAGATATTTTGGGGTGTCAAGTTTTGCTCCCCTACAGGCCCCACCCCTCCTTTCTCCCCAATTTCCCATGGCCCCCCCAGGGCATGTGCTCGGGGCCCAACTTCTTGTTCCCACCATGCTCGGGGGCTGGCCAGCTGCTTTACCCTGTTTCTTCCCTCTCTCTGGGATTCCTACGCCCTGCTTGTGTGCAGCTGTTGTGATTCTCCCCCATCCATCAATGTCACCTCCTCCAGGAAGCCTTCCCTGATGGGCTGAATCATGTCTCCTCTGAACTACCACTGCACTTAGCACACTCCTCCTGTGCTGGGTGCACCTGGGGCACCTGTTCTGTACTGGGAAGGAGGTGGTGGCAAGAGGGCACCTTTGGAGCCGAATCCTGGTGCTGCCAACCCCCAGCTGGGTGACCTCATGCAGATTACACTGAGGCTCTGAGCATCCAGCGCAAACAGTAATCTGCCCTCACAGGCTGTTGGGAGGACAGATGAGAGAATTCCCACAACACAAGGCGGGAGGCTGCTGAATGTTGGCTCCCAGGTCCTTCTGACCTGGGGGTGGAGCTGTGATGCCCGACTGCAGCCAGACAACCAGCCCTCTGAACAGCCCTGAGCTGAATTAACTCATGGTCCGGGGCCTCTCCGGGTGTCAGTGGTGCAAGGCAGCAGGCAGAGCAGGGGCTGGACAGGGTGTGAATGCAGCTCCACCTCTGACCAGCAGGGGACTGACGCCCCTCTCTGGGGATAGCGAGGCCGCCCACACAGTGACAGCACCCCACTGCGCCTGGCCCCGTCAAGGCAGACTCTGAAGGGACTCCCACCCACCCCTCGTTTTCTGCCTTCCCCTTCTCTCTCTTGCCAGTTTGGACTGAGAGGCCTTGTGAGGGATCCTTCAAGAGTGAAAGCAGCAGCCTGACAAGGGGGTGGGTGGTGGTTCCACTGCCGAGGCCTCAGGGCGCCTCAACTGCAAGCAACAGAAACTCCGACTGGCTTTTCTGGAAAGTGCTGGAAGGGTACCTGCTAGCCTGCAGACTCAGAGCTGGCTTTGGTTTCGCAACACAGCTGCGTTGTCCCCTGGGGGCACCGACCCATCAGGAGATGGAAGCTCTGGGGAGTAAGGGGCAGCTCTGAGGGGGTCTGTGCAGCCCCCCGGGGACCTGAGCTCAGGCTTGGTGTAGGGGGGGCGACCAGAAACCATCTCTCTTTCTCCCTCTGTCTCGCCCTCATCTTCTCTGGGCCTTGGGGCCTGGGCTGCCCATCCTGGACCGGCCTTTCCACGTGTTCTCCCTCCTGCTGGGAAGACAGCAGCGCCCGTCCCCTGCCTGTGCTTTCCTCACTCCACAGCCACTTGCACGGGGCTCCTTTATTGCTGCATTTCCCTACCTGGTCAACAGCTTTGCCTGCCTCATCCCCAGTTGTTTGGAGGTCTGGCTGGGTAATGGCGGCCAATTTCCCACCCTCTCTGAGCTGTGGGATTGAGGATACTTATTTTACAGGCTTGTTGTAAGGATTAAATGAGAAGCGTCCATGTAACTCCAATGCCTGGGCCCCCCGCCCAGCCCCCCCGCAAGCCCAGGGCCTGCATCCCATGGAAAGCACACAAGAACACAAGGTAGACCCCGGGAGTGTCAAGGAGACATTTACAAGGGCTTCTTGGGGTCACACAAGAGGGAGTTAAACCAACAGGACACAGCCATACTCCCCCCAACTCCCATGTGAGCAGTTCTCTTTGCAAACCGCTCCCACCCCCGTCCCCTTCCTGGTGCTCTCACATCTAGCTCCCTGCAAGCCCCCAGCCTGGGACTGGCTCCACTCCCCCACCTTCCCTCTCCAGCCACCTATCTGCCTAGTGAGTTAGCAATCTTAGCCTTTCCCATTTGCATTTCCTGCAAAAGTTTGATTTCTGAGCCACACAAACAAAGAATTCGTTTTCTTTGTTGGACAAGGAAAGGGTGCTTGGGAGCATTCATAATTTTATTTTATTTCTTTGCTATCACGTATGCGAAGTTCCTAAACAGTGCGTGGTTCCTTGCAGCTTTTCAATCAGTAGTGCTTCCTGGTTCCCAGGCCAAGTGGCCCCTTCCAGCCCCGAGGAGAGGGGAACCTCCAGGGGCACAGGTGTGCGGGGATGCCCAGAAGGTACTGGCTTTCAGAGCCCAGGGGTCCTCTGTGTGTGGGGCTCCCCTCTGGGTCTGGAGTCGGTTTTGCATCCCAGAGGTTCATTGTGGGGCTAGCTCTTCCTTGGGCCTAAATAGCCTGGTGGGAATCAGGGTTCACCACGCTTGAATCCGAGGTTTCCAGTCAAGTTCATTTAGGAGAGCGTGTTGATGTCAAGTGGAACAGCTGTCTGGTCCCGCCTCTGCCCGGAGCCTTCACTGGCTCCCCTAGACTGTCAGGGCAAAGGCTGGCTCATTAGGACAGCATCCAGGGCCCTGGTGGTCTGGGCCGTTCTCCCTCTCAGCTGCCCCTGGATGCTCCGCAAAGGCCCTTTGTGTGCTGCGCTCTCTCACCATGGCTCTCTCTCTCTCTCTCCTGTTGTTATGATCCGCCCCCACAATCCAGTTTATTCATCCTCAGCCTCATGTCACTCTGCTCAGGAGGCCCCTCCCAGCATCATGGATGCCTCCTACCCCATCAGAACACCTCTCGGCCTGGCTCCCAGTCACCTCCGGCTCTCTTCTCTGAGGTCCCCCACCAGGCTCCGAGCTCTGTGAGGGCAGGGACTGCACCTGTGTTGTCACCATTGTGTCCCCAGTACCTCCTATGTGATGGGGACCCATACAAGGCGCAACAGAGTGGGTGAATGAAGGCTCTTGTTTTGATCAGATGCCACACTTTATTTATTTATTTATTTACTTTTATTTATGGCTGTGTTGGGTCTTCGTCTCTGTGCGAGGGCTTTCTCCAGTTGCGGCAAGAGGGGGCCACTCTTCATTGAGGTGCGCGGGCCTTTCACTATCGCGGCCTCTCTTGTTGCGGAGCACAGGCTCCAGACGCGCAGGCTCAGTAATTGTGGGTAACGGGCCCAGTTGGTCCGTGGCATATGGGATCCTCCCAGACCAGGGCGCGAACCCGTGTGCCCTGCATTGGCAGGCAGATTCTCAACCACTGCGCCACCAGGGAAGCCCAAATGCCACACTTTTAGCAAAGAAAGTCTTGGTTTCGTTTCAGAAGGATTCGCTAGATATTCATCTTTAAATGACGTTATCACTGGCCTTAAATAAAACTTTGAAAATAATAAACACGTTGTTTTGGGGTTTGGGTTCAACATAAAATATAGTTTGGTAAATTTCTGGAATCCTGGTTGGGTCTAATTGCTGTAAAAAGTAAAACTTCTTAGTCAAAGCGATTATTTGTTCGTGAAAAAAAAAATCCACACCCTGCGGTTTGGTTACATTAAATCCCCGCCACCGCATCCCCTGTCCCCGCCCCCCGGCCCCAGATCTGGGGATCCCAGCGTGAGGTTCCTGCAGGGCCTGACATCAGCCCAGCCCAGGAGAGCCTGGGGCTAGCTGCCTGTACCGCTACATTTTCTGTTTCCATCTTCAGATGATTGAATGCTCTGGGGGAAAAGCTTTGAAAAGAACCCAGCCCTTCAGCAGGTTAGTTTAGCTTAGTAATTAGCAGTCACAATATGAGCTGGATAATTATCCCCAAAAGTCAAAAGAAAAACACAGATGTTTTTTAAAGTTGCACAGTGGAGAGTTTTCCTTTCAACTGTAATAATTTAGCATGTGAAATGAATTAGATGCTGGCTTTTCCTGGGACTTCATTCGAAGGGTAGGTTAAGGAAAACCCTGCTGGTTTTGAAAAGAACAGACTTGGTTGGGGGGGCGGCTAGGGTGCGGGGAACTCATACAACGCACGACAATTTTCAAAATCTAGCAAGAAGCAAGAGAGGCTGGATTGAATAAATTAATGGGGGTTTTTCCTCCTGGGATTTGAGTTAAAGCTTTCTCATAATTGAAAACTTGTGAGATGCTCCTCTGCTGAAATACAGAACTACAGGTGTGTGTTTGTGGATTGGCCTGGCTGTGCCGTGAAATGGGTCTGGACAAAGGAATCGATACCTCCAGGCAGCTCTGCTTTCTCTGGATTCCAGAACTTTCCCATGGGGGTCTCTCCCATTTGCTCACCATGATTCTTCCATAACTGTGGGAAGGTCCTCAGAGAAACAAACCAGCCAACTTTGTTTCTGGAAATGAATCAAAAGGATCACGTCACTGGGAAAATGGAAAAGGCATGGCCGAGCAGGGCCCCTGGTGCACTGGGTCCTTTCTGTGGGCCCCATCCTGTGCCACCTGGGAGGGCCCCCAGGAAATTTCATTTGTCTGAGGAAACACAAGCATGCACTGGCCTTGGGTCAGGGACTTGGATTTGAATTTGAAATCTGCTACTGACTCACTTGGTTTTTGTAGGTAAACCCTGTCGTCCTCAGGACCTTGGTTCCCTCAACTACAAAATGGAAGTTGGTTTCCACTGATGTTTTCCCAAATTGTGTTCTGCAGAACTGTAGTTCTAAGAGATGTTAAATAATAAAACAAAACAAAAGGAAAAAACAAAAGGGCCTAGTGGACGACACCTTTCCCCTGGGCAATGGTTCTCAGTCTGGCTGATTTTGTTCCCCAGGGGACATTTGGCAATGTCTGGAGACGTTTTTTGGTTTGTCCTAAATGGGAGGTGGTGGGGTTTGCTGCTGGCATCTAGTAGGTGGAGGCCAGGGGTGCTGCTAACATCCTACATGCCCAGGTCAGTCCCCTCAACAAAGATTTATCCAGTCCTTCTTAAAAAACAAAATGCAACTGAGTACATTTTCAAGATTTTATTGGCTTTATTCAACAGTTCATGAATCAGGCAGGGTCCCATCAAGTAAACAGAAAGGAGCTCCGAAGAGTTGTATAAAACAAAAGATCCTTAGGGCTTCCCTGGTGGCGCAGTGGTTAAGAATCTGCCTGCCAATGCAGGGGACACGGGTTCGAGCCCTGGTCTGGGAAAATCCCACATGCCGCGGAGCGACTAAGCCCGTGAGCCACAACTACTGAGCCTGCGCGTCTGGAGCCTGTGCTCCGCAACGGGAGAGGCCGTGACGGTGAGAGGCCCGTGCACCGCGATGAAGAGTGGCCCCCGCTCACCACAACTGGAGAAAGCCCTCGCACAGAAACGAAGACCCAACACAGACAAAAATAAATATAAATAAATAAATAAATTTTAAAAAAAACCAAAAAAATGAAAGATCCTTATAGACAGAAAGGGGCAGGACAAGGAAGTTACTAGCAAAGAGAGGTTTGTTCATGGCAAAGTCACCTTCCTTTATGGGATGACAGAGGTCTATCAAGCAGATTACCTCACTATGCCAACCAGCTAATTCCAGACTGATTGGTCTAAAATTCCACTCCTGGGAGAGGTTGAAACTGTAATTAAGTTTGACATTAAGTCTTGGTTTGGTGATGTGAGCTTAGCACAAGTGACTCCATTTTGGGCCTGTTGTTTCTTTTTTTAATGCCCTAAATGTCAGTAGTGCTGAGGTTGAGAAATGCCGCCCTAGGATCCCAGAACCTACTTGAATATGAAACTCTATGTGCAATAAAGAGATCTTTTAAACTTTTAAGCCAGAATTCCATACACGTACATGCAGACAGAATCTCTTTTGTCTTCCTACCTAGCAATAGGATTAATGTACCTTAGAACTCACTCTGGGAAACACAGAGCTAAATGTTAACTAAGGTTTCCTTCCACTCTGACCAGCTTGGACGCTATACCCAATGAACAGACCTTCTCAGAATGCTACTTCTTACTACCGGTAAGAAGTGCGGTACATCAGCCAGACGAAGTGTTCAGGAATTGCCAGGAGAGTTGAATCAAAAAAGCTGGCCTTAGTGTATCTTCTCTGAAGCAGAGCCTGACATAGAGATGCTTGTTCGAGTGCTTTATTGGAAAAGAGCTCTCGGGAGAAGAGTGAGGGAAGCGGCTGGGACAGGGCACAGAGCTAAGCAAGGATGTGGTCTCTGCTGGAGACTTGCTTCTGCCTGATCCTGCAGTGGGGAGCTTTGAGGCAGGAATTGTATCTCAGTGTTGGGACTGACCTTGAGGTAAGAGGTCAGTCTGTCGTTCAGTCCGAGGAGTCCATTCAACATTGGCCTTGGTCTAGGGGAGGGCATAGCCTCCCAGGCAAAGATCGGTTCTCTGGAGAACGAGGTGGCTGTGAGCTGTTATCACAGACCCTTCCGGGCGCTGACTGCACGGGCAGATAGAGGGGACTGGAAGGAGGCACCAATAACACCCACTACCATGTCGCAGAGCATGAGTGCTCAAGACTCTCAACGCAGAGACCGTACAGCCTGGAGGAAAAGCGTGGTCCGCGATTGACTGACTGTTGGAATTGGGGAGGGATTCGGGGGTTAACCTCGTTGCCATGTCACTGGGTCAAAATCCCCCTTCGAATCTCACTCAAAGTGATGACGAGTGTGTGCAATGGTGTTTTTCCCTCTTATTTCAGCAAATATTTGGGCTTTAACTTTTATTCTTCCCCAGCTTTCTGGGATCCTATTGCAGCTGTAAACCGTGGGAGCCCAGGGGAGTAAAATGGCTGGTGAGGAAAACCAGCCACCGGCCAATCAGCCACTTGATGAGCCCCTGCATAGGCCAGGCCCCAAGGGAGGGGTGGTTTCAGAGGAGGAATCTAGGGTTCTGAGAGGTCCAAGCTCACACAGCTGCCAGCTGCCAGGAATCAGGACTTGGGGCTGTCTCGGCTTTCTCTCTGCGCTCTTCCGCATGTGGACCACATGCCTTCTTCGAAGTGGCAGGGGTGGGGCTGCTGATGGATTAAACAAGGGTGAAATATGCAAGACGCAATTACTTAATTAGCCTCATATTTGAAAACATGTGGCTTCAAACTGGAGGCCAGTGGAACATTCTGGCCCACATTCCCTGTTCTTCCAAGATCTGAACCCGTACCATCTTGTATCATTTCATGGGTGTTAGCGGCGGCTGCTGCCGTCCCAGCAGATTCGCAGCCGCAGGAAGGAGAAGGCTCTTCAGGGTCAGACTGAGAGGCAGGCTCCCCTCGTGGGAGGACACTGGACTTGGAGTCAAAGCCTCTGCTGCCATGGAATTTCCAACAGCGGCATTATATCCCTTCATATGGATTTACTGTAATTTTCATGAGCAGTCATTTACTGCTGGACATATGGGGTGTTTTTTTTCCAGAATTTTCAGTATTTTAAGTATCAACACAATGAATATCTTTGTATATTCAGCTCTGCCTACATCTCGACTAAATCCCTTGGGATAAAGTCTTAAAATAATTATTGGCTCAAGTTTACATACATCTTAAAGGCTGCCAGATTGCCCTTCAGAAAGACTGTGCAAATTCATACACCCCATGTCAGTGTATGGAGGGTCCATTTCTCTGTCTCCTCACCTGAGCTAGACAGCATGTTGGCCAATCTACTAAAAAAAAATCACATCCCAGTGTTTTAATTTGCTTTTATGGTTTACTGTTGAGGCTGAACTTTTCCCCCTGCTTTTTGACCACTTGTACCTCTTCTTCTGTAAACTGCCAACTCATAACTGTGCCCTCTATTCTCCTGGCCGTCCATCTCGTGAGCACTTCTGTGTATTAAGGATCTCAGCCCTTTGTGATGAAGGTCATACCTACTTTTCCCAGTTTGTTGTTTGCCTTGTTTTCTTTCTGTGGGAATCCCACTTTGAAACCTTGACCCTCCAGGTAGAGATGGTTCCCCAGGAAGTAGCGACTATTGAACTTTTGGGGTAAGAGATTGTCTCCCACTCATCTTAAAAAAAACGAAAGCTCGGCTGGAACCATAGAGGTCAGTGGGGAAGAAGTTCAAGGGGTCAGAGCATATCCTGTTCCTCATTTCACAAATCATGCTGCTAATTGCCCAATTCGGAGTGATTTGGTGGTAACTCTTGACAGCAGGATGTGCATTGCTTCACACACAAGGGCAGCTGAGTTTGTTTTCATTTTGTTGGGTGGTGTGTCAGGAAGTCCCACGGTCCCACAGTGGCCTCTGGGGCCCAGTGTCGAAAGCCCTGGTCTTGGAGTGGGACAGACCTGGCTTAGCTCTGTGTGACTGTGAGGGGTCATTGATCTCCTCTGGATTTTCTGTACCTAAAAGACAGGCTCTAACACTTAGCCTGCAGTGTTGTTGGGACAATTCAATGATTGGCCAGTGTGAAAATGGTCCTGCTTGTGGGTGGTGATCTGAAGCTTTGAAAGAACTTTCCTTTAACCCCTCAGAGTTATGAAATGCAGTATGAAAAATATTTATTTATGCCTTTACTCTGTGGGCAGTGATTCAATTTCCTCTCCCCATTTATAAAATAGAATTGTTTCTCACAGGGTTGTATGGACGGTGGCACCACGTCCCCTGGGCTGTTTGGGTTCTCTCCCAACAGAATTCTGTGTCACATGCTTTGCAAGAATCCCTGCTGGCTGCAAAGTGGCAGGAAAGCGACTGCCTTGTCCTTTCAGGCTGCTGTAACACAGTAACACCGACTGGGGGGCTTATAAACAACAGAAATTTGTTGCTCACGGTTCTGGAGGCTGGAAGTCCAAGATCAGGGTGCCAGCATGTTCAGGTGAGGGCCCTCTTCCTAGTTCATAGCTGTGCCTTTTCACTGTGTTCTCCCTCACACGGTGGAAGGAGCAAGGGAACAGTGGGGTCTCTTTTATTAGGGCCCTAATCCCATCATGAGGGTGCCAACCTCCCCCAAGTCCACCTGCTAAGATCATCACCTTTGGGGGTTAGAATTTCTACATATGAATTTGGGGGCACACAAACATTCAGCCCATAGCAAGGACCTTCCAAATCCCCACTTTGCAATCTCCCTTCCTACAGGAAAGGGCTAATCCAGTGTGGGGGGGTGGGAGGGGGACTTTGTTACAAGTAACCATGGCCTTGTGATAACAGTAATGGCTGAATAATGCTGGGCACCCTCTGTGTGCCAAGCTCTGTGCTCAGCACTTCAGAGGCAAAGTCTCTACACGTATGTGACTGTCACCAGAGAGGCCACACCCAGCTCTCCCTCTGAAGGGTGTCCGGACCAGGACTCAGAGACCCACACAGAGACACGAGTGTACAGGCACACACACACACACATGCTCGCCAACATATACACACACACACTCACGCAGACACAGACACACTCACACACATATATACACACTCTCACACACACACAGACACACGCATACACAACATAGACAACACACACACAGACACGCACACACATACGCACACGCACACAGACACAGACACACGCATACACAACATACACAACACACACAGACACACAGACACACTCACAGACACACACACACAACACTCAAAACGCACACATATACATACACACTCAGACACACAGACATGCACATACACAACACTCACAACACACATGTATACGCACTCACACAGACGCATACACCACACACTCACACACATACACACACAGACACACACACACACACACTCTCACACAGGTGGACACACACATACACATACTACACAGACACACCCTCACACACACGCACCCACACGGTGGCATCAGGCACGACCCCGAGTGGGGGGCTGGCTCCTGGCCATCACACGTGAAGGACAGACACAGGCTGAGGCCCACTCGGAAGCGGGTGGGCAGGTGGAGAATGATTTTTTGGTCAAATACGGATGGAGCTCCTCTGCTGGGCCAGACGCTGGGGTGATGCGGTGAAGGACAGACCTGGAGGTCGTGTCCTTCCAGGGAGGGGTCTGAGACAATAACGAGCTGGGGTATCTGTGGCTGAAGGGGTGTGCGGGGCCGCGGGCAGGAGTCAGCTCCTGTCACAGACTGTCAGCAGCCAGGTGACAGGGTGGCTGACCGGGGCTTCCAGACCTGGGCGGGGCGACTGGATGAGGCGCTCTGCAGGATCCTGCTCACCTATGACCCCAGAGCTGCAGGTTTAGGTTTCACGCTTGGCGGTTCTCACAGAAAAGCGAGCAGGGTGAGGAAGTAACAAGGGTTTCTTCAACCCCTCCACCCCCTGCCCTCCGTGTTCTTCAGGTGGCCTTATTAGAACACATCAATGGCAGGGGTAAAGAGTGGCCCAGGGACTTCCCTGGCGGTCCAGTGGATAAGACTCCATGCTCCCAGAGCAGGAGGCCTGGGTTGCATCCCTGGTCGGGGAGCTAGACCCCGTATGTATGCTGCAACTAAAGATCCCACATGCCACAATGAAGATCTCCCAACTAAGACCTGGTGCAGCCAAAATAAATAAAGATATAATAAATAAATAAATATTAGAAAAAAAAGAGTGGTCCAGCAGCCCAGTGACCATTGCCTTGGCTCCCCGCAAAAAGACAACCTGCTTCAGCAGATGATCATTTCAAGTTGAGAGGCCCAAGGGGGCAGAGCGGGGCAGCAGAAAGAGCAGAGTGAGGACGGGGAGGCAGGGGGCCTGGGTCCAGCCCTCTTCTCTGCAGCTTATTTGCTGTGTACCTTTAGGCAAGTCACTTACCCTCTCTGGGCCTCTACTGTAATTTGAGGGAGTTGCACTGGTTGGTTTTGCAGTCACTCCAGCCCCAAAGGGCTACAAATAACCCTGAGCCCATGACAGGTCCCCACAAAGGGTGGGTGGGTGGGTGGGTGGGCTGGCCTGCCTCGCTGTGGCTGCCGGGCTGAGATCAAACATCCAAGCAGAAGTGTTTTTGGAGTGATGCTATTTATTTCCTTCTGGGTTTCAGAACAAAACCTCAGAAGCAGAAACCACTTACTTTCCAGCCCCCAGAGGTTTCTTTCCAAGGATGGTACGTGTCTTTCTTTCCAAAGACGGCTGCATCAGAGCTGAGATTTTTCTTTAAACTCTCCTCTGTAAACCTCCACACTGGACACTCCCTTTCCTGCAAAACTTGGACGGTAGCTTTAAATAGATAACCTCAGGGCCTCAGATTTCAGCGGAGGCAAAATCCGCAAACAGCCAAAAGCCAAATGGGAAAATTAAAAGTTTCAGAAACTTATATATTAAAACTTAAAACAAGCATGCAGCATGCTTTATGAGACTACTCAGTGGTACTAAGTGGTCCCCAACCCTCCCAATCCTTAGACTAAGTCGATGCTGGTAATAATACGCCAGGCAGTCGGCATGAACTTTGAACCATTTCTACAAAGTCTGTGGTAAAGGTTGACACCCAATGCCTCAACCAGCCCCCCACCCCTACCCCAGATGATCCAAGCAGGGCTGGCTTCATGGGTGGGCACAGCATCTTTTGCTTACAAGGGTCTCATGCTTGGTTTCATGTCCAGCTGTCACGATCTTAAAAGTCTTAATTTTTGAACAAGGAGCTCTGTGTTTTCATTTTGCACTGGGCCCTGTAAACTATGCAGCCTGTCTGAACCCAAGCACACTTTTCCTAGACAATCACTGAACTGATGGCAGTGTGCTAGTGTCTGGTCTAAAGCCATTTAACTTTCAGAAGAACTAAGCGTTCAACTTCGGTTTTATTAGCACATGACTTAGCCTACTCACCTGGCCAGAATCAGTATCAAGCACAAAAGATGGGTTTTTTTGGCTCAGAAATAAAACCAGGTCTGTCTCATATATAACTGTTCTCATATGTAATTCCAAATACAATTGCCTAAACTTACATAAATTTGGTAGGGTACCTACAGAGACCATAAGGAATTGCTAACTTTCCAACCCTTGAATTAGATGGTCTAGATCAGGGGTGAGCTAACTATGTCCCTGGGCCAAATCTGGCTTGCCACCTGCTTTTGTAAATAGTGTTTTATTGAAACACAGCCGCCCCATTCATTTACCTATTGTCTAGTGCTGCTTTCAGGCTACAGTGGCAGAGTTGAGTAGTTACAAGAGACTGGAGGACCAATAAAGCCTACAGTATTTACCATCTGGCCCTTTACAGAAAAAGTTTGCCAACCCTGGTCTAGCTATTAGAATTTCTAAATTTCTAGAATACACTAGTGAACCTCTGAAAACATAGCTCTTAAGAATAATGTTGTACCCTTGGGATAGGGAATGATTACTTAGATATAAACCATAAGTGAAAAAGATTTATTTACAAATTATGATTACATTAAAATAAAAACTTCTGCATGGCAAAAGCCACCAATAACAAGGTTAAGAGAAGCAGCTGTATGGGAGAAAATGTTTTCAAAATACTAAACAGAATGCAATTCAAATTATATGAAGAAATCCTGAAAATCCAAGAAAAGTAGAAAAACAGCAGGCAAAGGGTAGGTACAGAAAATTCACAGAAGAAATACAAACGGCCAAAAGTATATTAAAAGACACCCTCATTTAATAATTGGGAATATGCCAACTAAATAAGATGCTGTTTTTCATCCATCAGATGGGCAAAAATGTTAAAGTCAGATAGTTTCACATAAGCAAGGATGTGAGAAAATAGTGAGCATACACTGTACTGGTGGAAGAATAAATTGCTACAACTGGTTTGGAAAGCTATCTGGCAGTGTCTAGAAAACTCTGCTCCTATCCTATGCACCCAGCAATCCTCTTCTGGATACATAAGCCCTAGAAAAACTTTCAAAGAAAGGAAGCATGTGTGAGGATGTTCACTGCAGCATTGTTTACAATGGGGGAAAATGAACCAAAAGCAGCATCTATGGAAAATGGGCAAATTCAGCTCCTGTGTTTGCTCTCTTTGGCATTTCTAAGCCAAAGAGGAACTATGTGGCATAATGCAGCCGTTCCCCTGAGCATCCTTGCCTCTCTGCAGCTTCTTAACTAGAGCTGTGCGACGGCTCATCTTGGATCTGGACCTGTGGACAAATGCTCTCCAGCTCTGCACACATGGATGACGCAGAGGACCCTTTCACGAAGTGGCCAGAGTGGTCTGTCACTCTGTGCGGGTGGTGGAAACGTAAAGCTCCCTCACCAGGCTCCGTGGTGAATTTGGCCCTACGCTGTCAGAACAATGCAGTGGGATGGAAATGCACCGATTTTGTTGCCCACGCCTCCAGCTTGCATTCCTGCCCCATCACTTACTGCCTGCATGGCCCTGAACCCTAGAGTGTAACTGCCCCGAGATTTTCCCCCTTTTCTCTAAGATGATGTATGCCCTGGTGATTAACTGGGATGGCATCTGAAAATACCCAGGACAGGGCCTGGCAACCTGATGGCCCACCTAAGGCGGGCCCAGCGTGTCCTTCACAAGGTCCAAGAACTACTGGAGACCTCTGAGTTGAGCAAAGCAGGATAATGAATCTCTGTCCAAGTTGGACCTGGGGCCTCTGCCTTTTGCTGCATTTCAAGGTTATAGAAGCTAAATTCTCAAAGCTCTCCTGTTGAACAACTCTCTGTTGGTCTTTCTTTCTGTTTTTAAACTTCAAAACAGAAGTAACCTTAAAACTGCATTTCTAGAACTGCCTTTGCAAGAGTTGGGTTCTCATTGTTGGTTTTGAGTGGCTCCAGACATCTCTCTACACTCAGAGAAAATCTAGGTTGGAGTCTGAAAAGGGGACGATTCACAAAAGAGGCTGGTGGTGTATCTATGTGTGAGTGACGTTTCTAAAGGGACATAAGACTCTCCTGATGGGTGTTACCTCTGCAGAGGGGAACTGGGGATCTGGGGTGAGAGGGAGCCTCACTTTTCTGGTAAATGTTTTCATACTGTGAAGTCACCCTCCCCCACTTATAAGAGTTTATTATTATTATTATTGTTTTATTTAACATGCTTAACAAAAGAAAAGGACTTCAGGTCAAGATGGCACAGTAATATTTTGTTTCAAATACCCTGAAGGCTTTACTTCTGCCGCAACAGCAGACTATTGTAAGAAATCAAAAAACATATCCAGGCTCAAAACTAAGGTACATCTCTCCAAAGACCAAAGGAGAACAGAAATACAAATCAGTGGCTGCGCAGGCTTGCTGGGTCTGGAAGTTTGGAGTTTAGGTGGAAAGGGATCCATGTGAGAAGGGGGACTGATCACACCCAGGTGGAGATAGGCCTCCGGGCACCTGTGAAGGAAGCTGATACCAGCACGTGGCGACCTCCACCTGGGGCCAAGGTGTGTGGAAAGCTGGGGGAGCAAGCCAGAGAGAGCGCGAGGGGTCAGTCTATGACCAGGACCTGAACCAAGGCCCCCGCGGTGCTGTGACTGGATCTGTGATGATGTCATATGGGGTGGGGACTCTTGACGTCCATCAGAAAATGTGATCCTACACTGGGAACGGGGAAGGCTGGTGGGAGCAACTTGGAACCCTGGACAGAGGAAAGAAGTGGAGACAGAAAACCACAGACAAATAAAAGAGAAAATGAGAAACCACTGAGTCAAAATGAGTGTGCAAAATAAAATTTAAAAAGTAAATAAATGAAATCTAGAAGTCATGAAGATATCTGATGTTAAGAATTGCAGTCAGCGATTTCAGTAGGCAGAATATTAAATCATTACAAATGAAATAAATTTTACAGATGAGTCTGAGAAAAACTTTAAAAGTAATATGCAAAACATAAGCAAAAATAAAAGGCTAGTGAATACGTAAAAGCAACTATTAGAAACTGTAGAAATAAAAAAAATAGGGTCATCAAAAATTAAAAAAAGAAAAAAGCTCTAGGGTAAGAAATTGAGATTTGGAAGCTACCATAAGCAGACCTCAGAGATACTGAGGGTTTGGTTCCAGACCACCCCAATAGACAACAAAGCGAGTCACATGAATTTTTTGGTTTCCCAGTGCATATAAAAGTTATGTTTATACTATACTGTAGTCTGTTAAGTGTGCAATAGTATTATATCTAAAAAAAAGTACATATTTTAATTAAAAAATACTTCATTGTCAAAAAATGCTAACCATCAACAGTAAAATCAACAGTAAAAAGATAGAAGTATGTTTGGAAATTTTAAAATGGTCTGCTGAATAACACATGCATTACAGAGGAAGTCACCATGAAGTGACAAAATATGTAGAACTGAACAAGAATAAAAGAACAATATACCACAGTTTGCGGGGTGTAGCAGAAACAGCACTCGGAGGGAAATTTATAGCCTTAGCTATAAATGAGTTCAGTGTTCAAGTCAAGCATCTAGAAAAAGTAGACCTAAAAATATAAAAGAAGAAGAAAATGATAAATATAAGAGCAGAAATTCAAAAAGCAGAAAACAAAAGAATCAATTATTATATATGAGAAATACATGAGCAGGGTTCTGGACTATATTATGCTTTTTTATTGGCATAAATAATTTCATCAGCAAATGTGTCACAAGCACAACTACCTAGGGATTGTGCAGTTATTTGTTTAATATCTGTTTTCCCTATTACACTATATATTCTATGCTTGTTTTGTTCACCATTTTAAATCCCACCATCTGGCTCTTGATAGACATTCATTAAATATTTGCAAATTGAATGAGTGAATGGAATCCCAGCTCTGCCACTGATGGCGTACCTTTGAGCAAGTGACTTCCTCTCCTTCCTCATCTATTAAATGGGGGAACAAAGCCCCCTCACGGGGCTGATGTAAGAAACAAATGATGTAATGTACTTGAAGTTTTTGCACAGTTCCTGGCACAGAGTGAAAAGTCAATATATGGAGAGAAGTATAACTAGAGTCATGGAATTTGCTCAGACGTAGAAGTATAACCAGCCTACCCAGCAGACCCCACCTCCATCGCGTCCCCCCAGCTCTCTGAAGGGCAGCACTTGGCTCTGCTGGAAAGCATCAAAGAGGCAGGCTTGAGTGGAAAGGGGCAATTGGGCAAAAGGGAATTACGAGGGGGGTCAACCAGATGACCAGTGCCGGTGACAAGCCCGGACAATGACGAGGAAGCCAACGCAGCCATCCCTGCCCTGCCCACTCCGTATTCCATTGGTAGGAATTCTCCTCCCCTGGTCTTTGCATGGCTCCCTCCTTTCAGCATATGGGTCTTGACTCAATATTGCCTCCTGTTCCAGCCATTGGCCTGTTTGCCCTAACATCCACCTCCTTTTTTCCCTGCCCGGCTATATATCACAGGCCCCTGGGGGAAAATACATTTTCTAGGCTTGCTTGCCATTGGCTTCTGGTTACGTCCAGCCATTGGCAGGTGCTGGCAGCAGATTGGAGGGCAGGAGGAAAGGAGAAGCCAGGGTATTTCTAGTCCCCGCTCTCCCTCTGCTTCAGGGGCCATCTCCTTTCCCGCAGCTCCTCCATCTCCCTGTAGTCTCGATTCTACTGGACAGCCCTTCCCTCTATGGTGCCCCTTCCTGGGCTCTGGGACACCCTCCTTCCCCTTTGTCTCTCCTCTAGGGTTGGTAGCAGCTGCCTGGTGCTGCTAACCTCCGGGGAGGCCCACCATCCTCTTTGTTCTTTCTGCACCTTTGTAACTAGTTCTCTATATTAAAATCCTTCTATTGAACTACAGGGTGTGGGATCTGCTTTCTCCATGGGCTTGATGTTAAATATCTGGGATTCTGTGACTTTGCTTTGCAATTACTATAATATTATAATTGAGCCAATCTGCAAATAACTCAAAATTTCAAATTTCCTTGTCCAGAGTTGTCAGCCCAGTTAATAAAAGCCAGAAATCACTAATTCCTTAGAGTGCTTTGTTCTGCTGGAAGGCCATTTGTGTTGGGAAGCCACTGCTCTCTGTTAAGTGCTCAAGTGTGAGCACTCATTAGGAAGAAATGGAACAGAGAGACCATCACTCAGAATCAGCAATGACCTGACAACGTGGGCAGCTCACACCGACCATTCCAAATACCAATCAACATGTAATTACGGCGTCGGAGGCCAGCAGGGCTCAGCCAAGCTCATTGCAACCTGCCACTCTAAGCTGTCTCCAGTAACACATGGGAAGGCTGGAGCCTTTGTGTTTTGAACTTTAACACAGCCGCATACTGAGCAGTCATTTCCACGTGGGCGCACCAGGAGCATTAGAAATCTTTTGAAATGTGCATTGGAAACTTAGAATTTAGACAGCTTCTCTCTCCCCATTACCACTGCCTCTAGCCCAGAGTCCCCCTCGCTTCTGGTCTAGACCATTCACCAGCTTCCGACCAGGTCCCTTGCTGCCAGAATGTCCCCCTCCTCTACTGCAACCCCTTCCAATCCATCCTCCGCGCTGCCATGGGAATGGCCTTTCCAAAATGCTCAGAGGACTGAATCACTCACCTGCTTAATACCCTTAAATAATTCCCTGTAGCTTTCAGCATAATTTCCTGCCTCCCTTAGCCTGGCACTCATGATTACCGCATGGTCTGTCCTTCCTGCAGCATCTGCAGCCTTGACTTTAAACACCCCCTCTCCACGTGTGCTTTAAACACCACGTTTCTTGTGGTTTCCCCACTCTATCTGCCCCACTACCCCTCAGCGTCTTTTCTCATGCTCTTCCTTCCTCCTAGAATACCCTTCCTTCCTTCTTCATCTGATGCTCATACCTTTTCCCCTCAATTTTAAAATAAAACATCTGGGCTTCCCTGGTGGCGCAGTGGTTGAGAATCTGCCTGCCAATGCAGGGGACACAGGTTCGAGCCCTGGTCTGGGAAGATCCCACATGCCACGGAGCAACTGGGCCCGTGAGCCACAACTACTGAGCCTGCGCGTCTGGAGCCTGTGCTCCGCAACAAGAGAGGCCGCGATAGCGAGAGGCCTGCGCACCGCGATGAAGAGTGGCCCCCGCTTGCCACAACTAGAGAAAGCCCTCGCACAGAAACGAAGACCCAACACAGCCATAAATAATAAATAAATAAATAAATAAATAAATAAAATAAAACATCTGTGTCCAAGGGTTATAAAGAATATCCTACCAAGCTTAAGAAATGAAGTAAATCAACACAGTCAAGGGCCTCTGTACCCCTTCCTAATCCTAGCTCTCTTCCTCTCTTCTCCAGGTAACCACCATTCCGAATTCACTGTTTCATCATTTCTATAAAGATCTTTATATGTTTACCATGAATGTATGTACGCATCCCTAAGTAATATGCATTGTTGCTTAGAATGTTTAAAAACTTCATGTAAATGTCATTCTCTCTGTATTCTCCTATAGCTTGCAATTTGTGCCCAATATCATGTTTTTGAGATGTTACATGCTGATGCATGTAGCCTTAGTTCATTCATTTTCAGTACTGTACAATATTCTAGCATGTGTGTGCACATACGTGTGTTCACATCCATTCTTTTGTTGAAGGACATTTAGGTTTCTTTCTTTTTTTTTGTTTGTTATTACAAACCTTATTGCTATGAACACTATAAACACATCTGCTTGGGCACATGGGCAAGAGTTCTTCAAGGGCATCCTACAGATGTGGAATTACAAATCACAGGGCAAGCCTATTTTCAGTTTTATTAGGTATTGCCAAATAATTTGCTAAATTATTGGGGCAGTTTATACGCTCACCAGTGGTATATAAAGAAAATTCCCTGCAGTCTACAAGGTTGCCTGAACTTTCTAATGACACATTTTAAAGATTTTGACAACAAATGGGTATGAAATGAAATCCCATTGTGGTTTTGATTTGGCATTCCCTGATTGTAAGCGGATTGCTACATTCCCCCTTCTGTGAAATTCCCGTTGGTAACTTCTGTTCATCTTTCATTTTTTCCCTCTAATAGTTTTTTTTAATGTTTTGAGGAATTTAAAAAATACATTCTGGATAATAATCGTTTTGGGTATAGATAGCAAATATCTTTTCCCTGTTTGTGGTTTGCATTTTTCTGTTTATGGTATCTTAACAGAAGTTTTAACAGAAACTTAACAGAAGTTAATAGAAGTTTAACAGAAGTTTTTTTTTTAATTTAGTCAACTTCTTCTATTTTCCTTCTATTATTTATGTTTGTTTCCGTATAATCTGAGGCAGGGATCCATTTTTTCCCATAATCAATTTTCCCAGCACCTTTTATCCAAGTCAGTCCTTTACTCTTATAGTCAAATTTTTCTGTTGAATAAAAGCAGTGATCATAGACTTGTCTCATTCATCATTTTAAAAGGAATGTTTTTAAATGCTTTACTGTCAAATGTGATGTTTATATAGATTTTTAAATTTATTCTATCAGGTTAAAGTAAATTATTGTCTTTTTCTAGATTGCTAAGAATTTTTGTCATGAATGAGTGTTAAATTTTATCTAATGCCTTTTTCTGTTCTCAACGAGATTATGATATAATTTTTCTTTAATCCCTTAATATAGTGAAATTCGCTATATTGCAATAATTTGCTAATAAACTATCTTTACACCCAACTTGATGATTGTGCATTATTATTTTACAGACTTCGATAGATTTGGATTGTTAATATCCTGTTAGGACTTCTGCATGTAAACTTGTGAGAAACGTTAGCCAGTGATTTGCCTTCTCATACTGTCCTTCCCTGGTTTTATTATCAAGGTTATTCTAGCTTCACAAAATGGTTTCTCCTTTTCTAGTCTCTGTAAGAGTTTAAATAAGATTAGAAGTTTGGTAGAATTCTCCTATAAAACCATTGGGGCCTAGCAGTTTTTCAGTGAATACAATTTACTTAGTGGTCGTAGAACTGCTCAGGTTTTCTATTTCCTCTGGAGTCCATTTTGGTGAGTTAATTCATTAGGACTTAAGACTGATCTCAGATGTCATATCCTGCAGGAAGCCTTCTGTGACCACCCCCTGCCCATATGGACTAAACTACCCTCCGTTAACTCCCACATAGCAGTGACATTTATTCACTGAAAAAACGTTTATTGAGCGTGTACTATAGGTACTGTTCTAGATGCAAGGAAACAATAGTAAACAAAACAGGCAAAATCACCATTCTTACAGAATATATATTCTCATAGGAGGAGGCAGGCAATAAACAAAATAAATGAATGAAATTATAAGATATACTGGAGGGAAAAACCAAAACAGCACAGAAACAGTCCCAGGAGTGCCAAGGCAGGAGGGGCCACAAGCTGTGACACAGTGGTCAGAGGTATCACTATACGTTCCTTCATTTAAGAAGTATTTATTGAGTAAATACTAGGTGCTGGATACTAGGATTAAAATGGACAACTGAATAGACAATGTTCTTGCTTTCGTGTTTATATTTTAGTGGGGAGACAAATAATAAATAAGTGAAAGTCAAATAAGTAAAAATTATAGCTGTTGATGATAGGTGCTTTGATAGAGTAGGGAAGCCTGCATTGAATCAGGTGCTAAGGGAAGAAAGACCTTTTGAAGGGGTGGCCTTGAAGTTGGGGCTTGAAAAGTGAGAAGGAGACGGTTGAGCAGAGCATCACTTTGAAATAGTCTGTTCACCTCCTGTCTTTTCCTCTAGACTCTGAGCTCCCTGAGGGAAGAGACCATGAATCATTCATTTGGGTATCCCTGACTGAGCGTTGGGCCTGGCACATTGCAGATGCCCAACACACATGTGTTTAACTGTTAGGTACAGGAAATCAAGTGTAAGAGTTGAAAGACCTTTGGAAACTTACATTATTAGCTGGCTGGACGGACCAAAGTTTATAAAGCAAATAGCTGACCTCTATTCAAGTTGATGGGCTTCAGGTTGTGAGGGAGACCTCCCCTTGAGGGGTCATGATCTAGAAGGGGAGACAGACTGGGGTTTTTTTCTCTTTCAAAACAGAGTCCAGGCTCCCAGCAGCCTCAGCACAGAGAGGCTGGTGTGTGGAGTGGAAGCAGACCAGGGGTTGTGCCTCCAGTCAGTGGTGCACAGCCGGGGTGTGCCGCATCCCCTGGGATGCAAAGGTGGGCGCGGTGTGAGTGGCCTGGGTCCTCCTTAGTCCAGGGCCTTGGATATGGATTTGAGCAGTGACCAGACTCCACTGGCGGGTGAGCCCATGGGCCCATCTGCTGGGTTCCTTGCGGACGGCAGGACACAAGCCAAGCCTGTTGAGGAGACAGCCCCTGCAGACGTCACCCAGCATCCAAACCCTGCTTCCAACTGACTCAAAGTCTCTGGGGATGTTCCCCAGCCATCCAGCTGTTTAAATTGCAGGAGCCCTTGCTACCTTGTCTCAGGGAGTTTGATAGGACTAATGGGATGATTTGCACAATGAGAGGGAGAAAAATGTCCTCCCCTGAGATATGTCATCAAAACAGTGACAGCATTTGGAATTAAGTGGGCAGGTCCATGTTTCTTCATTTCCTAGCAGTGTCCAAGTGACATTTGCTGCCAGTTTGCTCCATGCAGCCCTCTTCAGATGGGTCAGAATGTGTTGATGTGCTTGGGCGTCTGATGCTTTGGAGGAGTCTGCAAAACAAGCTTTTAAAATATGCAATGACAACGTCTTGTTCCAATATTTACCTACACCTTGTGAGTATGTGTTTCTAAGACTTAAAAACCTGTTAATTTCTTCCAGATAAGATTCAGTAAGTATGATATATTGAAAATAACAGAACACTCCTCTGCTAAAACAAAAATTAAAAAGGAATCTCCAGCTACTGTAAGCAAAGCAAGTAACTGACAATTTAGGACTGAAGTTAAATTATTACAAATGTATAGGATCAAGCAGGTACTTTCTCAAATACTCTAGTTATCAACTGTCGGTGCTCAGTCAAAACCCACCTTTGGGCACAGACTGTCTCCTGACGGCTACAGGAACCATTCGGGGCCACAGGAATGCCCTGGGATGCTGGGATAAAAGCCGTGGTCAGCAGCACCCATCTGTTTGGATCCTCTGGCAGGAGGGACCTTCACTGCCCACCTTTTGTGGGGGTCACTTTAGCCCTCCACGCCGGCTCTGGGGTGCCCCCCGGGGCTCTGGCCTCCCTGGGCATGACTGGTAAATCAGCAAGTGAACAACAGGGTCATAACAAGAGGCAGTTTTCCTGAAAAATTACGAAAGAGAGCCTATGACTGCCCCTTTTCTTACTTTTTCTACGTTTTCTCCCTTTTACCTTGCAATCACAAACAACTGATCTCTTTAGGAGGCTTGCAACCTGCCTTTCTCTTCTGCCTAAATTTAGTCAGAGCTTTTGACTCCTTAAAGAGCTTTATAAAATAGGCTTTAGAAGCGAAAGTCAAACAAACAAAATTCTGTTCTTCTACGCAGAGTCAGGGTTTTATCTTCACTCCCTCATGGGGCTCGACATTGCTGGGCCAATGTCGAGTATCAAGTGTCGAGCTATCAAGCTACTTGATAGCTTTCAAATCAGTTCTTCTTTTTTTTTTTTAATGCTTTTTTATTGTGGTAAAAGTCACATAATATAAAACATCCTATTTTAACCATATTTAACTGTACGGTTCAGTGGCACTAAGTACATTCACATTGTTGTGCAACCCTCACCATCACCCATCTCCCGAATTTTTCACCTTCTTAAACTGAAACTCTGCTCCCATTAAACACTAGCTCCCCATTCCCCTTCCCCACCCACCCCCATCCCCCGGCCCCCTGGCATCTACCAACGTACTTTCTGACTCTATGAATTTGACTGTTCTAGGTACCTTGTATAAGTGGAATCAAACAGTATCAAATCAGTTCTCGTCTTTGATCTTCACTGTCCTTCAGCTGGGTGTCCTGGTCAGGGCTTGGCAGACAGAGTTACCCCACAGCGCTGAGGGGGAAACCAAGGCCCGGAGAATTCGGTTACATGTCTAGCCCTGCTCCCTCTTCTCCATCCTCACTGCCCTGAGATCAGACATCACCTTCTTGTCATTTTGTATTTGGAATCCACAGGGATCCCATCTCTGGCCTCATTGAGTCCAGCTTTATCTGTCCCAGTCTCTCTGTGGTCCGGGACAGCTGTGGGTGCTGTCCTCAAGGCTGCCGCCCCAGCACACGTGCCCTCCACAGTAGCAGATAGAACTCAGCGCTATAACCAGCACGGGGGTGCGGGGGGTGGGTGGTGAAGACAGGAGGCAGGGACTGGGTCTCAGTCACAGCTGGAGCCTCAGTTGTCAGAACTGGCTACACGTCGAGTAAGGGGCTCAGTGAATTGTATGACTTACATGTAAGCAAATGCAAAAGAAAAATCTAAAAATGGAATGAGGTTCTTAAGGTTCCCTGGCTGGTTGGAAGCAGAGCTGAGGGCAGAGGCCAGGCCCCGATTCCTGGTCCAGGACACTTCCTGCCTCCTTGTGATTCTTCTTCAAGTTCTGCCATCTTGCTTTACTTTTCACGAAACAGTATTTGTCAAATATGTGCTTTCTTTAATTTGCTTTTAAAGCCCAGGAGTAGAATAAAAATGTTTTTTTGCAGTCATCAATTTACAAAAGGGCGTTAAAAAGTGATCGCAGGCAGACCTCGTTTTATTGTGCTCCGCAGATATCGTGCTTTTTATAAACTGAAGGTTTGCGGCAACCCTGCGTCAGGCAAGTCTATTGGTGCCATTTTTCCAATGGCATTTGCTCACTTTGTGTCTCTGTGTCACATTTTTGTAATTCTCGCAATATTTCAGACCCTCCACCAGCAAAAAGATGAAGAATTTCTGAAGGCTCAGATGACGGTTGGCATTTTTTAGCAATAAGGTATTTTTAAATTAAGATGCATACGTTGGTTTTTTTAGACATATTGCTATTGCACACTTAGTACACTACAGTATAGTGTAAACATAACTTCTGTATGCAGTAGGAAACCAAAAAAATTTACGTGATATCTTTTTTGCAATATTTGCTTTATTGTGGTGGTCTGGAACCGAACAGGCAATGTCGAGGTCTGCCTGTACTGCTGAGATTATGAAGTTCTGGTTGAAGCGTAAGTGCCCGCCTTAGAACTTGACTTGCCCTGTGATTGGGCCTAGGAAATGCCCAGGTGTTGGGGGAGGCAGTCTCTCCACTCACAGAAAAGCTCCCCACTTGGTTACCTGGAGGGTAAGGCACTCAGTGCCCACCTGCCCAGCAGCCAGATCCACCCTGGGACACCTGGTGCCCTGTGCCTGGGCCCTCACGATTCCGACAGTCTCGGCAGGACTGCTGGGCTGCTGGCTGGTGGTGGGGGGGTCACCACTTTGTCCTCCCACCACCCCTGCCCCTGCCCAGATAACTGCAGGTACCACTGCCCCGTCCTCTTTCTTCCCAGCCTGGCTCCGTCCAGGTAATTCTTTTTTTTTTCATAAATTTATTTATTTTTGGCTGTGTTGGGTCTTCGTTGCTGCGCGCTGGTTTTCTCTAGTTGTGGCGAGTGGGGGCTACTCTTTGTTGCCGTGCGCAGGCTTGCAGTGGCTTCTCTTGTTGTGGAGTACGAGCTTCAGTAGTTGTGGTTAGCGGGCTCTAGAGCGCAGGCTCAGTAGTTGCGGTGCACGGGCTTAGTTGCTCTGTGGCATGTGGGATCTTCCCGGCCCAGGGCTCGAACCCGTGTCCCTGCAGTGGCAGGCAGCTTCTTAACCACTGCGCCACCAGGGGAGCCCCGTCCAGGTAATTCTTACTGGAACAATGCTTTTGCTCTTTCTTCTGAGATGACAAACGGAGGGATTAACCTGACTGGTGGTTTGGGAAGTTTACTAATGTTAAAAATATGTAAAAATATTCCAGCAAGTTTAAATGGTGCCATTACCTTCAAGACCAAGCCAAGGATGTAGTGGGCGTGCCATCAACATTTGTGCAGTGAATGAATGGAAACGTCAACCCCTTGAACCACATGGGGCAGGAAAAATGATCACACGGCAGCTGAATTTCACATTATCGATTTTAGCTTGTTCTTGCTTTAAGAAAAATGCATGTGCTCATGTTAATGTTTAATATCTAGGAACTTCCAAGTTTGAGCTCGAGGCTAACTAAAAATATCAGTGACTCCAGAGAGATTTGGCAAAGTAACAGCAGAAAAAAGAAAGGAATGGCTTCCGCCCGAGGGTCTGCAGGGAAGTCCCAAGATGCTGAGTAAAATGCTACCAATGGTGTTATTTCAAAAGAGTTTTTCCTTATTTAATTTTTTGAGCTATTATGTTTCCATCCTTATCTTCTCCTTCCTTTGCTCATGACTTCCAGGCTCCCATCTCTTCTCCTTATTTCCTATTTTAAGGGTTCATTTCAGTCCTCCAGGGACTAAACGGCACAGAGAATTTCTGCTTGAAACCCGGGGAGCACAGGGAGGCTGGGAGAGGCGTGAAGAGGCGTGAAAGGGAAACTGGGAAGCCAAAGAGGGGAAGGCGAAGAGGAAGAGGTGCTTTCTCCCTGCTGGTTCCCTGCGCTCCTGATGCTGGTCCCCTGGGGCCTCTCCCTGAAGCAGCGTCAGTACCCCCCCCAGACAGCGGGGCAGCAGCTGGGAGAGCATTACTGGCCTGGCTTCTGATGTGCTGGCCACGGGCCCTGGGAAACTGCACACAGAGTCACACAGCCTTTCCCCACCCTAAGGTGACAGTATGCTCCGCATTCCGGGGTGGCTGCCTCAGTTTCCCTGCTCAGCGCTCCTGGTTTTAGCCCTATCCTGGACCCTTCCCTGGGTTGCCACCTTCTTGGCTGGAGCCTGATGAATGTCTTGGCACCCCTTAGGTCTTCCCCACTGCCCGTGGCCAGCCCCGCCCCGGCCTGGCCTCCCTCACAGCTGAGCTGTTTTCCAAAGTCCCTTAAACGTCTCTCCGACCCCAGCAGGCTAGTCTAGGATTCTGAGGTCCCTGTGCATCTCAAACCCAGGGCTATTGTGTGTGTGCGTGCGTGCGCAGGCGTGCGTGCGTGAAGCTGTCAAGTCCTCCTTTTCTCCATCCTTCTATTTCCAGGGAGGAAGCCCTCCAGAGCCCCCAGCTTCTGCCCCGGAAGTGAGGAGAGAGCAGCCCCCTCTCTCAAGTGTCCTGCAGGGAAAGGAGGAGCTCAGCACGGCATGGGTCTGCTCGCAGAGCTTGGCGGCTTTGGGGCAGGGGAAGGGGACAGCATCAGGAGAGCTTGAGTCCAGGTCCTGCCATTCCTGCGCATGCCTGTGACACCAGGCAGGGTCCCTAACCTCTTTGGGTTCAGAGGGCACACCTGTAAACTGCAGTGGGGCTGACAGCCTGCTTCTCAAGGCTGCTGGGAGGCCCAGCATGCTGCCGGCACTGGGTTAAGGTCTGTGTTCCGGGCCAAGCTCCCGGACGGTGACGCTCAGCCCCGCTGCCCCTCTAGAACCCTCGGAATCAGGAAATCTAGTTACAAACGGGTCCTCCTTTGGAGAGCAAGAACGACTGTTTAAAAGCAGAGAGTAGAGGCTGAGAAATGGTGGCCTGGCGCCCGAGAGAACGAAGGCAGGGCCCTCGAGTGCAGTCTGCTCCTCGGTGACGGCTGTCCCCTTAACTTCTCGTGCCCTGGCACAAAGGCCTGGACCCCAGCGGTGCCGGCCTCTTTTTTTAGTGATGAAAGGAACAGATGTGAGTGGACAGAACGCCTTCGAGGAAACAGATACTAAAGGCCTGGGTGCTTCTGGAAACATCTCAAGAGGATTTGCAGGGGAAATCAAAGTTGCAGCAAGAATCATAATTGGAAACCCCTTTATTACATTAATTACCCCTCTTGGAAACGAGAGCAAGGCTTCCCAGGAAGCTTTTAACATCCTGCATTATGGCCGTGGGCGTCTCAGGGCTCCACGCGGAAAGAATGGGGCTCATCAATTATACATGGGCCGTGTTGGCCGGAGTCGGCTCTGCTGGGAGTGGTGGGGATGGACCACGAGAGGGAATGGAATGTGGCTCTTCTCCAGGAGGCCATCCCGGCTGTGCCTCCCCTCGGGAGTGACTTGGGAGTGAAGAGAAAAATCACTCAAGTGCCGCGGGTTAAAAGGGAAAATAATTGTTGGGAAATCTATGCAAAATATTAACGTGTGGAAGCAGAGGAGGAAGTGCCTGTGTTCTCACACGTGCTGGGCCCCACGGGTTGGATGTTTGGAAGGTTCGTGCTGGAAAACCCTTGGAGAGAGTCTAATCCATGCCCTCAATTTACCGATGAGGGTGCACAGAAGGGGATGTGACTGATCCGGGGTCACACAGTGGTGGGAGGGGGTGTGTGAGATGTGGTGAAACACAGGGGGTGCCCCAAGGAGCTGCTTGGGAAAAGTGGGGTGAGAGAAGTGCCCCTCTAGATTTTGTGCCTTCACAAACCTGGGAGCTGAAGGCCCGCTGCTCCCTCCCAGCCAGACCTTTCAGGGCAGCCAGGACCCCAGGCCTTGCCTACTGTTCCCACCCCGTGGCCGTGGTGCTGAGGCGGGCCCTGCAGTGCCTTTCCTCCCGGTCCTTGCGGGGGCCAGTGTCCAGCCTGGCATCCAGGTGTCAGGGAACCCAGGAGTGCCCCAAACTACTTCTGGCCAAAGCTGCTGCTAAATCCACAGACCCCAGAGCCCTGCCAGGCGAGGGGACAGAATGGTGGCTACAGCCAAGCAGAGAAGAGGACAGAATGTCCTGGGAGGGCTGACAGCTGGTCAGTGCTAGGGGAGGAGAGGCTGGGGGCCGGGGGGCTGGGATCTCTCGAGGGTCACACAGGGGCTGAGGGCCTTGGGGTAGACCATCATTCCAGGGCTGGGGCAGCGGGGTAGGGTGGGGTGATGTTTGCCCCCAGGGAGGTGCCCTCTGTGGTCTGCTAATATACACTGTGCAGATTGGATACATCATTCAAAGGCTTAATGTTTATCTCTGCAGGCAGCTCTGCGGCTGTACAGGTCTCCTGGGGTGAGGCTCAGGGGCAGGTGAGGCAGCCTGGCCCTGACTCACTTGCTCACTACCAGCTTGGTCACTTACCTGAGAGAAAGCTCTGATAGCCTGGCTGAGGACACAGAGTCCCTGGGGCCAGGGTGCCTCAGGCTTCATCGTCAGGGCCCCAGGGAAGGCTGGTAGGCTGGGGACAGGGCAGTGTGTGTGCTCCCTGGCAATCAAGAGGTGCCACCTGGCAGAACAGTAGGGCAAGAATACTCTCAGCCTCCAGGTGGGTGGTTGCTGGGGTGCTTGTGGTTCGCCTTTGTTGGGGTCCCAAGTCCAAGGGCTCGACGGCCAGGTGACCAGCTCCGGCATAGGAAGGCTCAAATGTTTTAGAATGAGAGCAAAATGAAAATTTCTAAAACTAGGACCTGTGGAAAGCAGCAGCAGAGGGGTTTTGTGCTTGCCTGGATAGGGGCAAGAGTGAGGGTTAGGGAATTCTCTGGGAGGGGGGCCAACTTTGGCCTCTCCCGGGACTACTGAGCTGTCACAGTGTGAAATGTAGATCTTGGTCTGGGTTCCGCCACTTGCCAGTTATTATGGACTGAATGTTTGTGTCCCTCTCAATTCCTATGCTGAAGCCTATTCCCTGTGGTGATATTTGGAGATAGAGCCTTTGGGAGGTAATTAGGGTCAGATGAGTTCATGAGGGTGGAGCCCCCATGATGGGATTAGTGCCCTTATAAGAAGGGACACCAAAGAGATTGCTCCCTCTCTGCCATGTGAGGATGTAGAGAGATGGTGACCATCTGCAGTTAGGAAGAGTTCTCACCAGAAACCAACCCTGTCAGCAGATGTTTAAGCTCCCCAGGGTATGGTATTTTGTTATGGCAGCCTGAGCAGACTAATACACAAGCCACATGGTGACCTTTGCACCTCTCTGAATTGTACACAACATATTTTAGAGAGGAAGATACAGTGTGTGTTTATGTTTGTTTGGGTCTGCTCAGAATGCTATACTCTTTTCTTTGGGGGAATCTTCTCTCCAGTTGTGTGGCTCTGGGGGTACAGCTGAACAAATTCCATTCTTACAAGAAACGATGGCATCTGAAAGCACTTGGCACAGTGTTGGCTGTAGAGAAGGCAATGGGTAAACACCCTCTCTCCACAGCTCCTTCCCCATCCACCACCACAAGGGGCCTGGGGCTGGGAGGCAGGGCTAGACCCTGTGCCCAGTAAGACCAGGCCACGATGCCCAGCAAACGTTGGGTGATGAAAAGTGGTGGAGGAGAAGAGCTTTGAAGTCTGTTGTGGGCTTTGCATCCAATTCACCCTCCAAGGCTGCCTATGGGCCTCCCTCTGGTTCTTTATCCTTCACCAGAGCGGGGATAAGGAGGTCTCAGTCTCCTTCTGGAGGATCTAAACCCCTGATGGCTGGCATCTACTGCCATCCAGGGCACTTGCTGGCTGTGTGTGTGAGTGATGGAGAGGCACCCTCGGGGACCTTGGCAGGAGGTCTAGGGAACATGCACTGCCTGATTAGCTCACTCTGGGGAAGAAGCTTTCTGTGAAAGCACACAGCTCAGAGGCCAAAGGAAGACCAGGGCTCGGTAGCTAAGAGGCCATACAACCAAACTCAAAGTGGGAATAGATTTGGCATCTGGAAAGAATACCATATTAAGAGGTAATTTTTCTTCTGTTATAAATCCATTAGGAAATTAAAAATCTAGGCTGTGACTTAAAACATGGAATGGAATTTTCTTCAGAGCCCTTGAAAGTAAGTCTCTTTCCCTTAGTAAATGCTGAAATCTAATGAATTCAAATCCCCTCACTAAGATAATGTTCCCAGAGGTGGCGTTTGCTTCTTAAGCATTCACTGGCTTGCAGCTAGGATTGTATTTTCAGAAATGTTAGCATAGAGTCTGGCAGTATTTGCCCTGGGCTGGACCTGGAGCTGTGTTCATGAGTGTTAGGAGACACCTACTAGGTGGCAGGACCCACTGGGTGCTGAGCCAGTGTGGCGGCGGGAGGGCCGACTCCCAGGTGGTTGAGGTCTGCTCAGATGCCACAGCTCAGGGTTGGTTTGGGAGACGGACATGAGAGAAACAATGCACAAAGGTGCATGTCAACCAGGGCAAGTTAGAGATCAACTAGGACTAGTTAGTTTTCAACCAGGGAAGTTAGTGTACAATCAGTTCTAGTTAATGTATAACCAGGTTAAGTTAGTGTCGGTAGGACTAGTTAGTATACTCCAAGGTCAAGTTAGTGTATAACCAAGACTAGTTAGCCTACCACCAGGGTAAGTTAATGGACTGCACGTAAGTGTTCTAATACTCCACCAACCCGGAAATCAGACTTTGAGCAAACCCGGGTCTGGAACAAACTTGAGGTCTGAGCTGGGCGTGCAGATGGGAGGGAGGGAGGCTCTGAGGAGCCAGGCTCTTCACTCTGAGTCTCTCCCCTCTGCCCCTGGGCTTCCAGGGAGGCCCAGGTTGGAGCACAAGTGCATCTGCCAGCCTGAGCGGGGCCGTCAGACGGCAGCCGGAGGACCAGAGAAAAGACCCCCGCAGAGGCACAACAGATGAAGCAGGCCTCTCTGTATGAACTCATGCTCATATGATAATCTTAAATCACCAAGAAAACTGTAGCCATCTACTGACGTCAGAATCCAAGAAGCACATAAAAATTTTAATCGAGGTTTTTGACCAAAGTGATTGAAATTTTAAAACTTCACATCTGAGGGTGAATCTCACTGACTTGGATATTTGATTTAGTTGATGCACATTCTCCAACTAGGCTGGACGGGTGTGAGAATGTGTGTGTGTGTGTGTGGTGTGGTCTGCGTGTATGTGGTATGTGTATGTGTGTGTGTGTGTGTGTGTGTGTGTGTGTGTGTGGTGTATGTGTGGTGTGGTGTGTGTGATGTGATGTGTATGTGGTTTTTGTGTACCTGTGTGGTGTGTATGTGGTGTGGGGGGCTGTGTATTGTGTGTGGTCTGTGTGTGTGTGGTTCCTGAGCACCGAATAAGTGAAAAAGAGGTGCCAACCAGGCAGGTAAACACGCAGGCACTGCTCTAAAGAGAAGGGGAGCTTGGCTGTCTCAAAGGTGGGCTAGGGCATTGGAAGTGGAAAAGACATAAGCAAATAAACAGACTGTTTTGACCCCAAGTAAGGTAACAGTTTTCTCAAAATATATTTACACAATTCAGTTGCATTCAGTCCCGATCAACAAAGAGACATCTCCTCTGCCAATGTCCCAATAGTGGCATCGGAGGTTTACGAACGTTACAAGGAACCTGTGGATGCGGGGAGATCTGTCACAGACTGAATTAGGCATTAGGAGACCAAAGTCTGACTAGCTCTATGACCTTTCTGGTCTCATTTTCCATAAAAATCTGTAAATTCTGTCTAGATGCTAGTGGATTGTAAGCAGAGTTTGTATCAGAATCACCTCGGATGCTTTTTCACAATACGCGCACCCAGGTCACACACCTGATCTACTGAACCAGCACATACAGGTAGAGTTCAAGCACCTGGATGTCAAATAAGCTCCATATGTGATTTTAGTCTCAAGACAAAGTTGAGAACCCATTGTGTTAGATTATGCTACTCCTATAACAAACAACCCCCAAAGTTCACCGGTTCAACACAATTACAGTTTGTTCCTTGTCCTGTAACAATCTATGCAAATATCCCAGCAGCAATCTTCCCAGTGATGACTCCATCCTGACTCCTTCTATCCTGTGCCTCGGTCACCTTCAATATCATCTTCAGCCACATCTGTGGTCTAATTGGGGGTCGTCTCCATTCCAGTGGGCTGGAAGAGGAAAGAGTGTGGGGGACACATGGAGCATGGAAACCTTTGAAGGCCAGCCTTGGGAGGGTGCACGTCCCTCTTCTCACATCCCTCTGATAGGAAGGCAGTAATGGGGACACACGGGCACACGCACTGCAGAGCAGCCTGGGAAATGTAGTCTATAAGAGCTGAGTCGTTTTGGTGTCACGTGACTTCTTGCTGTAGCTGATCGGACAGGGATGACAGTGACCTAAGGCCGCTGACCAATCAAATTATTTCCCTAGAGAAATGGATTGACAATGTCAGCTCATGAGGGTCAATCTGCCCTGCTCGTCCTGTGTCCTGGCGCTTCACAGCACCTGGCAAACGGTAGGCACCTTGTAGATATTTACTAACTGAAGGACTAGATCAAGCAACTCAGAAGTTAGTCAGAGCGTCGTGGCCATTAAAACTGCAAGATCACATGTACTGTGGCAGATGGAAAAAGAGAGAATAGAGAGGCCTGGAGAGGAGGGAGACCATGGGGTCCAGGGAAGAGAGACAGAGACAGATAGAGTTAGAAAGGGCAGAGAGAGAGAGATGCAGACAGACACAGAGAGAGACACAGAGACTTTGAATTCCTGAATTCTGCAGACCCTTAAAATAAACTCCCTTTCCAAGCTCTCTGTGCAGGTTTTGCTCTTAACCAAGGCAATAGCAGGGCAAGGATTAGGATTCAGGATCCCAGGATTTTCTCTACTAATCAACAGTTCCCAAACCTTGTATCTTTTTTCCCATCAGAGACCATATCAAAATCCCAGCCTCCTCTGTGAGAGAAATGGAAACCAGCTTTTCCGAGAGATTATTCTCAAGTCCTGGGCGTCCGGTGTCTTCTACAGAATTCCTAACGTCTTCTATCTCAGCTGGACTCTGTCTTCCTGTCCTTTGGGGGTGCCCCTTCTGCCTGGAGAACTCCTGGGGGTCAGAAAGCACCCCAGGCTGCCATGGCCTTTGTTCCATCTGCATCCATGAATGGAGATCATCCCACAGGTGGCACACACACACACACACACACACACACCATATCCTGTTTTTCTTCGCTGTCAAGCCAGCCCGCTCCAGGGCTACCGCCTCTTCACACCAGCAGCATCTTAAACGCAAGGCTTCTGAATGATTCCGCACTATTCCGGCAGTGTTCCAGTCCCGCCTCATTTCCTCCTATTGTTTGAAGAGGATGTGCTTGATGCTGTGTGTGTGTGTGTGTGTGTGTGTGTGTGTGTAACCGAGGAAATGGCTGCAAGGTGCTCTGTTTGTCAGCTTTATTAGTGAGAGGACCACGGTTGTAAATTCTGATTCCTGGGGGAGAAGCTAGGAGGGGAGGCCATCCTATGTTCTCGCCTTCTGGGTGTTTTTAATGCACTGAACACGTGTTTGCAGAATGCCCACGCCCCCAGCCCTTCACCAGCCACTGAGCAATGCTTGGGGGAAAAACAAAGAAAAATAACACCTGGACCCACGCCCTGGGGAAGCTGACGGTTGGCAGGTGGCAGGTGGGGTGGGGGAGCAGGGGATGCCACCGACACTTGTGCAGCTCTCCCGTGTGCCTAGGACTGTGCCTACCTAGCCCTTTCCTCCCCTGCCACCCGGGAGGCAGGTTCCATTTTATAGATGAGGAAGTCGAAGCTCAGATAGGATGTGACACAGCTATTAAGTGGGGAAGCCAAGATTTGAGCCCAGGTCTGCCGTGGCTGGGTCACCAGGCCGGGCCGACTTTGGAAATAAACAAAACTAGCAAAAGAAACACGCACAGACCAGGAGCTGGGTGCGAGCCCACTGCTGTGCCAGCAGGTGTGCAGAAGGGTTCGGGGAGGAGCCAAGAGTGAGGGCAAGGTTCCCAGGCCGAGGAAGCCCTGAGTCAGGTGGAGACGTGGCTGGTTCTCTGCTCCAGAAGGGAACCTGGGCGCCCAAGTTGGCTAAAACTCCTCATCCCGACCAAGGGGCTCGGAGGGAGCGGGCCCTGCCCAGGGGTCCAGGAGGCTGGGCAGAACCAGCCCTGCGCTGGGGACCATCCTGCGGCTTGAAGGGGTCCTTGCTCTGGCAAACACTGCTTCCCCTCTTCCCCACCTCCCCACCCTAGCCTCGCCCTCCTCCCTCCCTTCAGGCAAAGCTGGGCGGGGGGAGCAGTGTGATACTGGGTCCCTCTGTGTCTGGAATGAGCTTAGATGTGAACCTGTTTCCTCAGGAGCAGAAAATTGCTTATCTTACAACGTGACAACGGGGGAGTCATCTTTCTCAACTTCGTGGGCCCAGTCTTAATGAGGTACTCCAGTAGGGAAGGCAGGTGCCTTTAGGGTGTCAGTGTGCTCTGGTGGACTCACCCCGCTGATGGGAAATTAAGAGGACACGGGAGGACAGGGTCCCACCTGGAGCCACAGCTCAGCCACTGGGAGGATTCGGGAGGTCGGCCCTCTTTGTGGGTCCTGCATGCTGGTCCCCGTGTCTGGTGCCACCAGCCCTGCATCAAGGCCTGCCTGGCCCGGGCAGCTTGGGGAGCTGGGGTCCAGCTCAGGCTTGAGATGAACTCGCAGTGTGACCTGGACAAAGTGCTCTCTCCTCTCGACCTCAGTGTCCCCATCCGTTCAGCGGGGCTGTGGGACCAGACGGTGGCCACACATCACCCCTGACCAGGGATTGAACCCGCGCCCTCGGCAGTGAAAGCGTCGAATCCTAACCACTGGACTGCCAGGGAATTCCCCACCAGGGAGCTTTAAAAACATGACCAACGCCCAGCCCCAGGCCCAGAGATTCTGACGTAATTTGTTTGATGTGGGACCCGGTTATTCACACTTTTAAAATATCTCCGCCAGCGGATCCGAACGCACAGCCGGCGTGGAGAAGCGTGGGCCTAGATGAGGGCGAGGGTTCTACTCCGGGTCTCACCTGGGGGCGGGGGCTTTGCCTTGGGAAGGAGAAACAAGGTATTTGAAAGTCAGAATTATTTTCACCTCTGAAGGTCCTGTTTCTTTATTTTGTCCATCAACTCAGAGAATTTGTAGATAACTTTATTGAGATTTTGGCTAAAGCTTTCATAAAATTATTGATGAGGGTCAAGGGCAGCGAGGGTTGTGCTGTTCCTTACAGCAGCCGCTAGCCACACGTGCTGATTTAAATGGATAAAAGTTAAATAAAATTAAAATTTCAGTTCCTCAGTGTTCCATACTCCCACGTGACTAGTGACAGCTGGATAGGACGGCAGAGCTGGATAGGGTGTGCCTGTCATCACAGAAAAGTCTGCTGGACAGGGCTGATCTAGAGACTAGATTCCAGCTTTGCCATCCTACAGATGGGGAAACTGAGGCCCACAGAGGCTACGTGTCTCGCTCAGGGTCTCAGAGCTGAGTGAGGCTGGGGCCCTGGGATCCTTACATTCTGTCCCAGATTCTCCACTTGAGGAGAACTGGGGAAAGAGTTTAGACTTTTGAGACGGGAGCTCTCGTGGTCCACATGTTTTCTTTCTCACTGTCGGCCTCCGATAGTGAGAAAGATGTCATGCTGGTGTCTGGTCGCCTCTGTCAGCCTGGCACACACTGGGTGCCCAAATATTTGTTGACTGAATAAACGAGGAGCAGGAGGGTGGCTGGAATCGCACGGAGAGCAGAGAAGGGGCTGCAGGAGAAATCTTTTAAAAAGCAGGTTGAGGAGGAGCCGTAAGACAGGGAAGGGCCAGAGCTGTTGGAGCAGGACCAGGCAGAGAGGGAGAGAGGAGACTTCCAGGAGGAGGGTGACCACTGGTGCCTAAAGCTGCCAAAGGACCAAAATCGGGACGAAGGGTAGGGAGACATCGGGGGACACTTGCTGGTATCGAGGCTGGCTGCGTTTGGGGGGCCGTGTTCGCTCAGACCTTGGTCAGCACCTGGCCGCATCCTGTCCTGCCAGGCGCGTCCCAAAGGACTTCCATGCCCTTGCCCTGGGCCCATGTTCACAGATGCCGGCACAGGACCCTCGGTCCCCCAGCGGTGCTAGTTATGGGAAGAGGTGTGTCCCCCCAAGCCTCTTTCTCGGCTGGGCCTGGGGTCTGAGACAGGGGAGGGCGAGGCCTCCTCCCCGAGCCTGGGCCTCTCCAGCCGGTGCCCTGGGCTGCTGTCCGTTCCAGGGGCTGCTTCTGAAGCTGTCAGTGCTGAGCATAGTGGGAAACGGATCTTCCTCTGCGGTCCTCCAGCTCTCAGCCCTGAAGCATCTTTACAAAAGGGTGTCGATTTTATCAAGCGTGGATCGGAGCCAAGTCCGGTATCTGAAGACAAGCCTGAGCTGGGCTCTCAGAAGCCAAAGGCCCCTCCCTCAGGCTCCTCCCCCTCCAGGCCTGGCCCAACCCCCTCCCGGAGCCTCCACCTCCTAGTCTTCAGGCTGAAGGGAAATTTCAAATGGAAGGTGTCTTTAGGATAACATCGAGTGGTTTTTAAAAAGTGCTATTTCATTTTCTATTCTTTTTTCAAATTCTCTGTGGAACGTATGAGCGTTAGGGCTTTTTTTGTTTAGTATTCAGGGGGCTGAGCTAGGGGCAATTAGAACAGTCACTTAAAATAGTCCACGCCAATGCTCTGAAAGTGATGTGCTAAAGGGGATCGAATTAGCAGTGCGAGCAGGGTTCCCGCCAGAAGGAGAAAGAAGGGTGCAGCTATGCTGCGCTGTGCTCCAGTCTGCGACCTGGGATGGAGGAAATAATGTTGGCAGGAAGGTGTTCTCACCCCTGCGACTCAGTTGAGATGTTGCAAAACACGTGGCATCTTTTACATCCCTAGGTGTACTGGGAAGGGAGTCAGGATCGCTGTCTGAGAAGCAAGCCCTCTCCATCCTTAGGAAACCCTGGAAGTGCTCAGTGCATGGACTGAGGGGCAGATTGTAGCCCCATCGCCTCTCTCTGCTGATGGCCATGCACTTGCTTCAAAGAAAAAATTAGAGCAACCTAGGAGACTGTCCACAAGCTCCCCACCCACCTGCTTCTTTGCCTTCACAATCTTTGTCTTCTCTCCATGCAATGTGGATGGACCACGTCTGTGTCCAGCCATCAGGCACCAGATCTCATCTTATCTCTCTTGCTCTAAAGACACTGCTCTAGCAATTTCCCCTCCTCCCACATCAAGGCTTCCTTTCTCTATGGGTTCACCCTCATCAATATCGTACCATGCTGTGCTTCTCCCTGTAAACCAAAACTCCTCTTGTACCCCACTTCCCCTCCGTCTGCCACTCCATTCCGCTCCTTCCTTTCACAGCTATGCTGCTGGAGAATATCGTCTATACTCGCCGTTGCCAATTTCTCTCTGCCCAACCCGTTACTTCTTCCCTCCCTGACTTGTTTTTTCTCCTTACACGTCACTAGCGTGCTACCGAATCTTAGTCACCTCCCTAGAGTTAATCTCCCTGAAGGCAGGGATTTGGTCTACTTTATTCATGGCTGTCACCTTACTACCTAGAACAGTGCTGGTCTAGAGAAGGGGCTAGATAAATATTTTTAAAATAAATGGATGGATGAATTGTAGATGACAAAACATTTCCACCTACATTGGTGAGTTATTGCAAGGGATTTTCACAACCCGCCCTGAGGTTGGTCTCGGTCGACCTCATTTTGCAGAAGAGGAGACAGAAACATAGGGGTTGACTAGCTTCCCCAAGGTTACTGGGTCAGGATGGTGGCTGGTCCAGCTCATGTCTCTGACTCCTAGTTTAATGCTTTCTCCTTTACCCCACAGCTGCCTCCAGCAAAGGGCCCCTGCTTCTGTGTCTCTAATGCCCTGGTGGGAGCAACCAGCTTTGCAGATGGGAGCCACCAGCTTTGCAGATGGAACCCAGGACTCAAGCTGCAGGTGACCTGCATTAACTCCATCACCCAGTGCCTTAGTGCTCCCCTCCCCCCATCCAGGGCTGACCTTCCATTGCCTCCCAAACCTCTCTAGTTCAGCACAACATCAATTGCATGATGCGTTGGTTAAGATATTACATTTGGGGGTGTAATTACTTCAAAGGCAATTAGGTACTTGATATTTCTTATTCTGCCTGCCAGTAGGAATTAATAGAAAACCTTTCAATCAGGAACAACGGCAAAACAATTTCTGGCCCCAAAGATGATCAATATGACCCAGCAGAGCATTCTTCGAGCTTCAGGAGGCGATTCATTTCTGGTACTTTCAAAACCAGAGGGAAACGTTCTACTTCCATCTTCATCAGCAGCCCCTGCCTGCATTCTTTACATACAGTCTTTAAAAAGACACTGAAATCTATATGGCTTTTTCTGACCATCCATCTCCATGTCACCTTCCAGGGTGCAGGTAGTTAGTCCTAGAAAATCCTACCCAGTGGCACTTTATGTTCATGTTATTCATGTTCATGTTATTAGGAACACGAGTCACTGCTTTGTCCTGAGCCTTCCAACCAGACTTTCCAGGGCCTGAGATGGGATATGAGACTCTTAACCATCCACTAGCTGGTACGTCCTAGAAGCCCCCCAGAGCCCACGGACCTGGCATCCTCCCAGGATCACCTCCGGAGGGGTTGGTGGTATCTTCCCTCCCCTCTGCGGTGCAGGCCCAGTCCCAGGGCTGACCTCTCTCTCAGTTTCCCTGCTGTCACAAGGGTTGGTGTCCTGCCTGCTTGGTGAGGTCCCCGACATCTTGTCCAGCTCTGGCCAGGCCCTCCCCAGGGTGGAGGCTGTGTGTGTGTGCGGGGGAGGGGTGGAACAAAGGTTTATTGTTGGATTCTGCTCTCTCTATCCCTCTGCCCCCTCATTTTTCTGTGTTCACATCATGTTCTGTTCTTAAGTCTGCAGGAATTATGGTGGAAGGGGAAGATTTTTCATATGTTAGTAGGGGCAGTGATCTCAGACCACCATTGACATACAACAGGGTAAGGGAAACTATAGGGCAATCAGGTCAGAGGGAGAAATGTAGACAATGTTCTAGAACAAAGGCATCTTTTGCATGGACTTCTTGGATAGGAAGATTCTGTTTCCACCGGAACCAATGTAATTTCTGCACTCCCAGGTTTTCCCATCCACAAGTGTGTGAAAGTCCCACACCTTGGGTTCATCTGTAATCTATAATGCTGGCTGCATAGGCTGCGGTCCTGGAGATGCTGTGGTAGATTTGAAAGCTGATGGAGAAATGAACCCACGAACCCTTTTCAGAAAGGAGATAGGGACCTATGAGCCTTAAAGGTTTGAAGTCAGAGGTAAATGGGCAGGCTCTCTCCATGGCCAGCTGAGCACAAGTGTGCTGAAGCCGTGGGGGTCCATTGGAGCACCACCTTTTCCAGGTTGTGACGACGTGGATTCAGGAGGGCTGCAGCTCAGCTGGGCCAACATGGAACGCATTTTCAAAACAATCTATGTAAGCTGAACTCAAAGGTGTAATAGTGAATCTATGGAAGAGGGTAAAATTTTAGGAGGCTGAGAATAGAAAAATGTTCATTTCTAATTATAAGCCAGAGAGTCCCCTCCTCCAGCTTTGTTCTTCCCCTCACGTCCCCCCTCCCTCCACCCCACTTTAATCCTCTGCCTTCAATTCCTCCAAAAAGCCATGACCCTCCCCTCTACCTGAAGAGGATCTAACCCTTGCAAAAAAGTGTTTGGGGAAACCGAGGTGCAGAGAAGTAAAGTGATGGCCTCGTGGTCACCCAGTCAGGAAATGGCAGAGCCATGATGTAAACCCAGGGGTGTGTGATTCCACGTGACTCCCCAGCAAAGACTTCCAAGAGATTTGGGGTTAACTCCACACAAACATCTGGTGAATGCCCTGAGCATCCTGTGGTCAATTCACCAAACATTTAATGAACATTTAGGGTACAGCAGGCGACAGTCTCAGGCTGAGTGACTCATCAGAGTAGCACACACAAGATCAAATGTCCTAATTTGATCCATTCTCTTCTCTGAAGACCCCACACTGGCGCTTCCTGGGCTTCTGATATGAGATTCTCCCGTTGTTTAATGGTAAAGGGAATTAGGAGGTGATGGCTGTGATTACGTGGTTGTGTTTTCAATTAAAGATGCTCTCCAATGACCGCGTGTTGACACGGCAGGCACAGCGCTGTCTGTGGGCGGAGAGGTGATGGGCATTGTGCCTCTGGTGGGTGCCCTATCACGTTGGATGTCTGATGACCTTCTAGGCTGTGGCACCTTCCCAGTGGCAGGATGGGTGAACTTCCCATGCCTGGTGAAGGTTCTTTCCCAGGTGGGGGGTGGCGTGGGCTGGTGGCTTCTAGCTCCTACCAGATGCCAGTCCTTCCTGCTCCTAACTCCCGAAGCCCCTTTTGCAAGACCCTGTATCCTTTATGGCAGCCTCTTGCTTTTTGACCAGGCAGTGGCTGTCTGTCCATCTGTTAACACAGCGGTCCCCAACCTTTTTGGCACCAGGGACGGGTTTCGTGGAAGACAATTTTTCCACGGACGGGGTGGGGCAGGGGGATGGTTCAGGCGGTAATGCCAGTGATGGGTTCACTTGCTCACCCACCGCTCACCTCCTGCTGTGTGGCCCGGTTCCTAACAGGCCGCGGACCGGTACCGGTCCGTGGCCCGGGGGTTGGGGACCCCTGTGTTAACACATCAGTCCCCCACCCATCCATCCACCACCAGATTTTCCACCTGTTCTCCACTGCCTCCAGGATAAGACCCAGACTCCTGGTGCATCCATTTAGGATGATTTTGCTCTAAGGAATAAGAGGCCTCAATTCAAACTGGTTTCAACTGTAAGGACATTTGTCATCTCATAACCCAGAAGTCCAGAGCAGGGCATGCTCTAGATGGGATGTCAATGCTCTGACCTCACTTCCCCCTATCCCATCAGCTCTACCCAATCCTGCATGATGGATTTGTCCTCAGGCTGGAAGCGAGACAGTCACAGCTGCTCTGGGCATCCCACTGTCCCAAGGAAGAAGAGGCACCCTTTCTTCTTCTGTCTCTTTCGATGGCCTTTGGTTGTAGATTGTCTCATCCCCCGGAGAGACAACGAGCCAATCATGGGGAGTGAATTCAAATCCAATTGGCTGTCTCAGTGGGTCTCAGATCAGGCCAGGCTGGTGGAAAGAGACAAACAACGACTTTCAGCTGATTCCTGGAGGCCAAGCGACTGGGCAGCTGAGCACAGTCGTTGTAAGACGCCCCTGCCCGCTGGGCAGCACTGAGCCTCTCTCTTCTCCCAGAGCCTGGCACCACACAGCCAGCCATTAAAGCACAAAATCCAAACTGTCTATTCACCTGGCAGCTCTTCTCCCAGCCTCCAAGCCCCCTCCAGGAACTGGCCTCCCTGGGGTCTTTCAGACAGTCTTCTCACTTGTTACCTTGGGTTCGATTTTCTTTATGCCCAGGAAGGAAGACAATCAGCATAATGGCTCCCTTGTGCTGAATGTGACACCAGAGACAGGCTACCATGGCTGCCTGCAAGCTCCTCTCTCTCCCCTCTTCCCAGTGGTCATGACGACTGGCCTCAGGGCCCAGCCCAGCAATCCTCCTCTGCCCCCCAGAGCAGAGGCAACGTGGGGCTGGGAGATCATGTGGCCTCTGATGTCAGAGGGACCTGAGCTCAAACTGCAGGTGGGCTTCTCAGGAGCTGGCTGGGTAGGGGTAATTGCCCAACATCTCTGGGTCTCAGTGTTCTCATCTAGGGAATGGGGATAATAAGTCTGTATCTCAGAATCAAATGACATAAGATGCTTGAAAAGTGCTTTACACACGGGGAGGGCTGTGCAAATTTGGGGGTGGTGGCCAGGGGGCTATTCTAGGACTGGAGGGGCCAAGGCCTCTGAATCCCAGTGTCAGTGTAGAAGCAAGTGATAAGGACTGTGTCCATCCCATCCTTTCACAGTTTCCTTTCAAAAACAAAACAGAACAAAGCAAAAAACCAGGCTCCATCACACAGGAAAGTCTTCTGCAAACTGAGCTGAGAGATAATGTTTGGTGTGAGCTGCCCTGGAGGGAGAGGGCGTGGTGGGGATCTTTCTGGGCATAACTTGCCACTTGTCCCAGCACCAGGGGGAAGCCCCACCTCTCCCCTGAGGTCTACTACATAAAAGGAAGGCCAGAAAGCAAGCATCATTCATGAATTCATTCGACAAACTTCAGCAAGCACCCACTGTGTGCTAGAATCTGTGCTGAGTGCCGGGCATAGAGAAGCGGATAAGGAAGGGGTCCAGCTGTGGGCTTGGACAGACCGTCCCTTGGCACCTGGGCAACTAAACAAGCCACGTAACCTCTCTGAGCCTCAGTTTCCTGGTCTGCAAAATGGGAAGAAGAAATAGTATACACTTGATCATGAGGATTAGATGAGATGTGGTATATGAGTACAGCATTCAGACAGTCATCATGAAATGATGAACGATGGTGATGATGGTGGTGATGGTGGTGATGGTGACAGGGACCACAATGATGGTGATGACAAAGTTCCTCCCTTGGGGTAAATCGCAGGACACTGTAGAAGCATAGGTTGGGAACCTGAGTTTCACTGGCTTCTAGAGGGGGTGGCTCTTGAGTGTGTGGAAGAGGGAAGGGAGCTCCCCAGGCCATGAATCTGGGTGGGCGAGGCCTCTGCTACAGTCACTGCAACACTGACGTCTCAGGGGGTTGACACATACAATTTGCTTCTTGTTCACACACAGGCCATGTATGTTGAGAGACTGGACATCAGGTGTCCACCTTACGGTGACTCAGTGATGGAGGCTGCTTTGGCCTGCAGGGTCCACCCCCTCCCCAGACAGCACAGGGAGAGTTCCCACCTGCTCTTCTGTGCTTCAGCTGGAAATGACACGCGTCATCCTACAGGCAGTCCCCTGGCCAGAACTCATGTGATCCCATCGAACCGCAGGGAGGGCTGGGAAATGGGGGAAGCCATGCAGAGGGTGTGGGCGGGGAGAGTGCCCCAGGTGGAGGGAGGGCCCAGGGACAGAAGAACAGTGCTCGAAACTGAGAGTCCATCAGGGCTCCTGCGGTTAGGAGAGCAAGGAAGGTGGGGGCTTGGGGCGGGGTGGAGGCAAGGAGACCCACTGGGAGGCAGGGATCTGGGCAAGGGGAGTGGAGGCCTGAGGCGGGCCCATGGCAATGAGGCAGGAGGAGGAGACAGCGCCTTGAGCCATCAACAAGCAGAATCAAGAGACCCGTGGGAAGTGGGGAAGAAGGGATGAAGGGCAATTCCCAGCCTCCTCGCCTGGGGGACGGCCATTCCCTGAGACGGGATCAGGGAGGCTGGGGCAGCTGGGCACCAGAAGATGAAGTCTGGTGCCTCTGCCCCGGCCACGGGATATACAGAGCTTGGGAGAGAGGCCTGGGCTAAAGAGCAGCCAATCCACAGAGCACAGCCGTCCTGCCCGTCCCATCTCCCGGGTCCCACACCAAGCACCGCCTGTCACCTGCCCTCCGTCCACAGACCCCTGCTGGGCATGCTTGGAGGAGACAGGGAAACCAGCCAGCCCTGGAAGAACAAAGGGCGGGGGGGTGGGGGGAGATTAAAAAGCACCATGCGTCATCTCAGCTGCTGAAGTTCTGAAGCTGGTGATCAATTCCCAGGCTGAACACATCCGATCCCGGGGCGGGCTGGGAGGGGTTGGGGGACAAAAATCGAGATGCTAATTATGGCATATGGAAGTATACCTTTAACACAGAGGATGGCCGGGACACATCACATCGATATCAGTCTTTGCAACCGCTGAGGTAATTGAAACATGATTAACCCCCTGTCTTTGGTCTTTGGGATTTGGAATCCAATATACTGTAAAGGGCTCCCTTCTGAAACTGGCTCTCTCACCCGGTCCTCCGCGGACAGGAGCTACTCACATAAGCATCATCAAAAGCCTCGCGCATTATTGACTAGGAGAGGTAGCTTTCCTGTGCCCTGATGTCTTTTGCCGTTTCCTCTGGCATTACAAAGGCTCTTTTCAAGTCAACATAGAGCCACGTTCCGCCTCCAGGGAGGAGCCCCCTGGCCCTGAACATGGAGGTTATTTGAAGATGAATCAGAGGCAGGATCTTTACAAATCAATCAATACCTGCATTTTATTCTAGCCATTTCGCAGATGGGTAAACGGAGGTGCAGAGGGGTCAGGTCATTTATTTGCCAGGCTCACCGAGGAAAAGCATATTGGGGTGAAAATAGGAACTGGAAGTTCTGCTCTGGCTTCCGTAAATTGTGGCTGCACCCGGCCTCTGCAGAGAGAAGATGAAAACCCTGCTAGAACAAAAGAGAAAGCAGCTCCACCTGAATCCTCCCGCACGAAAGTGACAGGCTTGGGAAGGACAGCCACACTTGTGGGAGCCTCTCTGCCCTGTAGAGAGGCCTGACCGCCTTTTATTAAACAGAGGACTATTCAACTATAAATATTTTTCACACACGGCCAGAGAAGTTACCACTGTTGCCTGTTTCCCAGCCTGGTTGAGTCAGCAGGAAATTAGCTAAGGTGCAGAAAACCTTGTGTTCTATGGTTCTGGTGTGTTGATATTTTTAAAATACTGAGCTGGAAAGCAACAGAACTAAAAAACACCCTTGAATGCCATCACCCTTGTGGGTCCCTTATCCCGGGAAAAATGGGTCAGGGTCCTAGGGTGCCAGGAGCCTCCTTAGGGTGAAAGGATGGGTGGGTGAATGTTACAGGGGGTTTGGGAAGTGGCCCAAGGTGAAGCTCTCTCAGTTACAGTTTCCTTATGTATAAAATGGGTGGAATAATGTACTTTCCTCAGGGCCGCGATGAGGCTGAGATTTTTCTGCTGAGTGAAGAGGGTTTAGTAGGGAAAGCACTGGCCTTGGATTGAATCCTTCCTTTACAGTTTGGACTTCTTAGCTGAGTCCTTGGGCAAGAACCTTTCTCTTTCTGAGACTACTGCTTCTTTATAAAATGGTGCATTAATATGTCGCATATGGATCTTTAAGAGTTAGGTACAGGGGCCCAAAGGACTGGACGAATGCAAAAGTGTCTGTAAATTGTAAAGCCCTAGAAGTACTCCAGGTATGATTTTTTTTTTTTTTTTTTTGGTGCTGTTGTTACCGTGGCCTCTACCGGGGGCAGGTCCCGACTGAGGTCAGGCAGCGGCTTGTGGGACCTTGCTTATTTGTGTTAGGCTTTTAGCAGAGTCTGGGGACAGCTCCTTCACTGGGGCTTAACAGAAAAAAAAAGACAAAAACTGGTTCTGTTGTTCCCTTCACATAATTAATATTCCAAATAAGAATCATGCAGTCGTTTCTATGAATATTTGATTCCTTGACTCCTCAAATATCAGCTTAGCTCTCTGGCTGATTTGAAAGAAGAAATAATTGTTTTTACACCGACCCGGACAGACCAGCAGCTGTAGGCCCTGATCACGGCCAGAGGAGGGATGACTTAGTTTGGTTGACAAGATACATTGTACAAATGTCTGCATCCTGGTTCCTGAAGGGGGAGAAGCACACTTGGCTCCTTTTGAGGTGAGCATCGAAGGGGTGGACTTCGGGGGTCCTGGGCCCCTGTGAAGCAGGAGGGAAGCCCGGCAAGAGGCTGGTTTCAGGGGAGCCCCATGACAGGACACCCAGGACTCACAGAGACCCAGCCTTGCGGGGAGATCAGTGGCAGTGGATGGAGAAGGCGGCTTATCTCCGATGCAGCCCCCAGTGGGCACCTGTGGAAAAATAGTTCCTCCCTCAACTGGGCGCAAAGACAGTGGGTCCTCCCAGCTCAGGAAAGAGGGACAGCAGGCCTGCATATACTGCAGCGCACACGGGTCTCTGGGTCCAGACCCTTCTCACTTCTTGACTCCTTCCTCCCAGAATTCTCCCTCCTGCAGGCCAACCAGAGGCCAGATACATCACAACTACCATGATACAGGCTGGCTTGGCCAGGCAAAAAAGGGAATACACGAGAAATGACAAACTGCTCTGAGGATTGTAATCGTAACATTGTCATCTGAGAATGCTCACAGTCTTTGGCGTGTGCCGCTGGTGTGTAAGTAAGCAAATCGGGAGTGAGGTGACTGGTGGCCCCTGAAGCTCCTGGAGGAGACCCCTGACTGAGTGCTCCAGCCTTTTCAGAGCTAACCTTCTGGATGGGACTCTTAGGTGACATCTGGTCCATTTCTGGGTTGGGGGGGTACCCCAAACAGAGCACTGATTCAAGGGGCAATGGGCCCCACCCCATCTCCTGCTCTATTTGCAAAGCTGTGTGCCTTTGGGCAACTATCTGAGCCTCAGTTTTCTGACCTGTAAAATGGGATGATAACCTCTTAGCGCCTCCCAGACCTTCACAGAAACAGCTTGCTGAAGTGTCAGGAGCCATTGGTACAGAGCTACGGAAGTGGTAGCCTGTGGACATCTCTCCTGCAATCTGAATGGGTTGGTTCCCACTGTGCCATATAATTTTTTTCTCTGATTTAGTTGCCAATCCAAGATTACTTTTAAAATTGAGCTATTTCACAATAAAACTCAGATTTCTGGCTCCCATTCCCCATTTAGCAGGAGCTGAGATCCAGCTATCTCCTTGGATGGGTGTGTGTGCTCCACAGTGCCCCAGACCCCACCCTTCCCCATTGCCCACCTCTCGTCCCCTCAACAGTGTCTCGGCTGGAAGGAATGTGCACGGCCCCCAGCAGAGTGCCTGGCAACAGGCAGGTGTGCAAGGAACATCCTCTTCCCCTGTCTCTGTGCAGCCGTGAGGCCGAGAGAGCACCCTGTATTCCCGGGGAGGGACTGGTCCTACTCTCTCCCCTTCCCTCCCCTGTGGCCACGGTATAGCCAGGCAGTTGGCACATCTCCTTGCTCTGCCCGTGTCCTTGGGAAACTGGGGTGGGTTGGAGACCAGGTCACTGCAAAGTGCCAGGAAGTCATCAGGCCTACCTCACGGTTGACCAGAAGGGCCCACAGCTCAATTCTAGATGGATGGACTTGCCGTGATGCCAGCCTCTTCTTAGTTCCACTGATGTGGCCCATGGGTTAGGCCTTCAAGTCGTGCCTTGGCTGAGTACCTCCCGTCTCAACCTCCTCAAATGCTCAGGATACCTGAGACTTAGGAGATAAAAAAGCTACCTGCAGTCTCCTCTGAGACCTGGGGATGGGAGAATGGCCTTCATTAGACATTCATTCAAGGTGTGGAGGCCCCCAGGCTCTTTCCCAGGGTCAGCTTGCGGTTGGGGTATGAGCAATGCTTTGGGTCTTGAGTCTTGAGTGGGGAGGGGAGTGAGATTTGGAGAAGAGGTTCAGGTGCCAAGGTCAGAGGAGGGCAAACTCGGAGCTCAAGCTTTCTTCACCTAAGGGACTCTCCCTGGTGGCCTGGGCTGTTCCTCTCCACCCTCTGACCCCTCCCCATCCACACCCCCTCTCTGCACACACACAGTCACAGTCTGGGACACTGCAGGGTCCAGAGGGGCCTCAAGAGCTTGTCCAGACCACAGGGGACTTTTAGGGATACATGGACCAGGCATTAAATACAGTGGAGATGCTTACTGGGAAAGTTATATCAGAAGGATTTAAAGAAAATTGTTAAGTCCTCTTAAAAACTATCCCAGTGAGAAAGCTCACTGGGTCCTAGTCCTTAAACTCTGACACTTGCTAATTTTCCTAACAGGGAGTATTAACAGGGAGAAAACACCTCTCAGTACCTGGCTGGAATTTAACCACTTTGTTGTTGTTTTTTTTTAAATTATATTTAATTTTTGACAAATTTTTATGGTGAATGATAGTGGTTTTTCCATTCATAAGGAAATAACTCATCTTTTATAAGAATAGTTTTTAAACTCTTTTTACTGTGGGGCTTTCCAAACACAGACCAGAAATAGAGATGGGTGCCCAACACCCCACCTTCCAGCTCCAACCGTCATCAGCCTGTGGCCAGTGCCATTTCTCTGTGCCCCACACTCTTCCCACACCCCATTATTGAAGCAACTCCCAGCCACCTTACAGCTTCATCTGTATATATTTCAGTATGTAAATTGCTTCTATGTGAGCATATTGAAAGAACGTGGTAAGTGGATCACCGTTCCAGATAAAGCAAAATCTGAGAGCACCCTGGATGACTGGGGGTTGGGGACGCTTATGCAGGCCAGCTTCTTATTGAGTGCATGAGAAAGCTGCCCCCCCCCACCGGGCCCCTGCCCCAGCACTGGCACAGGCTTGACACTTGGTTTTCCCTGTCTGTGTCCTTTTAGACTGTGAGCCTCTAGAGGGCAGGGCTGCTGTTCTGGGAGCTCATGAGTGGTGTCCCTGGACCCACTCGGGAAATGTTCCCTGAAGAAGTGATGCGGGCAAGAGCAGCTAGCCTTTTGGATTTCCTGACACTGATGTGTGGTAGGCTGAATTTTAAATGACCCCCATCACCTTTGCTCCCAGTGTTATGCCTATGAATGTGTAGGTTACATGGCAAAAGGGACCTTGCAGATGTAGTTAAGGCTACTAATCAGTTGACCTTAAGATAAGGAGATTATCCTGCATTATGAATATCTTGGATTCTCCTTGGTGGGCTCAGTGTAATCACAGAAGCCCTGAAGAGGCAGAAGAGAAGGCAAAGGGGTCCCAAGAGCAAGAAGGACTTGAAATGCTGTTGCTGTTTCACAGGTGGAGGAGGCCACATGAGGAGAAATGAGGGTGGCCTCTGAGAGTAGAGACCAAACCCAAGCCAACACCGAGCAAGGAAGCGAGGGTCTCAGTAACCACAAAGAAATGAATCCTGCTAACAACCTGAATGGGCTTGGAAGTACTTTCTCCGCAGGACCTGCAGATAAGAACCCAGGCTTGCTGTCCCCTTGATTTTATTCTGGTGAGACCTGAAGCAGAGAACCCAACAGACATCTGACCCACAGAACCGTGATGTAGTTAGTAGGTGTTGTTTTAAGACACTGGGTTTGGGGTAATTTGTTACACAGCTATAGGAGACTGATGCAGATAGTGAACAGATTACCTTCTGTCACTTCTCATGATGGGTAATCAAGATTCTAATGACACTTTGGAGAGGGCTTGGTCCCAAGAGATAATCCAGTTCCACCCCCATGTCATGGGCAGGGATGTAAGGCCTGGGGAGGAGAAGGGGCCACACTCACACTGGGTTTTAATGCCATCAAAGAAACTTCTAAGGAAGCAACTTCTCTCTAGTTAACCCTCCATCCAAGAGCAGATAGTCCCTGGGAATGTTTCATGATGCCATTGTCCCAGACTCATCTCAGAACGACCATATCTGTTGTCACTGAGCCACTCTGGGAAGCAGTGGGAAAGGCGCTGATGGGTGTGTGAGAACTGGGAAGGGAGACAGAGGCACAGCTGCGGGGCCTTGGACCCTGCCTGGCAATGTGGACTGGACTTACCTTTGGGTGCAGTGGAGGTATTACAGGTGTTTTATTATGGGGGCTGACATGCTCTGATTTGTGTGTTGGAAAGATGCTGGCTATGCGTGTAGAAAGAACCAGTTAGTGGAGGTCAAGGAAAGGAAGCAGAGAGTGTAGCTAAAGGCTACTACAACAGGCCCAAGGGAGAGGAGAGATGTGTCCAAACTAGTGGTTCTCAGACTTCAGTGGGTATGGAGTGGGGGAGGGTTGTTAAACATACAGATCCCCAGATACAATCCCCAGAGTTTCAGATCCTGGGGCCTCACCCCAGACCCACTGAAATGGAGCCTCTGGTACTGAAGCCCAGGAATCTGCATTTTAAAAACATCCCAGGCTTCTAAGATCGGCAGGGTTGAGAAGATGACGGTGGCTAATGGGAGCTAGGGGTAAAAGAGCCAAGAGCTAAGGATGACCCTGGGGCCTCTGCCTCAGGCACCTGGGCAGGTGTGTGGTGGGGACATTCAGAGAGCCAGGGGTTGTGAGGAGTGAAGCAGGTCTGGGTTGAACCCAGCAGCAAAGCTGGGCAGGAAAGGGGTGCAAATCGCCAACAGCTGCTTGGAGCCTCTGAGTGTGGGTGTGTCATTCCCCTCATCCTCCCAAGCAGGGCTTTGTAACATGTGACTGCATTAAATGCTCAACCAGGAAAATGAAACGTGTTTAGAAGGCTCAGGTATTTCACAGCTAGGGCAGGCAATGCTGCTCTAAATTTACTAAAAGTCAACAGCTCATTTTTGCTGTTGGGTGGGTTGGAGATTTTATGACAGAAGCGAGTAAGTGAAAATGCTACCAGCTGTAAACTTTATCTTATTGGCGAAATGTCTATTATGCAGCTAAAAACATCCAGTTAATAGGCCATGCCCGCCAACAGTTGGCAGCAACGGTCTGAGGTGGTGATAACAATGACATTACGTCTCTTTCATCACCTGTAGGTTCTTTTTATCACCAATTACTGGCCATACGCTCACTCGTGCAGGATAAAGAGGTGAAGAAGCTGTCATCACTAAAACCACTTAAGAGTCTTCATCTGATTTTCCTTCAGAGGTTTCTGCCTGTGCTTTTCGGATCCCCAGTCTTCATTGGTGGGGAAGGCATTTGATTTTAGAAAATAATTTGGTGGACAAGTCGCTAATCAAGCCAGGAAATTCCAACTGGGTCATTCACTGGATGTGTCCGTTGTGCCAGGCTCTGAGCTAGGGGCTGGGAATACAGAGACTTACCCGACCCTGTTGTTGCCCTCAAAGGGCTTACAGATTTCCCTGGAGGGAACTCAAAATAGAGTTCTAAAACCTTCCAGCTGTGGCAGCGTCTTTAGAGTAAGTGGACTGACCCCCGCGGGGGACCCCGTTAGAACAGGCAACGCTCGTGTAAACACACCCATTCCGACGTTTGTTTAAAACTGGCCCCATTGCTTTCTTCACTGAAGTTTCAATACAGAGTTGAAGTCTGCAGCTTTAAGGAATTTGTTATTATCCTAAATCTGGTTGAGGTTTTGGACCGAGTGTAGGAAATTTTCACAAGAACCTAAATTTCACGTTGATTTGTGATGGATTAGCATACCAAAATTGGCTTCAAGTGCACTTAATGGATGCATTACTGCAGAAGGGATCTGTCTAACCACAGTATTTTTAAATTTATGAAATTGAAATGCACTTCAGGTTACTGAGCAGTCTAAATTCGTCAAAGTCACAGGGCTGGAAGCAGGTCGCTGCTGGTGGCAGAGATCTGAAGCCAGGTCCAACGAAACAAATTGGAGAGCCTGTGCACTGATCCCCAGGGGCCCCATGGCCCTCACGTGCAGCCCTTTCCAGCACAGGAACTCTGACTCTGGCAGTCCCCACCCCCCAATGCCGTCCCCTTGGAAACAACCTGGAGTTGGGGAATAAGCTGAATGTGAATTGAACTTCATCCCAGTCTCTGCTAAAGTGTTAACTGAAAATTAAGGCGTTAGCTGAAAACTAAGTCCTCTGACATGTAAAAGGGTCATTCCATTCTAACAGAAGTTTCTTGGAAGACCCCGAATGCTCTGGTTTTAATGCTCACATGGTGGAATGACCAAAGGCAAGGTTGCGGCTGTTGAGTTGGGGCTTGTAATGAGCAGTGCCCATGGCCCGACCTTATCTCCTTTCCCCTTAAGTGGTCTGTTGTCCCCACTTTCAAATTACTGGGCCAGTTCCTTGCACTGTGATTCCCATCCCTTAATCCCTTTAACATGAACTTCCAACAGCAATGCCTCTTGAATCAACAGCTTTAGAAGATGCCAGAGCCGCAGCTTTCAAGGTCCTTCTCCCCTCCAGGTGGGGAAACTGAGGGTCAGAGAGGGGCTCAAGGGCTTACAGACAGCTGATGGCAGAAGCAGAACTTGGGTCCCCCAAGCTTCAGTATTTCTTAAGCAAATTGCACATAAGACGCCTGGAGATTGACACAGCGGTGTTTACTGCTTTATTCTCACTGTGCTTATCTGATGGGTGTGCCCACCATGAACTTGAATTCACTGGCACGAGTGCACACTAAAGGTATAGGAGTGGGCTTTGGTCTTTTCCTATGTTGTTTTGTTTCCTGAGCCTCAGTCTCCTCACCTGAAAAATGGGGATTAAATAATATTGGCTCACAAGGCTGTTGTGAAGGTCAAATGATGTAGCACGGGGAAGTACTTAGCAGTGTTTGTCACATGGTGGGGATCTGTAGGTCTCCATCCTTAGGAGGGTTTGGAGACTTAATCATCTTAGTGGCTCCAACATTCACTCCAGTGTGTGGCACAGAGCAGAGGTTCAGGGAGTGTCTGTTGAATGAATGAATGAATGAATGACTGTAACTTGGGGATCATGGCAGGTCCCTGGTCTTCCAATTTTCTGATGTGCTTGCATTCTCATAGAATCTTTACTCAAGTAATACTTGTTCATTAATTCAATTAACCAGTTCAATAACAGTTCTTATGTGACTATTATATGCAAAACCACTTTCAGTAATATTGATTACTAATAATAGCTAATATTTCTGAGCTCTTACTAGGTCCTAAGAATTATGCTTAATGTTTTTCAAACACTGTATCATTAGTCTTCACACCAGCCCACTGAGGGAATGTATCAGTCAGCCAGTTCCACAATAATGCTATGTAACAAAATTTCCAACATTCAATAGCTTGCAACAAGCATTTCCCCCTTGTTCATGTGTTTGTAGGTCAGCTGAGGCAGTTCTGAATCCAGGCTGGGTCACTTGGCTCCAGGCTGCAAGTTGAGTTCAGGTCTGCTCCACGTGTGTTTATTCTGGAGCCTTGCTGGAAGAGGCAGCAGCTTCTCAGGATGTGTTCTTCTCATTATGGATCCAAAGCACAGGAGAGCAAGCCCAGCCCTGCAACACATGTCAAGCCTCTGATTCAGTCACATTCTTCAAAATCTCATTGTCTAAAGCAAGTCATATGACCAAGTCCAAAGTCAAGGGATGGGGAAGCACATTCCATGTGCTATGAGGCTGTGACAAGATGTAGAAGCGTAATACCCCCATGGGGTCAATAATTCAATTTACTGCTTGTAGGGGCTATTATAGGCCCCAGACTGAGGCAACGAAAGAAGTGACTTGCCCAAGGTCACTCAGCTCGTTGGTGTCAGCAGTAGGGGTTGAAGCCAGACAATTTAATTCCAGAATTATGGAGGCCTACGTGTGCATATGGTGAGGGGATATTTGTTTTCTTAAATTACTTGTATTTTTTTTACCCATTAGTTGCCAATGTCATGTTGGCACCAGCCTCTCTCACAGTTACCCATCCATCTACTCACCCACCCACTCACTCACATGTCTGGCCTTTGGGTATTCTCTCAACTCTCCAGAATAAAAGACTCAAGGGCAATTCTTGGGTGATTTTTTGAAATTAATGTTGAGGGGAAAAATTGCCATCCAGTTAATCTCAGGCACGTATATAAATACCTTTAGAAAGTCCCTGGTGGAATTCATATCAAAGCCGCACCGTGATTTTACTTAAAAACAGTTTGTTCTGAGTCAACTGAGATTTCTGACACCTGAATCTGAAAGTGATCTGGGTGGGCCCTGCGCTGTCTCCACAACGGAGTGGTGTGTTTACTTGGAGGGAGGAGAGGAAAGACGAGGTGTGTGTGGCTGTGGAATACGGTTCCACACACGCTTACAGGAGGGGATTTCCTCCTCCGTGTTTCCATAGAACCTTCCCTGTGTTTGTTTAAACCCATTGCACACTCTGGTCTGACAGCTGCCTGGCCCAGGGCCTTCCTTGCAGAAGCATGCACAACCAACCTTCTTTAACAGCACCCTGCACTGTGTCCCCCGAGGCAATTACTTGAGTATATAAACCTTACTGAAAGGCAGGCTTTTCTTGGGAACTAATAAATAAGCCCCAAAGCCACAACGTGGGTAAGACCTTGAAAAATGGCATCATCATCTATTGGGAATTGTGAACCCTGCAAAAAGCAGCTCATTGTATTTTCAGAAAAAGCTTTTTGTTTAAAAAAATAATAATGAACAAAACCCACCAAGTGGAGTCTATATGGAAAAAGCAATCTAGTCTGAGATTCTAAGGCTGGTCTCTTTGCTGCATTTATCTTTCTTCGTAGACTTTATGTAAGAGGCATTATTTGCAGGAAAACAAGATACCGTTTTGAAGAATTCCCGTCTCATCCCAGCTTTCCATCTGCAGTTATAATCCTCTGATTGTGACCTCTGCATCAGTTGAGCAGAAGTTTATGACCTCAGGATGGGTTATAGTTTCGGGGTGGGTGGTGGTGAAATGAAGCCTCAAGCAATAAAAGTCACGTGTTTCCAGAAAGAGAGGAAAGGGGGAAAAGGCACCCTCAGGACGCATCCCTCAGCGGTGTGCCAGCGCTTGACATTTATGGAGCATTTTAGCTCCACTCTTGGTTGCTTTGTTGCTTTGAGGACAAGATGCTGGACTGTAGCCATGGGGACACGGGCAGGCAAAAGGCTATGTGACTGAGAACAAGGATTTTTTTTTTTTCTGTCCCTTGGACCTGTTTCCTGAGAGGCTGGGCTTGAGTCGAGTCTTCCAGAATTCAAAGTGTCTTTTCTTTAACTGACGGTATCTTCAGTCAAGAGCCCGGGAGTCGACCACTGGTGCTGCTTCCTTGACCTCGGGCAGCCCAGGTGGTTTCCTGGAGCTGCCGCCCCCCTGGGCCACTGCGGCCGGCCGGGCTCGGGGTCCCGCTGAGCCTTCCCTCACCGTGGAAGCAAACAGGCTGGGCCGAAGAGCCCGGGAGAGCCTTCTCGGGATGCAAAAATAACAACAGAGGGCGCGGAACCCACCAGCGCCGTGGCCTTGAATATCAACGTATGGGCTGGCTCTAGACCGCCAAGTTCGTTAAAAATGTCTCTCGCAGGGGTGTCATTGGCAGACTTTAGGGGTTTCGGTTTTCTTTCTATTTGGAATCACCGCATCGCACAAGCTGTGTTTACTCGGAAGGGGAGGGGGCGGGAACCAAACCCACCGCTCCGCGCACACGCCTTTTTCTCACATTCCAGACTCGAGCTGATGTGTGTCAGCGCGACACGGGGCGGGGGGAGGGTTCTTTTCGGATGTTTCATTCGCCATCCGCACGTCACTCCCAAACTTTTCCTCCCTGCGCTCGGGGAGTCAGGTTGACGCGCCCTGGTTGAGGGGCTCGAGGCGCGGGGCTGGGCGCGCTCCCGCGGAGCCCGAGCCGAAGAGGCTCCCGGGCTGGACTCGGGCTTCTCAGGTACAAGTTGGGTGCCAGGCGCGGCGGCGGGGGCGGCGACGAGCGGCGGGTGGGTGTCTGGCTCCGGGCTCCGGCGCCCCTCCGCGTTCTGGCCGGGCAGCGCCGGGGGCGGCCCGGGCTGGGCGTAGGGAGTCCGGGCTGGCGGAGGCTGCGCGCAGCCTCACTCCCCGCGGCGCTCCCGGCGCGGCGGCAGCGGCGGCGGCGGCGACGACGGCCCAGGCAGACAATGAACTTGCGAGCGCGCGGAGCCGAGGCAGGTTTGGGCCCCGCGACCCTCGGCCCAGTCTCCCCGAGGCAACCGCGGCCCCCAGCGGAGGGCGTCCCCCCGCCGCCGGTTCTGGCCGCGCTCTGGGCGCCCCGCGCGCTGGGGACCCCGCGGGAAGGGTCGCACGCCCCCCTCCCCGGCTCGGGAAAATGCGGTCGGAGCTCGGGGACGGGGCACTCGGCGGCAGGGTGGTGGCGCTGCGGACTGCCGGAGGCCGGCGGGGGGCGCACGCCACAGGGCACGCACGGGCCGGCTGTCCAGGAGAACGACCCCAGGAGTCGGAATCGGGGCGGCGCGCTGCAGGCGGAGGACCGACGGACCGACAGATCCGTGCTTTCTCCTTAAGAGCGCGCTTTGGGTGGGGATGGGGGTGGGGGTGGGGGGTGGGGATTCTCCAGCCATGCGCTCCGCTTCCCGGCGCACTTCTGGGAAGTTTCCAGGCGCGGCCCGGGGCAGGTAGGTGTGCATCTGCCACTCTCTCCCGGACTCCGGTTCAGAACTGCCTCCTCGCCCCGGCTCCAGTCCCGCGGCCGCACAGGGAGGGGAGGCCTGGGGGGTGGGGTGTCCCAGGCGCCGAAGCCTGTGGGACCGGGTTCCGGGAGGGGGACCGCGGGGGCGGGCCTGGGAGGAGACGGGGGCGCGGCGAGGCCCGGGGCGGCTTGAACTTTTGCCCCCCGCTCCCTCTTCCTTCCTCCCCGCCCCCTGCCCTCTGCCCCCTCCCAGCGCCCCGCCGCAGCTCAGGAGGCGGCGTGACTCCGGAGTAGCCGGCGCTTCCCGGCTGCGGTGGCGGTGGCGGCGTCCCCGGCCGGCCTGGGCGCGGCGAGCCGAGCGCTGCAGGTCTGAGCCGAGTGGCGCGGCGGGGCGGCCGGGCGGTGGGGCTGCGGGGTGACGAAGCTGTGGGGAGCCGGGGTGGCAACGGCCCCTGCGCGGGGGCGACGCTGCCGATCGTGATGGAGCGCGAGTCTTTTGGGTTGTGTGTGCTGGTGGAGAGGACTCGGCGGCCGTGGGCGGATGGCGGGCGGCTCGTGGCGCAGTTGGCCCCCTTGGAGCCCCCTAGGGTCTTGGGATGGAGGCGCCCGGGAGAAGGGAACCTCGCCTTTGGGGGAATGAATGAAGAGCTGTGGAAGCGCCTTCCGACTCCTCCGGGCGAACGGATTGGCCGGCGCGCGCGCTTGTGTGTGCGCGTGTGTTTAGGGTTTGGAGCCGCCGGGGTCCAGGGCGCGGCTGCTTGACCGCCCCGTCGCGGTCCTGGTGCCCAGGTTGCCCGTCCGCCCTGCGCCCGGGGTTGGCCCGCGGGGCTGGCGCGGCGGGTGTGGACTGAAGGCTGGGGCTCGGGTGCCGGCTGTAGGCAGCTGGACGTCCGCGCCTCGAGCAGGGAGGTTCGAGAAGGAGGCGGCAAAGGCTGGGGCTGAGATTCGCTCCTCCGGCCCCCGTTTTCCGGTTCCCCGAGGCCCTTCGCTGCATTCACGTTGGGTGAGTTGATGGCACGGAGTTTTGGGGAATGAAGTTGTATGTCCAGGAAGCCGCAGGACGCCCCGGGAAGGGATGTGGCGCGCTGTTCTGTGAGGCTGAGCCGAGGGGTTCGCAGGGCCCCAGCTCCTCTTTATCAGCTGCGGTTCCTAGGAGGGCAGCCAGCCGGTGTTGGAGCAGAAAGCAGCCCAGGAGCACGTGCACCCGCTGAGGCGCCCAGGTGGAAACTGAGGACTGGAGATTTGCCCCAAGTTCCTCTAGAACCTCGCACACCATTTTCCATGCCCAGCTTTCCTACTCCCGCCCCCCTCCCAAATGGTGCAAAATCAGGAACTCTCCCTTCCAGAACGTGGCACTTATTAATTTTACCAACTGTATGTTGAATCAGGCTGTCTTGAGGTGCAAATCATATACGATTTTGTTTAAAATAGCATGGGAATAAAAATGCCTTTTTATTAGGTAGTTTTTAATCAAATACGTTTTTCTCTCTAATACTCCTGAAAGATTGGCAGGAAAATGTTTTCCTTGCCTCCTGCTGCATGGGGAAACTGAGCCAGCAAGGTGAAGCAGCTTGCCGTGGTCTCTCTCTCTCAGTGCATAGGTGCGTGGTTGAGCCAGAAGTGGAGCTGCAGGGCTCTTCTTCCCTCCCAGGTCCAGCTCCCTGGGAGAACCATTTCTAGGGCCCTCTGAAGGAAATTCAATAATGTTTCTGTGTTTTTTCTCTCTGGGTATTGCATGACTGCAGTGAGCAGGGTTAATTCATCCAGGATATTGTGTGTGGGAGGTGGAGAGGCAGGTTTGTCCATAGTGGATCCCACGTGAGCCTTGCTTTTCTTTGATGGTTAGATGGCCAGGCATCCCAGCACTGTCACTGTGGATGCCGTGAGGGCTCTGTGTCTGCACCTTTCTTCTCCTCTGTTGCTGCTGCGCCTGGCCAGAAGAGGTGAGGAATTTGATTTTCCGCTGGCCTGAAGGAGAGAAGATTAATCCCTGCATCTGGAAGGGGCTATGTTTACAGGAAAGTTTGGGAGAGGTTGGGAAGTGGACTCTGCTGATTTGGTGTCTGGAGAAAGAGCAGAAAAGAAACTCCAAGTCAACCAGCTGGGCCACGGGAGCCCCAGGCTCTTGGAACCTGCACTAGCAGAAGCTTTAGGTTAGGGCTGGGTTGTGATTAGATTGTGGCTGTCCGAGGCCACCTAGGGCCTGGCTGGAGGTGGCCGGCTAGCATCCGCCTAGCATCTGCCGATGGCATGGCTAGCATCCGCATCCGGGCTAGCTCCAGGGGATGGGGAGAGGGGAGACACTTCGGGGCTGCCCTGGGCAGGTGAGCACATGCCCTACCTAAAGAGGGCAGCTTTGACTCAGCTCCAGCCAGTTGGGGGAAAAAAAAATCGACTTGACAGGTCTTGTTACTTTTCAAGAGAATTCTCGAGCCTGGACATTTAAGTGTGGGCTCCAGTTCTACAGGTAGGGGGTGGGGTGAGTGCTCTGCCAGGAGGTCTGAAGCTTGACATCTGGCCCTGTGTCTGTGTACTGGGGAGGGCGTCCCACTGTCAGAGACATGTGACACCTGACAGGGCATGGGGATCGCATCTCCCCGAGGCCGAGGGACTGAGAATTGAGGGGTGCCCAATGTGCCTGTGGCCATGTGCCCGGCTCCTTCATGTGCTGTGTGTCATGCATCCATTCAATAGCTATTTGATGAATTCTTTTTGAATTTTATTTATTTATTTATTTATACAGCAGGTTCTTATTAGTTATCTATTTTATACATATTAGTGTATATATGTCAATCGCAATCTCCCAGTTTATCACACCACCACCACCCCCCTTCCCCCCTTGGTGTGCATACATTTGTTCTCTACATCTGTGTCTCTATTTCTGCCCTGCAAAGCGATGAATTCTTGTCATGTGGAAAGAGACACGCTGCCTAAAACTTTTCATATAATTTCATTATCAAATAGTATACCATGATAAGACAGAGTCCCAGCCCTCGTAGGAAAGGAGCAGGCAAAAATGCCTGTACCTGATGGACAGAAGAACAGCGAGCTGCGTTCAGAGGTGGGCAGGACAGTAAGGCAAGGAAAGTGAGAGGTGGGTTGTGGAGGAGGGTTCTCCTCTTACTGATGTGGAAATTGAGGCTCGGGGCAGTGGGTCTGAAGTCACACAGCCCAGAAGTGGAGAGTCAGCCCAGGTCTCTGATTCTCCAGCCCCTGGGCCGGCTCTTTCATCCCACCCTGCTGGGCTGGAGCCTCTTGGAAAGTCCTAGATGAATGGACATTCGCTGTGGTGGGGAGCTCTTGCTTCCTGTCCCTGTATCCAGACCCTGTCCTGGTCCCCAGGTCTCAGCAGGCCCTGGATTGCCAGGTGTCATTTGGGAGGCATTTGTATGAGAGAGGATTTCCTTAAATTCTAAAAACAAACTATTTTGAAACGTAGCTGGCCTGGGAGTGTCACTGTGTGAGCCCTCTGTCACTGGGCATCTCTTTAGCAGCACGTGACTTAGAAGCGACGCTTTCAGCCACTGGTGAGAACGGTACATCCACCTGGAAGTCAGGATGCTCAGGTGATGTTGACTGAGTTCCGCCGTGACTGCGTTGCTTTGCTGTGAATCCAGAGCCTGTCTTCTCACTTAGCTAACGACGTACTGGGAGACTGTTTTGACTTGCACAGGGTCTTTCGTTATTGTTCTCAAGTGCTGGGGTCTGATTTCCTTCCTGAGGCGCTCATCCTTTAAAATGAAGCACTGGGACGAGATGATTTATGTGTAGACCCGTGTCTTCACGGCATGAAATGAAGCATAGAGGTGGCAGTTATCTACTGAGTATCCAGTCTCCATATCTAGGAAGAAAAGTAAAGGTTTTGTGTGGATTTGGGCCAATACAGAATATATATATTTTTTAAGTACGGGGGTTGGGGAGGAAGACATTTGGTCATAACAGCTGTCATTTGCTGGGCCCCTACTGATTCCCAGCTGGCCCTGTGCCAGCCAGGTCAGACAGGTGTCCCCCTTTGTCTCAATCAGAGGGCAGGGAGGCTGTTGGAGATCACAGGGAAGAAGCTTTCAGCCATCCGGATGTGCAGGAGCTAGGAGCACAGAATGGCAGTGGAGGAAGGAGGGAAATGGGGCTGGAGGTGGAGAAAAACAATCCTGGCTCTAGAAGGGGAAGGCGGGCGTGAATCAGCAAGTGGTAAGGGGCGGGGAGGTGGCAGAAGAAAGCAGGTTCTCAGTCTCTGCTGATTTCGAAAAGGATGTACAGGAAACGCGAGCAGCCTCTTTCATCAGCAGCAGCTACATGCAGCATTTACGCCTTCTTCCAGGTGCAGGCCCAGGGCCAGGTGCGTGGGAGCTGAGAGGCAGCACTCAGAGTAGTGGGCGAGGCAGAACTTGTGCAAGTCAGAGTTACACAGTGCTGCCCAGAGCGCGGCAGGAGCCTGGGTTAGCGACTCTGACATTGGAGTGGTCTGGGGCGACTTCACCCCTGGCCTGAGGGCTGGGGGCCTATACATGACAATACCTGCCAGACACTTGCAGTGGTGCCTGGCATACAGTAAGTGCTTAAGAAACATCGGCTTTTGTGGTGTTCTTTAGCTCTAGAGCTCATAACCAGGGACGGGGGACGTCTCTGATCTCTCTGAAGTTGCACGTACAGTTTTTTATGTAGATGTGTATATTTCTTGGTGTGTGTGGGGGGTGGAATTCTAGCATATTCTACCTCAGAGGGCTTCTCTGACACCCCGTAAGGCCAGGAGCCCCAGGACACATTGGATTCTAGTCAGGCTGGTTGCTTCACCTCTCTGGGCTATTTCTTCATCTGTGCAAAGAGGGGGCTGGATCCACAGTTGCCCTCTGGGATGCTTCCAGCGGAACGCTGTGGACAGGCTGTAGGTCCGTTTGGCTGCGCTCCTATGAGATGCGCTTAAGCCCAGGGCAGACCCGGAAATGTGCTGGGGTGGCTGGCTTTTGAATGTCACATCTTGAGCACCACTGCAAGCTTCAAAGAGTCCTGAGCAGGTGTGGGGGGGGGGGCTTTTTGCTGGGGCAGGCTCTCCCTGACACCTATGCTACATTTCTAGAGTTTGTCGTGGTCCAGGCCTTTCAGGTCTCTGAAGAAAGTGAGGCTGGCAGATCCTCAAAAGCAGAGAGTATCATTATAATGGAAACCTGGACACTTTCCAGAATTGTGTTTGTGATAAAAATATTGAAACAGGCAGCCTAGTTACTCAGGTGCCTGCAAAATACCCCAACATGGGCAAATAATTGGATTACAGGGTAGGCACAATTGTTTTTTCCAGTGATATGAGGGAACCTGGTGGTTTCACGTCTTCTCTTGAAATGGGGTATGTGTTTGCTGGCCCTTTTTGCTCCCTGTGGTCGAAAACATAGTGGAGTGGCCTCTGAGGGGGAAAGGGCCTGAGAGTTGGCAATTCTATCCCTCTCGGGGCAGCCCTGGATCTTGGGGGAAGTTCTGTCCCCCTCTGCTGTGCCCTTGTAGGGTGCTGCCCCAAGGGCCGGGGCCTGTGGCACATTTGCTGTGATGTTAGAAGGTGCATTTCAGAGTCTGAGAGGTCTGTGAAGGTGTGTTATTTTCTCACCCCTTGTTGAAAGGGGTCTGGGCAGCTCTGTCTGCCCTTTGTGACACCCGTTAGTTAACTGACTCGGGCTGGATGAAGTAAGTTCGGCCAGCACCTTCATTTTCCAATCAACCAAATGTTTGGTGCCCATCATGCGGATGTTCTTTTAGCCTGGGTGTTGAATCCTGTATAGACCCTTGGAGGTGGTGGGGTGAGCCTGGGCACCACGTTGACCTGTGTTTGATCATGACCCTGGGCAAGTGGTTTAATCTCCTTGTGCCTTGGTTTCCTCATCTGTAAAGTGGGGTTAATAATCTCTACCTTGTCCTTGTAGTGTAGTTTGAGTACCAGTAGTACAAGTTAGGGTTCAAGGGAGCTCCCCAAACTGAACCCTTCTTTCCTGGCCAAGTTCTGAACCTACTGAGAGAGAGGGGAGGAGAAAGATGGGTGGAGGTAAAAATGCAATGTTTGTTCCCGACTGAAGTAGACAAGGTAGAATGTGATTGAACCGGTGGGCACGTGGGCATCGCAATCCTCAAGTGAGAAGTGGGCAGTTAGGCCGGCTGACCTCCCCTGAGTCACAGGTCGAGTGGGAAAGCGGCAGCCTCTCCCTGGGGCGGCCCCCTTCCTCCACAGGGCAGCCAGCAGGGGGCAGTGCCTACTCTGTGTGGGAAGAGGCAAAGCCAGGCTTCCTATGTCTGTCTAGGTCCTCCTTGCACACTCCTGGGATGGGGGTGGATGGACACCACCAGGTGTAGACACAAGTGGTGGTACACAGGTGGCGCTCTCTCCACGAGGAAGGAATCATCAGGAGTGCGCAAGAAGATACCCCCCCCCATCCCCCACCCCACCTCCACACACAGCAAATAATAAGTACTTAGCCCAGGGCCTGACCCACGGGGGCGGGGGGCAGGGGTTTGGGCCTGGCACGTGGCACCTATTAGGCATAAGTTGATAAGGGCAGCATTAGATATGCAGTTGATAAGGATATTGGGGGGGACATTGAGATTAGGAAGTGAGCCTGTTAACCGGGCCTTGTTATCTGCAGAGCATGGCAGTGATTAGCCAGATTGAGATAATGATTAGCCTTTGTAACACACATGTAATTTACAAGGGGGGTGTGTGTGCGCCCGGCGGAGCCACGGGCTGACTGACAGCCTGGCAGCCTGAGTGGGAGAGCCTTTTCTGCCTCCTCTTGGTTCTCCCTCCTGGTTCACCCCAGAGGGGAACTGTGGATCCAGCCCCCTCTTTGCATGGCCTGAACCTTCATCAGCCCCCTGCCCCCCCTCCCATCACCACCTTCGGGAAGCTTTGCCAGTAATTCTTACCATCTCTCCATATCCTCCCATCCAGGTGTTACCATCCTCCTCTGAGCGTCTGCAATTCTACGCTATTGAACTCAACCTACTTTATACCACGTTCTTTCTAGTTTTCCTGGGTGTGGTCCACTCACCCAGGCCCAGCAAGCCTCTCAAGGGTGAGGAGGCTGTCTGGGGGCCCACTCAGTCATGAGAGACTGTCATTTGTTGAATTAATGCATCAAAAGCCAGCTAGTCCTGGAGAAAGGGCTGTGATGGATTTCTTGTGGGCCTGTGGGTGTGCAGCCAGAAGACAGAAAAGTATCCCCAATTTGGCAGCATGGTGTAGGAGAGTTAATGCTTGTCACTAAATTTCTGAAGGAGTCAAGAGCCTAATGTAATAACCTTGGATTTCCTGACACTAGATTTGTGGGCTATTAAAAGGTAGTGACCACAGTTCTTTTGTGTCTTGAGAGTCTTGGGGATAAACGTTATGGAATTTTGGTTGGTATTTCAGGAATAGAAGCAGGAGCCATTTACTCAGGAAAGAAATGTGGCGGCCGTTAGTGTTTCTTATGGCCAGTATAAATAGCTTGTCTTTAAGTTCCATGCTCCTTTGTTTGGAATGTAAATATTTGCATTAAAAATATAAAGTATAAAAAAAAAAATATAAAGTATGTCCTGGCACGTATTTATAGGGACCATAATTTCCAAACCAAAAATCAGACTATTGGTCTACAGAGGATTACTGCCTCTGATTCATGAACCTGTTTATATAAAGTCTTCCAAATGTACACACAGAGAACCGTATTTGCTTTGTGCACGTAAGGGATCTCCAGGATTACAAGAAAGCAGAGTTGCCCCGGGGAATTGGGTCAAGTAGTTGGGTTTCCCGACAGACACTTATGATCACGCTGTCTGTTAAGTTGCAACCGCCCCGGGCAGGGCGAAGTTTTGGCCCAGGTCCCGTGGGACCGGCCGGCTTCTCTGTCCTCAGTTTCCTAGACATCCAGGTGGGAGTTGGCCGCAGCTGGCTCATCTCTGGGTCATGTAACCAGACACCTGATTTCAGAATTGCTGCTGCTGTAGGAAGATGTGAGACGAATGCGGGGATTGGTGTTCTTTCCGCCATCTCGTTTCTGGTTCAAGGATGAAGTCTGAGGGCCCCTGGAGGATGTCCTCCTCCATCAGATTCTTGGGGCAGTTTAGCTTTTTAATTTTCCATGAAGAAAAGTGCAGATTTGTCAGACATTTGCTGGAGGCAGGATATCACCACTTACTTGGTCTCTGCCCTCTTCTTTGGAGTGAGAGATTGGGGGCTGCAGTCGGGCTGGGCCAGGGCCTCTGCTCCTGGCACTGTGTGTGTGTGTGTGTGTGTGTGCGTGCGTGCGTGTGTGTGTGTGTTGGGTGGGTTTATTCTCCAAACTCTCTGTTGGCAGCCCTCGATGGAAAGCCTCTCTCCAGATTCTCAACAAATACAGAGTGGGGGATGTCTGGTCTGTTGGAGAGGGCCAACATAGTCCATAAGCCAGCGCTGAATCCAGGCTCGTCCCCCGCCTGGAAACCTCCCTATCATCACAGGGTGAAGAACAAATGAGTGGGGACCCAGGGGGGTCTTGGCAGGGCCGGGGCCCCCCAGCTCTGGCCTCTGTTTGGCTGCTACCAGGACCTCCTTTGTCTGGCATCCCAGCCAGCCCAGGGCCCTTCTCTCTGGTGGGACCAACACCTCCTCTCCCACTGGGCACTGTTGCCTTAGGACTGGATCTCAGTTTTGAGGTAGCAGGACTCCTTCCCTGTCTTGCAAAGGGCATGGTGTCCTGGCTATAGGAGTTTCAAGCATCTTTCTGCTTGGGGTCCCAGGATGCTGAGCCCCACCCAGGGGAGGAAGTAAAGCAGGGTGGTGGTCTGAGGGGAGGGGCGTGGAGAGCTGAGTTGTAGGCCCACGCTGCCTGTGTACCATCCAGCATTAAGCACTAAACTTCCCCTGTTTGCCTCTTTGACCCATCAGTATTTCTTGTCTGAAAGAAACACCGTGTGGGCTTAGAAATGGTGAGTCCTTAGGGAGGACCATCTTCCTGTGTACCTGGGTGTTCTTGAACCGTGGGAAGCTCACGATTGCCTTTTCTCTGGTCATCTGTAGCCTGACCTTCAGTGATGGGACCTTCCCTTATTCTGTCACGACTCTCTATAAAGATAATAGTTCCAGGAAGGCCCCATCCAACCCCACTTCAGGCCAGTAATCCAAGCGCACTATTTTGAAAGTCAGAGGAAATAGCTGCTTTTAGGACATGTTGAACTTGGCTAAGAAAGTTATCAGCAGCACTAAATGAGAGGATGAAAGAAGGCTCCGATTAATGAAAGTGGGATCAGCCTGATATCTGTGTTGCCCTAACTTTGAAAAGCTATTTATACCTGCTCTGTAGCAGTTTCTGTGAGAAATTAGGTATGGAAAGATGTACAAAAGGGAAGAGTGAGCTTAACAAATGTGGCCTCTTTATTGCAAATAGCTTCCAGGAAAAAAAAAAAATCTTTTGCCCATGGGTCGACAGCTGAAAATCCACGGATCTTTTGCATTGTTCACAGTTTGGCTCAGAGAATAAAAATGATGTATTGGAAAGCAGATGAAACCTCAGTTGCCATTTAGATGGTAGAAAATAAATTTGCTTTTGGCTGTTAAAGCTGAAACAAATCAATAGAAAAATGCAGGCCTGCCCACTTTTAAGTCAGCAGTTTCTTTTTTTCTGTGTGTGTGTGGGTTTATGTACCTTTGGATCAGTTATGAAGGTACAGGATTGTTTAGGGAGATGTGTGTGTGTGTGTGTGTGTGTGTGTGTGTGTGTATTTATGTGTATATATATTTATTTTACGAAGTTCTCATCCGATTTTTTTAATTTGAATTTTATTTCTTTTATTTTTTTATACAGCAGATTCTTATTAGTTGTCTATTTTATACGTATTAGTGTATATATGTCAATCCCAATCTCCCAAGTCATGCAACAGACTTTTTTGCCCATTCAACCTGTCCTTTTTATAAAACAGCTTTGACGAGATGTAATTCACATAACATAAAATTCACCCATTTAAAGTACACAATTCTGTAGTTTTTAGTATGTTCACAGACATGTGCAACCAGCACCACATGTAATTTTACAACACTTCATTGTATCAAAAAGAAACCATGTACCTATTAGCTATCAGCCCTCTATCTCTCCATTCACCCCCCACCCTCCAGCCTTAAGCAACCAGGAATCTATTTCCTATCTCTATTGATTTCTCTATTCTGGACTTCAGATGAATGAAATCATGTAATATGTTTTTTGTGTGGGTCTGGTTTCTTTCACTTAACATAATGTTTTATGGTTCACCCATATGGTAGCTTATATCAGTACTTCATTCCTTTTTATGGCCAAATAATATTCCATTGTATGAATAGACCACATTTTATTTATCCATTCCTCTGTTGATAGACATTTGGGTGTTCTCCACCTGTTGGCCCTTATGAATAGTGCTGCTATAAACGTTCATTTATGAGTTTTTGTGTGGACACGTTTCCATTTCTAGAATTAAAATTTATGAGATATTTTTACTTGCTTTTAATAATAAGATTCATTTACTTTTTTATGTGCTTTTTCCCTGGCCCTAGAGAAGGCTTGATTCTCAGATGAGGTTCTGATCCCCACCTGAATTGTCTGAATTCTAGGGCTTGGAAAGGGCTTCAGGGGAACATAGTGCAGCCCCATTTTGTAGATGGGGAAACCGAAGCCCAGAGAGGCCACACAGAGTCAGGACTGAATCGGGGTTTTCAGAGTCAGTCCAGTTACCCTGAACGTTTTCCCTGAGCGCTTAGTAAAACCGCAGGTCACCCTCTTGATTGGCTGGCGACAGTAAACACAGGCTGGTCGGGTGGACGGACGGTGCCCGCCTGGCCCAAGCCCACCGTTCTAATCCCCTTTGATCTGCAAAGGCCCCAGAGCAACTCACCCTCCACCAGCTGCCAAACGAGAAGTGCAGCTCGTGGCTCGTGGCGCCAGTGCCTTCTGAGTCCGTCCCCTGCAGCCACGGGAGGCCAGCGCTTATCCGGAGAGTAATTAAATTAGGAACCAATTCAGAGAATGAAATTTTATCTGATCTGGCCGAGCCCATAAACAAGGGGCTGTGACTGTGACTCCAGGGTACATTATGAAGTTGTTTTTTTAAAGAGTTAGGCTGGGCCACAGCCAGGAAGGAAATGTGCGGGACCTGCGGGCAGCTCTCCCGGGTGGGTGTGTTGCAAGGGCTGGGGGTGCGTCCCGGGGGTGTTGAGCTGAATCCCCAGACTAGCTTTTGTTTTTTTGTTCTTTCCTTTTTTTTTTTCTAGTTTTATTGAGATATAATTGACATATAACTTGTATTAGTTTAAGGTGTACAACATCATGATTTGATATATGTTTATGTTGCATAATGATCACCACAATAGGCTTAGCTGCCATCCATCACCTCACGTAGTTGCAATTTTTTTTCTTGTGATGAGAACTTTTAAGATTTACTCTCAGCAACTTTCAAAAACACAATACAGTATTGTTAACTATAGTCACCGTGCTGTACATTCGATTCCCCAGAACTTATTTATCTTATAACTGGAAGTTTGTACCTTTTGACCACCTTCACTCATTTCCCCTCCCCTCAGCCTTCCCTGCCCCCCAACAATCACCAGTCTGTGTCTGAACCTTATCATTCAGCCTAGCTCTAGCTCTTGGTTGTCTCTTTTTTTTTTTTTTTTGAATTTTATATTATTTATTTTTTTATACAGCAGGTCCTTATTAGTCATCAATTTTATACACATCAGTGTATACATGTCAATCCCAATTGCCCAGTTCATCACACCCCGCGCCCCCCCACCCCCCGAGACTAGCTTTTGTTTTGTGACTGGAATGTTCTTGATGCTTAGGAAAGTTCACCTGCTAAGATCCTCCTGGATACATTTCACGCTGTTATCATTGACCTCTACACCTGTAATCAGAAGGAAACTTTGCAGGAGGCTCGTTGACTCTAAATCCAGGGTGCCACATCAGAACTCCTATGGGGCGTTTTGAAAGAAATATGCATACTCCAGTCCTACATGAGTTCTTCAGGGGTTGGCCCAGGGCATCTGTGTGTGTGTGTGTGTGCTCATGTGTGCTCACATGTGCTCATGTTCATACGTGGGTGCGTGTGTTAAGCTTTTTAGTTAAGATGGAATGTAGCAGTGATTGTAATTGTTCTCCTGAGGAGGATTTCCAGTCCTTCCATGGCAAAGATGGGGGACAGATAATCTGCAGAAATCTCAGGAGCGAGCCTCTTCTGTCCTTGACTGTGACTCTCTTTGGGTTTCTTGATCAGATTCCCTGGATGTAACTAACATCCATGTTCCATCACTGCAGCATCTGTGGGATTTTAGCTCTGGTTTCCTTCTCTGCATGAATGGCCCAGCCAGAGACCCAGGAGTCTCCTTGGCCCTTAGCTGGTCAGTGCAGGAATTACCTCCTTTCCCTCTCTGCCACTAGAAGGTTATTTGTCCCTTTAGGATAGGAGGTGTGTCTCACTCAAGGTTATATCCCCAGGACCCAGCCCATGGGAAAGAGTGATTGGATGGATGGACAAATGGATGAAAGGAGGAAAGGCAAGAATACATTGATTGATTGAAAACCTCGATCCACAGTGCGGAAACGGCAAGGGTCTTACCGGTTGTCTGGGTTGTTTTCCTGTCCTGCTCACCCCGCTTTTCCAGCTGGAGAAACCGAGACCTGCGGGGGTGAAATGACTTGCCCCTGATCCTTCAACTTCACTAACGAAGACCATTTGAGAGCCTGACCCTTCATCTTCAACTCTTCTGACTCAGGCTCTGCACCCCCTTTAAGAGCCGCCCTCCAGTGATTGAGGACCTACTGTGTGCCCAGTGCTGTCCTAGGAGCTGGGAATCCAGCAGTAATTAGGCGGACAGGGTCCCTGCACTCACAGAGTGTATATTCTCATGGATGAGTTCACGAATATCAGAGAACAGACTCTAATAAGTGCTATGGGATGGGAAGTGACTGTCTGGGTGATCGGAGAAGGCCTTTCCAAAAAGGTGACATCTAAGCTGATTCTTGAATGACAAGAAGGCAACACTGTCTGCAGCTCGGGAAGAGCATCCCAGGCAGAGGGAACAGCCAATGCCAAGATCCCAGGAGGGGATCAGTTGATGGGATGGGATCAGGTAGGCTTGGGAGAGCTGGTCAGAGGACTTGGTTTAGAGCACCCTTGGGTTGATGCCCGTTGTTTTCTGTTCTACATCCCCCGAATTTTCCTTTACAGCTTCGCTTTCTCACTGTCTCATCTCTGGGTGAAGAACCCTTGTCCCGTGCTGGCTGGCCCACAGCTGCTGCAGTTCCAAAAAGCAGGGCTAGTGAGAAGCAAAGAAAACCCCCATCCTCCTTGTCCTCTCACTTAGGGTTTGAGAGCAGAAGTTATTTTTATGTAAGCACATGCTTGACGGGGGAAGTCTTGGGTGGGCAGCTGAAACCACACTCATAAAAACAAGACTGAAATAGTCTGTGAAGTCCCAAAGGTGCGCATGTGGCCGTTCACTTGAATTCGGTGACAGCTCCAGGCAGCCCACTTCGGGGAGAGGGGGCCCTTTGGAGGGCGGACCAGGGCATAGCAAACTCCCGTGCTGGTGCGGCCCCTGCCTTGAGCATTGCTTTCTTCCCCTGGCCTTGACCGAGTCCCATCCGTCCCTCAGGACTTGACTTCCTCCTGTGCTCTCACGTGGAGGTTCTTCCTCCCTCCCATGGCTACCCCCAGATGTTTTGACATGTTGAAGACTTGCCAAGAGTCCCCTTAATCTTTTGGCGCTCCTAGATTCTGCCTCATAATTTTATTTTTGCTTTTTATTTTGAAATAATTTTAGAGTCACACGAAGTTGCAAAAATAATACAGAGTTCCTATGTACTCTTCAGCCAGCTTCCCCCAATGATAACATCTTACATAACCATAGAACATTATTACAACCAGGAAATTGACATGGATACCATGCCATCACTAAGCTACAGACCTTATTCTGGTGCCATCTAATTTTATTAAACTTAGGGACCCACAGCACTTTGGAAGCATTTTAGAATTTCATGAACTTCAATGTTGTCATTTATCTTTTAGATTGTTTTTGGATTCCTTCCAATTGGCCATCAGTTAAAATTAGTTTTGATCAGATCAAAACAAACTCTGGAAGACCCACAATTTATGCATTTCATGTCTCCGTGTGCCCACCTGGTGCTCTGTAGGTGCCTCATCCCTGGGTTGTGCACACACATAGCCTTCTTCCCTAGATCTGGGAGATTCTCAGAGGTAAAGAACCTATAATATAAAGAACAGTTTGGTGAAATAAAACACAGCGCAGGGAATTGAGAAACTTGAGTTCTGATAATAGTAACCCACATTTGGGTACTTAGTATGTCCTAGACTTTACATTATTCCATTTACTCTCAGCAACCTTTGAAACAGACACGATTAACACCTCCATTTTACAGATGTGAAAACTGAGGCTAGAGAGGGTCACCCTGCCCAGGTTTTGGTAGCTTATGAATGATAGAATTGAGACTTGAACCCAGGCAGTCTGACTTTAGAGGTTGCTGGCTCTTACCTTGTAGGGCTGCCCTCATTTTTTCAGGCCATTGCATCTCTGGTCCCAGTTCTCACTGACTGCTCTGTGTCCTGGGGCTGCTTACTTGACTTCTCTGAGCCTCTTTCCTCACCTGCAACACGAGGGGCTTGGCTGAGAAGATGTCATGTCCCTTCTGTCTTTGAGTGCAGTTGGTTTTACTGGTGAAAACAGCTATATCAGTAGAGGAAGAAACACTCCAAAGAGCTGAGTGAAATTTCTACCCTGTCCCTTGTAGGGACTTTTAAGGTTGGGAAGATTTCTGCTGCCTAATTTGGTTTGATGGGAACCTCAATTCCGATTGAATTATGCTCTGGTGTATTTTAATTAAACCATCTACAAACTGATTTCTTAAAGACGCAAAATCCCCATGCATTGTGCTGTGTCTGAACCCCCTGTGGGGTCAGAATGGGTCAGAGTGATGCTTGTAATAGCCAGAAGGTGTTGTGTGAAGCCGCTCACGGTCAGCCTCATGGACCGCGTTAATTGTGAGATGCCACCAGAACGTGATGCGAGGACGTTATCAGCAGATACGTAATTGATTTTGCATCCTCCGCAAAGGAAGGTTAAAATGAAGCTTGTTGGTAAATGGTATTTAAACCTCGTTGTCTGCGGATGAGTTGTAAAAACTAACAGAGCAGAGCACTTGTGGAAGGGCTTAATTTTTTTTTTTCAGACTGTGGAATGAGTTCATCCCTCAACTAAGGTAAAGATTTTCCCATTTAAAGGGGCTGGAAGAGAGTAAGCTTCAGGTCATAAATTTCACAGGCAGGGCCTCCACTTGAGTGCCTCTGAGATGGCTAGACTCTGGGATGGCTTTGTAATCACATTAGCTTGATTAATTAAAGGTCCCCGTATTTTTAAAATCGTCAGGCCGAGCTGCATTAGAAAAGATGCTGTTATAGACCAGAGTTATGATAAACAGGCTCATGGAAACTGATTTTGCTAACTTCACTCCTGGTATATAGTATGGAAGATTCTGGTTCTGCAATGACCCTGGAAAGGTCTCTACTTAAACCAATGACGGGATTAAACCCAGGGTGTAATGCCATTTCCAAGTATTCATTTGTACTTTAGCTGTTACATGTACCAGGAATAAGAGAAGCTCTCTGGATGTGATTTCTCTCTCCGTTTAATCCTGACTGTATTACTCTTTCGGTATCTCCAGACCTGGCTCTGTAATTTGCAGGCCTTAGTACAACCTGAAAATGCAAGCCCCTTATGAAAAAATTATTAAGAACTTCAAAGCGGGGACAGTAGAGCATTAAACCAAGTGCGGGGCCCTTCTGGGCACCGGGCCCTGTGTGACTGCATGGGTTGCAGCCCTCGGAGCTGTCCCTGGGCATCTTGTATCATGCTCATCCTAGACCACCTTGACCTGTGGCAACTTGTGGGAACAGTAGATGGTAAGCATGAGGAGGACAGGGCTGTGGCCACGTCACCTAGGTGTGCTCTGCGGGCTCTGGCAGGGCTCCTGACCCCGGTACATGCTTAGGAGAGATTTGCTGAGCTGAATCGGTTCATGGAGAGATTGTCCTGGTCTGCTGGTGGGATTTTATGTGGCTTTCTGAGGTTCCATGCATCAGGGATCTGGAAAAATCCACCTTTGGACTCTTCAGAATGGACAGGTACAAGGACCAGAATTCCTACTGTGTGACAGCTCAGCTTGGAGGAGGATACAAAACCCTTCTAGATTTTGGGTGTGTGCGTGTGTGTATGTGTGTGTATAAAGCCAGTGATTTTTCACTGCAGAATATAAAAAAGCTGACAAAATCCAGCACCTCGCAATGGTTAATGTGTGTTTCTGTTTGTAACCCTGTGCCTCGGTCCCTAGAGGGCCAGCTCCATCCTATCTTGGCTTTCATCTCTGGTGTCCACTGCTTGGGATCTCAGGACCACTGTAGGTCACCCTCGTCCTTTCCCAACCCTGGAGAGAGCCAGTGTGCAAAGTCGGGGGTGGGAGGGGGCGGACAGCGCATCTTGGCGAGGAAACAGACTCCAGCGCCTGAAGCATCCCTCCTCTGCAGCAAGTGGCTGCAGGGCTTGGAAGGCCCGGTTCTTCTTTGTGTTAAGTCTTTGTTCTCTCCCGCGTGTTGAGCTGGGACTTGTACAGGCTCAGCGGGTGCCTGTTTCCTCTTAGAAGCCGGTGGAGAAGCGGAAAGTAGCATCCAGGGCTGCCTGCCAAAGAGAGGGGAGGTTCCAGCAGAGGAGAGCCGGGACTTGCAGGTTTTAAATTGGAACCGGTGATCTTGAATGAGGATTAAAGTTATTTTTTATTGGGGGAGGAGCTTGGGGGTTGCTCTGCTCAGAATCCCTAAGGAAAGCTCTTCAGAGGCACGTCTCGGGGGAGTTACTGCGACCGCCACTGGATTCCCCGCCTTTTGTTCTCAGTTTGTACAGAGGTCACTGGGGGTGTGTGTGAGCTCAAAGGGAGCCGGGACGCTGTGCTCTCCTTTCATTGTCGCAAGCTGATGGGTCTGAATGGGGCTGTGATGCTCGAAGAAAGAAAGAAACCGTCTTTTATACATCTCCTGGCTGGGGAGAGATTGCTGGTCAGGAATCAGGTGGTTCTGGAGGCCATAGCTGCCCTTGCTGAGCCCAAGACTGTCTGTGGTACCTGGGTGGCCGGAATCAGGTCCTCCCTTTCAAGGCTACACTCAGCCAGCACTTAACTTACTCAGGAAATGACAAGTTATAGAGCACCTTGGTGTGCAAACAAAAGCTGGTTTTATTTATTTTCCCTGTGAAGACATCTGCAATCATTGTTTTTATTTTGAAAAGAAAAATAATAGGAAAAAAACCTATAATATTTTTATTACCTGGTGCGGGAGTCTTAGATAAATAATATGTTGGGTTTAAAGCTATTGGGGAAAAAATCTTGATGCATAAACCAAAAGAGAGAGAGAGAGAGAGAGAAACATGAAAAGATGAATGTGCAAACAACCTCTCCCCGCTGCAAAACCTCACAAACACCGAAGCGGCTGGGATCTTGTCTGTGGGGTCCACCCACTGTGTCCCGTGCCTGGGCCAGCTGCACTGAGTGGAACCTGTTAATGAATGAATGAATCAGGTGCTGGATCCCTGTTCTGGCCTGCGAGTTGGCCTTCTTGGACAATGGCCTCAAATGGAAGGAAGCTGTAAAGATACAAGAAAATAATGCTATCATGTTTGAGACACTGTGGTCAGTGATTAGCCTAAGTCAGTCTCCCCTCCAGCCCTGAGGGGTAGATAAAGCTCAGAGAGGTTTGGTAACTTGCCCAGGGTCAACCAGCTGGCAGTGGCTGGGCTGAGATTTGATTCTAGGACTTGCCTCACGGCTGCACACCACTCTTTCTACAGGAGATGTCAAGGAGAGGGAGAAATAAGATTGATGGACAGCCAAGTGTTGGGAATGCCTTGGTGTCCCCACTCTGAGCCTTAACCCACAGATGGACACAGACAAGGAAATAAACATCGGCTGCTGGGAGCCGGTGGTGGCTAAGACATGCCCAGCCTCTGCCCTTATGGAGCTTGGGTTCTGTTGGGTGGACGAGGTACAAAAACTGAGTCAAATGATTATTTAATTTCAACCGTGATGAGTGCCAGGGGGAGACGTGGGGGGCAGGGGTGATATGTGAGCGTGCCTGTTGGTGCATTGAGCCAGCGTGACCAGGGAGGCGTCAGAACGAGTTCCAGGGAATGATGGAGGAAACTTGGAGGAGAGTGGGGCACCAAGGAGGCTCTGAGCCCAGAGGGGAGGGAGGGAAGGTCCTAGAAGGCCTCCTGGAGGGGCAGAGTCTGTGATGTTGGGCGAGTGACAGGGGTGGTCGTGGTGAGCTCGAGGCACATGCATCCCAGGGAGGTGCCAGGACGTGGGGTTCTCTCTCTTCAAGGTTCAGAGTGTGGGGACTTCCCTGGCGGTCCAGTGGTTAGGGCTCCATGCTTCCACTGCACGGGGCATGGGTTCGATCCCTGGTCAGGGAACTAAGATCCCACAGCCGCGCAGTGCAGCTAAAAAAAAAAAAAAAATTCAGAATGTGGTAGGCTCTTCTGGTTCCTGGGCACTAGATTGATTCCAACTCTCCCCAGGATCGAAGAGCGAGTTACCTTCCCTGGGGTTTGCTGTTGATCTAGCAGCTTCTGCCCCAGAAAGTCTTCTATGGAAAGTGGCAAAAAGAATACATGAGGGACAGATCTTTTAAGCCCGCACTTTAGACCTCACGCCTGCCGCGGTGTGCCCGGCCTGCAGGTGGCTGCCAAGCTGAGCTGGCCGCATGACGTGGCCCGGAAGGACCGGGGCTTGTCGGCCTCCTTGCCAAGTCCACCCTGGAGGGAGCCCTTTAAGACCCTGGAAACCCTTGGAACCTGGGAACTGGAGGTCATTATCCTCTGGACTCTGTGCTGGGTCGTAAAATCAGCCCTGAGTGGTTGTGAGCGGAGGTGACTTTGGTTTGGTGCCTCTGAGAGGAAATGGGGGTCGATCTGATGGGAGGACATTGCCCTTTGCAAGGCCAGAGAGCTGGATTGCATGCGCCCTTTCACGCCCGCGTCAAATTGCCGGCGTGCCCTTTGCTTCTTTCTTGGGTTCTTATGGGGCAGAAACCTACCACTGCCCATTCTAACTTTCTTTTCTTTATGAACTTTTTTCCCCCATGGTGTGTAACAGACCTAATTAGAGAGCACCTACCAGATGCTTACAGCTCGATGCATTTGCATAAACAGAACTCACCTGTGCAACCGGCACCTTGGTCAAGTGTGTCAACAGCACCCCAGAAGCCCCCAGTTCCATTCTGCTCGCTGACCACCCCCCGAGCCCCCAGTCAGGGGAGATCACCATCCTGATCTCCACGGCCTCTGCTGGTTTCGCCTGTTCTTTGTACTTTATATAAACGGAACTATGTGGCATGTTGTCTTTTGTGTCTAGTTTCTTGCACTCAATACTACGTTTGTGAGATTCTTTCCTGGTATTGCTTGTGGCTTTAGGTTGGCCTTACAGCAGGGGCTCTGAGCATCCTAATTCTAGTACATGCCTTTGATCAGCATTGGGATCGTTTCTGCTGGGCGCAGACCTAGGAGTAGAATTGCTGGTCTTTGGGAATCAGTGTGCTCAGTGTCAGTAGATGTGGCTAGTTTTCCAAGCTACTGTATCAAATACAATTCCCACCAGCAGTGTGCGAGTCTCCTGAAAGATGAAATAAGAGCCTGGAAAAAACATGCCGTGAGACTGACTCCCGTTTACCCCCTGCTCCCGCCTCCAAAAAACCCCGGGGGATAACTGCTGACTATTCCTCAGGTTTGCATTGAATGGATAAACTGGGAACTGAGTAGAGAGTCCGTATGATGCCCCAGAGAGATGTCCATCCCTACTGGGATTCTGCACCCCATGGTCACGTTTCACTTGGAGCCAGTCTGTGTGCCTGAACTTGGGAATGAGGATTTGTTGGCGTCTGGGAAGAGCCCAGAATCCAGCATTTAGTCACTGCACTTCGGGGTGTCTACTTGCATTGAAGTAGAGCCTCCAGGCTGATCCTTGAGATGAAAGTGGCTGGCCTGGGGTTCCTCCCTCCTGGAGCGGGGGGCAGGGGAGGGGGCTGCCACCACTCAGAAAGATTTTATTTGCAAATCAGTCCAGTCCCAGAACCAACTGGTTCTTCACACTCCCTCCTTTTGTGTAGCCTGACCGGCCAGATTTTTCCACCCCATGTTCAAGGTGGGGAAAGAGCTTTTCCTTCCCCCAAGGCTGATGTTCAGGGTGACTGGGGGTCCAGAGCAGTGAGGAGAGGCAGCTGGCATTTCCTGAGCGTCCCTGTGTGTTGACAAGAGCTATGGGCATAGGCATGTTGGTGTCCCTGATACGCACAGGAAACTCAAGGAGAAAAGGCTCTGTCCCTGAGTGCAGGGCCAGCCCTGGCTGAGTTCCAAGGTGTATGGGCTGTCCTGGCTCCGTCAGATTCCTGACTCACACGATGACCGTGGCTGGATAAGGGAGTATTGGAAAGAAGGAAAATCTGTGGCCATTGGCTTGAGGCTTAAAAGTCACCTGGGGTGATTGCCCACCTGCCTCCCCCTGCCTGCAGTAGATTCTGCAGATCTGGGGCAGGCGTGGAAGCTGTGTTTTTTGGGTTTTTTTTTAACATCTTTATTGGAGTATAATTGCTTTACAATGGTGTGTTAGTTTCTGCTTTATAACAAAGTGAATCAGCTATACATATACATATATCCCCATATCTCCTCCTTCTTGCAGAAGCTGTGTTTTATCTAGTACCCTAGGAGTCTTACATCAATTCTGGGAAACAGCGATTTCCCAGTGCCTTTTTTTTGGGAGGCCAGGTAAGGAGAGGAGTGAAGGAAGTAAGAAACAGGCCTCACCCTCAAGAAGCCCTCTGTCCTGAGCAGTAGAAATTTCTGGGACAGTGGAGATGCTCTGTATCCGTGCTGCCTGGGCTGGTAACATGAGCCACACATGGCCAATGAGCACTTGAAATGTGACTAGTTTCGGTTCCACCGAGGAACCGAAATTTTGAATTGCATTTACTTTTAGTTAATTTAAATTTAAAAACATATACGCAGTTCAGTTATTGGAAAACTTTTAAGAATGTTTGGAGCATCTTGGGCATGTACCTCTCCATTTTCAACTGTAAATTTTATAAAATCTATATACAGATCAAGTACTTGCAATGAAAATTTAGCATCCAAGTTGAGATGTGCTATAAGTAGAAAGTACAGGACTTCCCTGGTGGCACAGTGGTTAAGAATCCACCTGCCAATGCAGGGGACACGGGTTCAAGCCCTGGTCCGGGAAGATCCCACATGCCGCAGAGCAACTAAGCCCGTGTGCCACAACTACCGAGCCTGCGCTCTAGAGCCCACAAGCCCCAACTACTGAGCCGGCATGCCACAACTACTGAAGCCCGCGTGCCTAGAGCCCGTGCTCCGCAACAAGAGAAGCCACCGCAATGAGAAGCCCGCGCACCGTGACGAAGAGTAGCCCTCGCTCGCTGCAACTAGAGAAAGCCCGTGTGCAGCAACGAAGACCCAACGCAGCCAAAAATAAATAAATAAACAGATAGATAGATAAATAGATAAATAAAAAAAGAAAGTACACACTGGATTTTGAAGACTTAGCATGAAAAAAGATAATATAAGCCGCATAGCACAGGGAGATCAACTCGGTGCTTTGTGACCACCTAGAGGGGTTGGGATAGCGAGGGTGGGAGGGAGACGCAAGAGGGAGGAGATACGGGGATATATGTATATGTATAGCTGATTCACTTTGTTATACAGCAGAAACTAACACACCATTGTAAAGCAATTATACTCCAATAAAGATGTTAAAAAAATAATGTAAACTACATCATTAATAACTGTTATACTGTATACACGCTGAAATGATAATATTTTGGATATATTGGGTTGAATAAAATATATGGAAATGAACTTCGTATGGAACATTTACTCTTGGGTGTGAGGCTCATGTTCTCTTTCTTGGGCACCGCTGCTCCGGGGATTCTCCCCTCCCTTCCTGGGATTTGAGCCAGAGGGCCAGGGAACGGGGAGATGAGCGACGCCCCTCCTGTCTGCCCACGGTTTCGCTCATCTGGGTGCGGGGTTTTGGGTTGATTACGCACCTGGCCTCAAGGGTGCCTTGTCCACAAGAGGAGGAACTGTCCTGGGGCTCTGTCCTTCCTGCCGCTTCTCTCTGGTGGCGCCTTTAGAAATGAGCATCTGCTCTGACGCTCCTCACTAGGAAGGAAGCCTTAGCACATGAATGAGCCCATCTGCAATGCAGTCACGCGTGGATGGGCCATGACCAGCCACCAGCCAAGTTGAGAATTTTGCCTTGACTTTTAAATTAGATTTAACCTAAATCTCTACCCCAACGGGATGGAGAGCCCCTCCAAACTCTAAGCTACAGAAATGTGGTCCAGAAAGTGAAGCGGATTTCATTTCTTCTTCCCTCCTCGCCCCACCCCCATTTCTGGGGGACAGTGGGAGTCCCCGGAGGGAGTCCCATGGAAGTGTGGCGGGTGGTGACGCGGAGGTGAGTGCATTATTCTGTCAGCAGCTCGTATTCACCCATGGCACTCGGCCCAGCTCACATTTGTCTTCTCTGTGGGATTCTGGATGCTTCTGCCACTGGCCTGCAGGCTCCGCTGGGCATGACCTTGTTCAGGTCACCGCTGTGTCCCTGGCTCTACACTGGGGGCCGGCACATAGTAGGGGTTGAATGAACTTTGTTGACTGGGTTAACTTGGAGTGTACTGTCTTCATCTGAGGGTCAAATATGGTCTTTAGGGGTCAGGGGATTAGAGTATACCTCAGTGGATGTGCGCGGGATGTGGAGGTGGTTAGGAACTTTGGATCTACCTTGTGTTTAGTCTAAAACTCCAAGTGCAGGGTCTTCTTTTCTTTTAAAAACTGTTTATTGGATGACACCATAACTTTTATGCAGAGAAAAGAGAATTCTCCCTGTCTGTACAGACCTCTTCTTTCCACCAAGCCCTCCCTCCACCGTGATCTGCCATTTGCTCTGACAGCACCCTGGGTGACATCAGTATCTTCATGTGGTCCCCGGACACAGGTGGGCCACGTGGCCAGAGTCGAACGTCTGACGGGGGTACAGCCGGAGCTTAGATGCGGGGGAACGCCCATCTTGGGGTGACTTCTTCACGATTGTTATAGCCCACACTTAATGCGACCTAATGCATAAATCCTGGTTGATCAGACCCTAGGGAAACAGGAAATGTCAAAGTCAAGACCGAGAGAGAGAAATCTGTGCCCCTCAGAGGGGAGGATGGGGTCTGGTTAGGCAGGGACGAGCTGGTGGGCTGGGGAGGGCCTCAGGCTGGCCTCTGTGCTCAGGTGTCCCTTGGCGGGAGCTCGTGGCAGGACGCTGGTCTTGGTGTATTGGTCCTCTGCTCTGCCTCACGTGTTCAAAGTCAGTGACTCAAATTTCTACAACGTGAAGCCGTAAACTCATGAGTCCTGCGGTCCTGTTGGTCTCTGGGGAAATACCCGGCTCCCCCGCCCTCTCAGCCTTCCCCCGGCCACAGGTCCTGCACTCTGCTTGTTTGGGTTTCTCCTTCCATCACAGTGTGAGGTGGGGCACCCTTCAACTTGCCAGAGACCCTGGGCTCCCCCGCCCAACTGCCGAGGACCAGCCCTCGTGACTCCTGCAACGTCACACCCTCTGCACCACAGATGGTGTCTGAAAACTGCAGGGATGAACTTGAACTTCACAAGACTTGCGTTTCTTGGCTGTATTATGGTTTGTGTGGACTTGATTTGTGCTAGAGCTAAACTTGCAGAATTCGGTTGAACCCAGTTCTCCCTGTATTTAGGGGTACTATGGGATGTGGGAAAGCAAGTGATACGTTGGTTTGGGGAGTTTGCACCTTTGCCCCGGAGATACCGAATTTCAAACTCACTGCCCCCATGGGAGGGGCCTGTGGGGCATGATGCTGAGCTGGATGCAGGGACAAGGGACATCTTCTCACCACTGAGTGGCAGAGTCCCCACCCTGACTGGTCGTGTCCCACTCACATCTGCCCGCGGCTTAGCCCAGAGAGGGACGTGTTCAGACCTGTTCAGACACTTTCTTCCTAGCTTGCATTATCTCCTTGCTCTGCCATCGTTGTGGGCTTGGGGCCCCAAATACCATCAGACCTAACATTTAAAATAAAAATGATCCTGTTTTTATTGTTTGAATTTATGTTTCTTATTAAAATGGAATTGAATTTATGTTTCTTATTAAATGGAATTTATGTTTCATGCGAATGCAGTTATTCACAAGATAAGGTCTTTTTAAAAGAATAACTGTTTCCTCTTTCTGATTTTTTTTTTTTTGTGTGTTTAAGAGTAGGGCTATCAAGGCAGGTGATATGAAAGCAGAATTTTTAATAAGAGCGTAGCAATTCTTTTTCAACAGGCTTAGAAGACATTAAAATAAATGTATGTGCTTTGATCTTCTTTTTCTGGATTAGAATATGAAGAATCAGTTGTTGCAACAGACAGCAGAGTAACTCGTTTCTGATACCTTTCGGCGAGCTGGCATTCTAGAAGAGGCCAGCATGAAACATGGAACTGCGTGACACAGACCAGACCGAAGACATGCCGACATGTTCACTAAACACAAACCCTAAAAGCAGGTGGTAATAGGAGTAATAGTGAGCACCTACGGGGTACCAGGCTTCTTGCTCAGCGCTTTCCAGGGATCATCGCAGTCCTTCCCGCAATTCTGTGAGACTAGACGTTACCATCATCATCCTGTTTCATCAGATGGGGAACTGGAGTGGGCTTGGGGTCGGGCCGTGGAGCCAGGATGAGGAGCCTGGCCACCTGGATGCCCCCTGTGCTGGTAGCCACCACCCTGCTCCCCAGGAACTGCTCACGAGTGGCGACCAGTCTCCACCACCCCCTTGGCTCTGCCTCTGACCCCCAGAGAAGGTGAGGAATGGAGGCGGCTATTCCTGGAATTAGCCATATGCGCATTTTTTTGCCTCAGTTATTTCACTAATTGAGGCAAAGGTTCTGGGAGTTTTGACGTTAAGTAACTGGATAATTGCCTCAATACGTCATTTTCATTTTACATGTTTGGACACAACCTTTAATGAGATTTGAAAACCCAGCTCTACTTGGGGAAACGATATTACCTTATATTTCTAACTTTGTTTGCCCAAACTAGTTGATGGATTAGGCTTCCAGTTATAAGTTTAATTGCCCAACACATAACCTCCTCCAAATGCCCTGTTTGTTGAAAGTCAGCTTGATTTGGGGCAGGTTCACTGACCTTTCCTTACCCCGGGGAATGAAGACTTTTAAAAAGATGATCTCTCAGGTGCCTGGCTTTGGTTCTGAGGTTCTGTTCTGGTGGCTTCTATGCCTAACTGGATTGCAGGTCTTAGGAGGGCAGGATGGAAGTCTGCCCTTTCCTTCGTCCCTCCTCAAGGCCCAGCACTGATGACTGAACAGATGGGTCAGGACAAGTGTGAAGATGCCAGTGGTTTCACTGAATGATGTGAATGTAAATTACCGGCCAGAAAATATCCAAAGAAGATAAATATCTAAGAGCTTCACGCTACCTTTGACATTTTTTTCCTAATTTCTTCTTTGAGATCCCCAAAGAGAATTTTAAAGAGACTTCAAGTATGCTGCTTGCAAGAGTCCTGGCACATGATCGTATCCCCGGAATAAGTACAAAATGTGACGTGTGGGGTGCTATTGTCCCATCACTAGGGACTGGGGTCTGCATACCCACTGATGCTTTGAGAAGCCCAGCCAGTTGCTCTGGGATGTGCAGACCGCTCCTCTGCTCTGGCTACAAGGCACCTTTTGGGTCAGATCTCAGTGGGAGTGGGGGTGAATGGGGCAAGAGGAGGTCGAACCCCTACTACATGCTCACACAAGCCTGCTGTCACCAAAAGGCCCTGCCTGGTCCCAAAAAGGTGGGAGGGGACCAGAAGGGGACCCGGGAGAGGCAGCCCTGAGAAGGAGCTGCCGCTGTGTGGACCCACCCCTCTGGGAGGGAGGTGATTGGCAGTCCGGGTAGGGGTGCCCCCTCCTCCCCAAGTTGAAATGCCTCCATCTCCTTTCCATTGTAAAGGGAATGCTGCTGGCCATTTATAGGGAAAAGCATCTTTGGAATCTGTTCACAATCATTCATTTCTGCTCAAGGTTCCACAACTGCAAAAAAGGGTGTGAAAACCTCAGAAGAACTGAGTTAACCAAAGACGGTCCAGCAATGTCATAAACTGTTTTGTCATCAGAAAGTGAAAATAATCCCAGGGTAAGAACATTCAGAAAAAAAAAAGTCAGCCCAAATTGCTTTGTGAGAACGGTAAACTTGTTTCTTGCAGCCAATTTCATAGGAGGAGGAGTGGGTGAGGGCTGGAAACAGACAGAAGCAGTGACAGACCTATTGAGGGTTCACTCAAGAGGCTCCAGAAGCATCAGTTTCCCCCTGCCCACCCTAACCTGCTGGAACAGAGCTGGTTGACACTTAAACTTTTCCAGCCCTGGCACTCTGTGATGCCATGAATAATTATTTTAACCTAAAAATCTGCTTTCTCCCACCCATAAAAACCAGTAAATCCTTCAAGTTAATTAAATGGAGGAACTCATTTAATTACATAGTAATTGGTATTTTTATCTCTTTTAAATATAGATGGGGGGAAAGTAGCTGAGGAGACAAAAAAAAAAAAAAGAGAGAAGGAAAGAAGGGAGAAAGGTAATTTGGATTTTTAGTCGATTCTGAATACTTGATGTTTTTGAAACATTTCCAGATTTCCTTTACAGGAAAGGAATGAAAATGATCCAAAAGGAGGAGGGAATTTTTTTTTTTTTTCTTTTGTCCTGAACTCAGTCCTGGGGTTTTGTGGCATGTGCTGAGAAACTGGGTAGACAGAGCGCGTTCAGAAATTTGCCCGAAGGGGTTGTAAGAACTGAAAATGAGTAAAAACAAAACAAAATGGAAAAAACAGAAAGGAAAAAACACAAAACATCTGGCCGCAGATAAGAATCATGTAATTTGCTAAGACATATCATTTTGATGTTTTCTTGAGGATGAAAGCTAATTTAGAAAGGCAGGGAGGTACACTTGTGGTTGGGGGGAGTGAGATCCAGTCCTGGGCCCTTGGAGGCCCTTGTTTCTGCTCTAGCAGAACCGGGGGCGGGTGGAGGCAGCTCTGTGGGTGTCAGAGCCCGGGGCCAGCCCACCAGACAGTCCCACCATGGAAACCAGTGCCAGCTGCAGGCCCGAGAGATACCAGGAAATGGGTTTTCAATGCCATAGGGACTAATCCTAGAGAGGCAGACTTCAAAAACCTGCAGAATTTAAAGTCCTATTTTAAACATGAACCCTGCCCCCCCTTCCCATCATTGGGAATTCTCTGTTTATGACTGTGCTATATTTGTGTAAGTGTTGCCTGCTTCCTGCCTGCCTTTCTAATTTCCTTTTTTAGGAAATATTTATAAAAGTCAACAGAAGAGACACTCTTGCCTTCATGGAGCTTATAGTCCAGTGGTCGAGGCAGATGTCAGCCCAATAAGCACACATGAAGATGAGAAGTAGAAGGGGTTTGGCGGCTGAGGGCAGGGGCTGACTTGGTCTGGGGGCTGGTGGGGGGGGGGAGCTTGGCTGACATCGGAAGGGGGAGTGGGAGTTCATGGGTCAAGCAGACCAGTGTTGGTGGTGATGGTGGCCATCCAGGGAGGCTGGGAGATGCAGATGGAGACAGACAGAAACAGAGGCGGTGGGATAACGAATAGCCAGAGGAACAGGGGCAGCACCCATGTGGGGCACAGTCCCGCTTCTTTCCTTGGGTGGTGAATGTACCCATTCACAGCGAGGCAGCTGACCAGGGCTCGGAGTTTAGGTGGCCTGCAGGTTAGGCGGCCGGCACAAGGTCACCTAGTCGGGCAGTTGTTTCAGGACCTTGTGGTGTAAGAGCCATCGAGTCAGGCGTGTTCCTGCTCTGCTCGCCATGTGTCCCCATGGACTCAACGTCCAGTGCTCGTTTGGTGGCTCCATGGCCTCTGCTGGGCCTGGGAAGGATGGGCATGTCATCACGTAGGCACTCGGATTGTGTCGGGAGAAGTTCTTACTGACTCTGAGCTGACTCTAAGTCTGAACATCTATGTGCTTTGGCCAAATATTTATCTGAACCGACCAGAGCAGTTCTTGACAGAAAGTCAGCTACGGGGATTTTTTTTTGGCCGTTTTTAAAAATTTGAGACTTTTTTTAGCCCAGGAAGAAGTCGGCTCTCTGCAAACAAATCCCAGCCTTCGGAATGAGGCCTGAACGCTTTCCAGATCTTTATGGAAAAGATTCTGCTCTTCCGTGGTTAATTCCAAGAGGTTACTGAGTAGCACTGAGTTCGCAGGGCAGCTCGTGCAGCCCAGCTGTCTGCTTTTATACCATGTATTGCTTGCTCTCCTGTCGCCACTCTGCTTTACCTCGTTGCAGAAGGAGGCTGGTCCTCTCCATCAGCAGGGCAGCTGTGGAGGGCTCCGCTGAAGCAGTATCTTAGCGGACTCCAGGGAAACGTGGTTATTCTTGGAGAGCATGCCTTTGTTACAATGTTTATTGAATGTCCACCTCTCCAGCTTCAAGTATCAAAACTCGGAGAGATATTTTTTGAAAGAAATCATTCCCCACCAAACACTCTGAGCGCCCCTACTTAATGGAGAAGAGAAAAGAACTCCTTTTCGATAGACTGATCTGTGTTTAGCGTCTTGGGTGGTATGTCTGTAAATAAATACTTACTTGATCTATTTATTTTACAGAGGTTGGGAATCTGGATTTCAGATTTGAGTGGGGTTATTAGAAACTGGGTCTCTTTTCTAAAAGTGTCAAGGAAGTTATTAGAAGGAGAGTTTGAAACTACCATTTTAAATGATTTATTTATTGAATACTAAGGAGTTTTATTTTGCAATTATTTTAACTGGTACGACTACGTATATTTTGGTTGCCATTTACTTTTTAAAAAAGGTTATGTTCCATTTATAGTTATAAAATATTGGCTAAAACTACCATTTTTTTAAATTATTTTTTTCTCTGGGTCTTTCCTTGCATCCAAAATCTAGTTCTTGGCTCTGGGTGTCCTGGTGGGACCAGCGCGTTTGTCGCCGTGTCACTGCAGGACAGGGCGTATTTCAGTCAGTCTCGTTCAGACGTTGCTGACACACAGCCTTTGCAACTTTCCTTCTTCCTATTTTGCATCCAGGCTTGGCTGGGTCTTTGTACCCCGGGTGAGAGTCCGTACTGCGGGGCTGAGATCCTGTCTGCAGAGATGGGAGGGATAGAAGGAAGAGAAATGGGGGAGGTGGTGGTGGTTTGGTTGCTGTTTATGGAGTTTAGGGTTGGGGGTCGGTGTTGGCAGCACCGTAGAGGCATTTTGCACGCAGCTCCCTGGCGGTAGGTAGCACCATTGTCTCCATTCGACAGATGAGCAAACTGAGGCACAGAAGTGTAACGCGGTCTGCACAAGGGCACACAGCAACCAGATGGGCGGGTGTGTGTTTGTGTGTGTGTGTGTGTGTGTGTGTGTTCACATACTTCTGGGGTATGGACTTTCATCTTTGGTCCCCACCACCACGCTTCTCTTTCCACGGGGGCAACGTGCCCATTCCCACCCTGTGTAGCCGTGTGAAGCAGGATCCTGTGTCAAAAGAGTTAGAGGCTCATTTGGCCTCAGCAAACAGTCAGTCATGAGAAATTGTCGTCTAGGCTCCCACTGTCCTTTTTGCGTGTTGTCCCTTGGTGCTATGTGCATGTTTATAAACATGGATGCCCACTCTGGGGAATTCTGTGGTCGGCTCCGGGATCTCCATGGCTGTGGCAGAGAGGGCAAGGGAGATGTCCCTCCTGGACTCACTCCCAGGCATGTCATTCTTAGCTCAATGGGAACTGGATTTCTTTTTACAACAGTCGAGCATTATAGTATATCTGGTGGGGGGGGCGGATATTAATGCAGAGATAACTGGAGAAGTGAGGGGATAAAGTGGGGCTTGGATGTAACTTCCCATTTGGCAGTTTGCGTAGACCCCTTCCGTGCCACGACACCTTGCCTCGTATAGCCCTGCAGCCTCATTGCCATCCCTTGTGCCACCTGATCTGCAGAGAGAGGCAAGAGTGCACCCATTGTCAACAGACGAGGAAACTGAGGTTAGGAGATGGGAACTTGTGTCCTGGAGAGCTTGGCCCAGCCCATTTGCTTTTCTTAAGCTTTCTTTTTTTTTTTTTTTTAACATCGTTATTGGAGTATAATTGCTTTACATTGTTGTGTTAGTTTCTGCGGTATAACAAAGTGAATCAGCTATACATATACATATATCCCCATATCCCCTTCCTCCTGCGTCTCCCTCCCACCCTCCCTATCCCACCCCTCTAGTTGGTCACAAAGCACCGACCAGCCCATTTTCTATTTGCCACTCCTGTTTGTCAGCATTTATTATCATTGTTTCATCTTTCTCATTTTCGTGGTTATAAAAGTAATACACTATGTAAGTAAAGTTGGAAGCAAGGTGATTGGAAACTGTAATGTGCATGTGGGTCCCACCCTTCCTGTGGGGAGGGGCAGTTTGGGCTTCAGCTTGTGTTTTTTTTCTAAATTTATTTATTTATTTATTTATTTATGGCTGTGTTGGGTCTTTGTTGCTGCGCGTCGGCTTTCTCTAGTTGCGGCAGCGGGGGCTACTCTTCCTTGCAGTGCGTGGGCTTCTCATTGTGGTAGCTTCTCTTGTTGCGGAGCACGGGCTCTAGGCGCGCAGGCTCAGTAGTTGTGGCGCACAGGCTTAGTTGCTCTGCGGCATGTGGGATCTTCCCAGACCAGGGCTCGAACCCGTGTCCCCTGCATTGGCAGGCAGATTCTCAACCACTGTGCCACCAGGGAAGTCCCTCAGCTTGTGTTTAAATCCAGATCTGCCACTTACTTGCTGTGTGATTTAGGACAAGCCACTTCGCTGCCCAGAGCCTCGGTTTTCTTACCTGCAAAATGGAGCAATTGTATCTACTTTTAGCATCGCCTCAAAGTCGGGATAGATGAGAGGCAGCATAGTGCCTGCCGTGGAACCAAGTGTTCCGGTCTTGTTAGTTCTCTGCCCCCCGCCCCCCACCCCGGCCCTATATCAGTGCTTCTCAAACTCACCTCCAGGAGACCCTGAAGGCAGAAGATAATAAGTTCTCACTGGAGTGCCCTAGGCTGCCCGCAAGCAGCTTGCAGACACGGAAGCAAACTGCAACATTGTGCAGATTTTGTATCACTTAGTTATGTATCTGAGTATAACTTAATTTAAAAACAATGTTTCAAATGCTTAAATATTTTAAATGTGGAAGCTTCAAACTGTCTTGTAGCTTCCTGCAGCTCCTGGAGTACCTCTGCACAGCCCTGGGGGACTGGCACACACCTCCCCACAACCCTGGGGTCTACACACCCAAGCTGGTGTCGGTGCTGGAGTTGCTGTCCTTGCCTTTTGCCACACCTCGTAAGAGCTAGACCTGTCTGTGGGTAGACAGTGGATGTGCTGGAGAAATCCCATTTTACCCTCACCTTGTTCTAAAACCCTCCAGGGGACACTGCAATTCAGTCAGATGGCTCACTTTTTCCATCCAAAAGACATAAATTCCAAAGAAGTGTTTTCAGGCGGTTCTTCTTGTTCAAGGGTTAACCAGATTCTTACTTTGCTTATCTTTGGAAATAAAACAATGTTTAAAACTATTCCGATCAGCAAGGCCATCTGGTGGGGAGTATGCAGCTGCTCCGCATTCAATTGTGCCGCCTCTAATGTATTCGTTGTCGGTCCGCCGTACAGCTGCAAAATCATCATTCGCAGTTGGTTTTGAACAATGAGCTCTGTGTCTGGGCAAGACCTCTCTCCTCTGCCTGTCCTGAAGGACATTTGGATTGGTCACCTTCTGATGTTTGGCAGCCTTTTCACTCTTCCTGAAGTCACATCAAAGCAGGTGAGAGGGTTCTGGGCACCCAAGTGAGGCAGGACAGAGCCCCTTGCTCCTTTTGGCCCTAATACTTAGTCTCTGCATTATACTTGGATCCACTTCTCCTTTCATTCATTTTCCTATTTGTTAAGGAAGAATTGTTGGAAGGCAGCTAGAATCTACCTCTCATCTTTGTGGTCTAGTTGCACAAGAGCCAAAAGGACACACTAGTCTGAAAATGTGTGACTTTTCCCCCCCAGTAGTTAAGGTTTTTTGTTGCAGACGTTTGAATCCTTGAAAGCGTGCAAAAAGAATAATAAGAGAATTTATCAGATACCTGGGCTCCTGAGATCACTGGGCTCTGTGATGATGTGTCGTACTTTGAGAAAAAGAGGATGAGGGTCTAAGTGGTGCTGGGGTTTGCTTATGGTCACGTGGCTGGTTAGTAGGTGTGGCAGGTGGTCCACCCAGGCCTTTTGATTCCCAGGCCCGCTCTCTGTCCTATACTCTGAGTCATGGTGGGGGGGGCGGGGAGGAGATGTATAGCATTAAATTCATCCGTAAAATGGGAGTACTCATTGTGCTTTCCTTTAGGTTATCATGAAGTACAGACAGGATTATCCATATAAATCCCAGCCTGGTGTCTGGACACCAGAAGGCCTTCAATAAATGTAGCTCCTGTCACTTTTATTGTTGTCACTAAGTGGCAAGAGCCCTGTCCTGGATTTCTGCCGAGAGTTTGCTCCTTCACTCATTAATTTAAGAACTATTCAGGGAGCACCCGCCCCCGGGCTAGGCATGGTTGATGTACAAGGAAATCTAGTACCTGCACTGATTTGATTTCAGGTTGAGCACCACTGACCCTGTCCTTGTAGAGCTGACAGTCCCATTGGACAGTCCCCAACTCCAGCCACACCTCCTTGCCTGGGAGACGGGGTGGCCGGTGGGCTGGGTGAAAGCTGACCTTGCTGCTCTTTGAGCCTCGAGTTCTGAGCAGGTTTCTCCCGGAGCTGCCATCTTACATAATGGTGTGGTATGGGGAAAGATCATAGGCTTTGCAGCCAAACAGACCTGTGGTTGGATTTTGGTTCTGCCACTGGCTGGCCATGGGGTTCCGGGGATGTGTTTAACCCTGTGGTGCCTCAGTTTCCTGCATTTAACTTGGGGGTCGCAGTGCTGACCTCAGAGGGTTGCCATAAAGAAAGGACCTCGCGTGGTGCTCTGTGCGTGGCAGGGGCTGGATCAACATTTGTCACCTACTCTTTTCACCATCCCTGGAGTCACTTAAAACCCTAAACTGGGCCCATGTTTCGAAGTATACATCCTCATCTGCACAGAGAGTGATATTTCATTTCTAATTTCAAATGTCTTCAAACAGACTGCACATTGCTTCCTTGACATGCTTTACGTTATAGGACTGTCCTTGCTTTCTTGCCGAGAGCCATGTAGGTGGGCGGGTTTCACAGCAACCTGGTAAGCTTGTCTCAAGTAGGTTCTACTCTAATGGAAAACCACCGCCGTAGGTATACAGGCTTGAGTGGAAAATCAAGTACCTAAATCCAGCACCAATTTACATTACAGTTACTACTGGAAATAATAAAATGAGTGGTTAGAAATAGTTCCTCCTCCCATTTGCTTTCAGAAAAAGAAAATTGTCAGTTGTGTCACAAAGACCTTTAGAATCTCGTGCCCATTGAAATTGCTGGGTGACCGTGCAAAGTGAACATAGCGGCAGCCTCTTGTTCACCCTGCCGCTGGTGGTTCTGTGCATTTTAGAGAGACTGGGGCACTGGCTGGGTGTCGTCCGTACCTCTGACAGTTGCACGAGGGTGCCGGAGCAGGTTACCCTATGGGAGAGTGAGCCATCCCAGAGGATATTAAAAAGATCCCATTTGCCCTCCCGCCTTCAGCTGTCGGATATCCCGTGGGTCAATGAGGCGGCCCCATTGTGAGGGTACATTTTGAACCAGCGCTGGTTTCCCAGCTCTGCAGGTGCTCAGGGGCTGGTGGGCTTTGGGGCTGCCCTTGAAAGGGGATCTCTGATTCTGAGTGTGGGCTTTTTTCTGGAGCCTTTGTTCTGGAGTTAGATGGGATGTTACAGAGGACCTGGGCTGTGCATTTTTCATATTTGTAGCCTCAACAAACACAGTGCCCTGCACACCGTGGGTGCTCGATAAACGTGTGCTCACCGGTGTGGGCTACTAATAAGGAGAGAACACTGTGTGTTTGGGAGTTAATTGTCCAGCTTTTTTGCCTAGCGTAAGGCAAGTACTGCAGCAGCTTTTCAGGGCTTGCTGCAAAATTGTTGGCTTCTTAGCAGCCCGAAGACATAACAGATGATGATACTGGGTTTTTATTAGGGAGGAGTTAATTGCAAATCATCCACTCAGGAGTGTTAGGGCTGAAAGAGGTAGTCCTGACTCCATATTTTACATACAAGGTACAGGCTCAGAGATGCAGTGACTTGTCCAGGGTTACCAGCCAGGTGAATGTCAGGTCTGGATGGGGACCACGCTTGGGAGTCTCAGCTCAGGGGCCACACCCCGTGGCTCGCTGCCTTGTAGGAGACAGGTGATCACTGTGAGGGGGGTAAGCTTTTCCCAGGGTACACCCACAGCTGTCCCAGGCTCTCCAGGGCTCTGCACCCTGGTTATTGAGGCACCTGAATGATCCCAGTCAGCTCTGCTTTTCAACATCTTGTTTCTACTATAAAACTGGGCTGTTATTCCTGCATCTGTGTGCCTGCCTGTAGCTGCCACCTGCCTCTTCTCACTCATTACTTCAGATTAGTTGCAGACAGGAAAATCAGACATCTATGCTAGAACTATATATACAGTGAAAGCAGGTAGCCTGGAATGAAGGTCTGAGGGCCTCTCCTATAATAATACAAAGAATACATATCATTTATTGTGGCTTGGTGTGTGCTAGATGCCAGGTTAAGCATTTTCTGTATATTATCTCATTTCCTCTTCACATCCATGCTGGGAGGAGATAGTTTTATTCCCATTTTACAGATGAGGAAGTAAAGTCACGGAATGGTGAAGTTAGTTACCTGAGATCATAAAGCTGGCACAGACTTGAGTCGGATTGAAATGCAAGTCTGCCTGCGTCCTTTGGCAGTCTGACTCCTGTAAGGCTTTGTTTTGACTGCTCAGAGAATATTTTTTGCTACATCCCAACTTTCTACCAAGTTGCAAATCATTTGGTTCCCTAGGCCAGATGCAGAGGAGGAGCTGGCTGCATATTTGTGGAGATTTGGTCTCAGAGAAAATGCCTGTTTCTTAAAGATATATTTTATGTAACGAAATAATAGTTTAGAATGTGTTTTCTAGACTGTAAAGCATGTGAAGTGGTCATTACTAACAAATAAAATGTTGATGATGAACTTAATGTCGAGTCAAGTATGCTTTAAAAATAACTTTAAAAAACTGCCTGTGTTTTGTGTGACACACATTTTGAGTGAGCCAGGAAGATCCCGCAGGCCACAGTTTGAGAATCCCTCTCTTAGACAAAGCACGGAGAAGGTGTCTTAGTCATCAGGAAAGACGAAATCTGGCAAGGAAACCATGAGTACAGGATGCAGGAAGGGCTTGCTCAAGGAGAGGAGCAAGGAGGAAATTATAGTGAGTCTAAAAATAGGCAGGGAGGAAGGTTCTTCATCAGGGACTGGGGAAAATGTGCTCAGTCATCTGATAACTAAAACATGACAGCTGTGGTTCTTGTAAGTACACATTTTGCCAGAAAATAACCTGATGTGTGACATTTGGGTAGTTTTGTCTTGATTTGGGAACAGCTGCCATCTGCGTTTCCAGGATTATTTTGGCATATCTGCTTCTGGTGTAAGCCAAAGCATTCTTCAAGGCCACAGCATTGATTCAGTTGATTCACTGGGTCTTTGGATGAATTGCTTTGACCTGAATTGCTCACTTTACTCAGATAAAGACACTTTTGGAACTCTTAAACTTATAATTATACCAGCTTAATTTAGTAACATCTATTGTTTGTAACCTGTAGAAGAGTGTATCAGTTAACTTTTTTTTTTTTTTTTGAGTTAAGAGATTCTTTTAAATTTAATCGTTTTGGTTGATAATAAAGCTTATTTACACTTGTTCTTCCCTTAATAGGAACAGAAAATAACCACCCACTATGAGTCCTACATTATCCAGTAACATCTTAAAGATTAACCAAATCTCCCTACACATTTTTCTTTTTTTTTAATGAGGTTTTTTTTTTAAACATCTTTATTGGAGTATAATTGCTTTACAATGGTGTGTTACTTTCTGCTTTATAACAAAGTGAATCAGCTATACGTATACATATGTCCCCATATCTCCTCCCTCTTGCGTCTCCCTCCCACCCTCCCTATCCCTCCCCTCTAGGTGGTCACAAAGCACCGAGCTGATCTCCCTGTGCTATGCGGCTGCTTCCCACTAGCTATCTAGTTTACATTTGGTAGTATATATAAGTCCATGCCACTCTCTCACTTTGTCCCAGCTTATCTTTCCTCCTCCCCATGTCCTCAAGTCCATTCTCTACATCTGTGTCTTTATTTCTGTCCTGCCCCTAGGTCCGTTAGAACCTTTTTTTTTTTTAGATTCCATATATATATGCGTTAGCATATGGTATTTGTTTTTCTCTTTCTGACTTACCTCACGCCGTATGACAGACTCTGGGTCCATCCACCTCACTACAAATAACTCAATTTCATTTCTTTTTATGGCGGAGTAATTTTCCATTGCATATATGTGCCACATCTTCTTTACCCATTCATCTGTCGATGGACACTTAGGTTGCTTCCATGTCCTGGCTATTGTAATTAGAGCTGCAGTGAACATTGTGGTACATGACTCTTTTTGAATTATGGTTTTCTCAGGGTATATACCCAGTAGTGGGATTGCTGGGTCGTATGGTAGTTTTATTTTTAGTTTTTTAAGGAACGTCCATACTGTTCTCCATAGTGGCTGTATCAATTTACATTCCCACCAACAGTGCAAGAGGGTTCCCTTTTCTCCACACCCTCTCCAGCATTTGTTGTTTGTAGATTTTTTGATGATGGCCATTCTGACTGGTGTGAGGTGATACCTCATTGTAGTTTAGATTTGCATTTCTCTAATGATTAGTGATGTTGAGCATCCTTTCATGTGTTTGTTGGCAATCTGTATATCTTCTTTGGAGAAATGTCTATTTAGGTCTTCTGCCCATTTTTGGATTGGGTTGTTTGTTTTTTTGATATTGAGCTGCATGAGCTGCTTGTATATTTTAGAGATTAATCCTTTGTCAGTTGCTTCATTTGCAAATATTTTCTCCCATTCTGAGGGTTGTCTTTTCGTCTTGTTTATGGTTTCCTTTGCTGTGCAAAAGCTTTTAAGTTTCATTAGGTCCCATTTGTTTATTTTCGTTTTTATTTCCATTTCTCTAGGAGGTGGGCCAAAAAGGATCTTGCTGTGATTTATGTCATAGAGTGTTCTGCCTATGTTTTCCTCTAAGAGTTTTATAGTGTCTGGCCTTACATTTAGGTCTCGAATCCATTTTGAGTTTATTTTTGTGTATGGTGTTAGGGAGTGTTCTAATTTCATTCTTTTACATGTAGCTGTCCGGTTTTCCCAGCACCACTTATTGAAGAGGCTATCTTTTCTCCATTGTATATTCTCACCTCCTTTATCAAAGATGAGGTGACCATATGTGCGTGGGCTTATCTTGGACTTTCTATCCTGTTCCATTGACCCATATTTCTGTTTTTGTGCCAGTACCATGCTGTCTTGATTACTGTAGCTTTGTAGTATAGTCTGAAGTCAGGGAGCCTAATTCCTCTAGCTCTGTTTGTTTTTTTTTCTCAAGATTGCTTTGGCTATTCGGGGTCTTTTGTTTTTCCATACAAACTGTGAAATTTTTTGTTCTAGTTCTGTGAAAAATGCCATTGGTAGTTTGATAGGGATTGCACTGAATCTGTAGATTGCTTTGGGTAGTAGAGTCATTCTCACAGTGTTGATTCTTCAATTCCAAGAACATGGTATATCTCTCCATCTGTTTGTATCAACTTTAATTTCTTTCATCAGTGTCTTATAGTTTTCTGTGTACAGGTCTTTTGTCTCCTTAGGTAGGTTTATTCCTAGGTATTTTATTCTTTTTGTTGCAATGGTAAATGGGAGTGTTTCCTTAATTTCTCTTTCAGATTTTTCGTTGTTGTGTATAGGAATGCAAGAGATTTCTGTGCATTAATTTTGTATGCTACTTTACCAAATTCATTGATTACCTCTAGTAGTTTTCTGGTGGCATCTTTAGGATTCTCTATGTATAGTATCATGTCATCTGCAAAGAGTGACAGCTTTACTTCTTCTTTTCCAATTTGGATTCCTTTTATTTCTTTTTCTTCTCTGATTGCTGTGGCTAAAACTTCCCAAGCTATGTTGAATAATAGTGGCGAGAGTGGGCAACCTTGTCTTGTTCCTGATCTTAGAGGAAATGGTTTCAGTTTTTCACCATTGAGAACGATGTTGGCTGTGGGTTTGTCATATATGGCCTTTATTATGTTGAGGTAAGTTCCCTCTGTGTCTGCTTTCTGGAGAGTTTTTTTAATCATAAATGGGTGTTGAATTTTGTTGAAAGCTTTTTCTGCATCTATTGAGATGACTATATGGTTTTTCTCCTTCTATTTGTTAATATGGTGTATCACATTGATTGATTTGCATATATTGAAGAATCCTTGCATTCCTGGGATAAACCCCACTTGATCATGGTGTATGATCCTTTTAATGTGCTGTTGGATTCTGTTTGCTAGTATTTTGTTGAGGATTTTTGCATCTGCATTCATCAGTGATACTGGCCTGTAGTTTTCTTTCTTTGTGACATCTTTGTCTGGTTTTGGTATCAGGGTGATGATGGCCTCGTAGAATGAGTTTGGGAGTATTCCTCCCTCTGCTATATTTGGGAAGAGTTTGAGAAGGATAGGTGTTAGCTCTTCACTAAATGTTTGATAGAATTCACCTGTGAAGCCATCCTGGGCTTTTGTTTGTTGGAAGATTTTAAATCACAGTTTTAATTTCAGTGCTTGTGATTGGTCTGTTTATATTTTCTATTTCTTCCTGGTCCATTCTTGGAAAGTTGTGCTTTTCTATTTTATTGGTATATAGTTGCTTGTAGTAATCTCTCATGATCCTTTAAATTTTTTCAGTGTCAGCTGTTACTTCTCCTGTTTCATTTCTAATTCTGTTGATTTGAGTCTTCTCCCTTTTTTTCTTGATGAGTCTGGCTAATGGTTTATCAATTTTGTTTATGTTCTCAAAGAACCAGCTTTTAGTTTTATTGATCTTTGCTACTGTTGCCTTCATTTCTTTTTCATTTATTTCTGATCTGATCTTTATGATTTCTTTCCTTCTGCTAACTTTGGGGTTTTTTTGTTCTTCTTTCTCTAATTGCTTTAGGTGTAAGGTTAGGTTGTTTATTTGGCATATGTCTTGTTTCTTGAGGTAGGATTGTATTGCTATAAACTTCCCTCTTAGAACTGCTTTTGCTGCATCCCATAGGTTTTGGGTCATTGCTTTTTCATAGTCATTTGTTTTTAGTTATTTTTTGATTTCCTCTTTGATTTCTTCAGTGATCTCTCGGTTATTTAGTAGCATATTGTTTAGCCTCCATGTGTTTGTATTTTCTACATTTTTTCCAGTAATTGATATCTAGTCTCATAGCACTGTGGTTGGAAAAGATACTTGATATGACTTCAATTTTCTTAAATTTACCAAGGCTTGATTTGTGACCCAAGATATGGTCTATCCTGGAGAATGTTCCATGAGTACTTGAGAAGAAAATGTATTCTGTTGTTTTTGGATGGAATGTCCTATAAATATCAATTAAGTCCATCTTGTTTGATGTATCATTTAAAGTCTGTGTTTCCTTATTTATTTTCATTTTGGATGACCTGTCCATTGGTGAAAGCGGGGTGTTAAAATCCCCTACTATGATTGTGTTACTGTCGATTTCCCCTTTTATGGCTGTTAGTATTTGCCTTATGTATTGAGGTGCTCCTATGTTGGGTGCATAAATATTTACAATTGTTATATCTTCTTCTTGGATCGATCCCTTGATCATTATGTAGTGTCCTTCTTTGTCTCTTTTAATAGTCTTTATTTTAAAGTCTATTTTGTCTTATATGAGAATTGCTACTCCAGCTTTCTTTTGATTTCCATTTGCATGGAATATCTTTTTCCATCCCCTCGCTTTCAGTCTGTATGTGTCCCTAGGTCTGAAGTGGGTCTCTTGTAGACAGCATATATATGGGTCTTGTTTTTGTATCCATTCAGCCAGTGTATGTCTTTTGGTTGGAGCATTTAATCCATTTACATTTAAGGTAGTTATCGATATGTATTTCCTATTACCATTTTCTGAATTGTTTTGTGTTTGTTATTGTAGGTCTTTTCCTTCTCTTGTGTTTCCTGCCTAGAGAAGTTCCTTTAGCATTTGTTGTAAAGCTGGTTTGGTGGTGCTGAATTCTCTTAGCTTTTGCTTGTCTGTAAAGGTTTTAATTTCTCCATCGAATCTGCATGAGATCCTTGCTGGGTAGAGTAATCTTGGTTATAGGTTTTTCCCTTTCATCACTTTAAATATGTCCTGCCACTCCCTTCTGGCTTGCAGAGTTTCTGTTGAAAGATCAGCTGTTAACCTTATGGGGATTCCCTTGTATGTTATTTGTTGTTGTTCCCTTGCTGCTTTTAATATTTTTTCTTTGTATTTAATTTTTAATCATTTGATTAATATGTGTCTTGGCTTGTTTCTCCTTGGATTTATCCTGTATGGGACTCTGCACTTCCTGGACTTTATTGACTATTTCCTTTCCCATATTAGGGATTAGGGAAGTTTTCAACTATAAGCTCTTCAAATATTTTCTCAGTCCCTTTTTTTTTTCTCTTCTTCTTCTGGGACCCGTATAATTCGAATGTTGGTGTGTTTAATGTTGTCCCAGTGGTCTCTGAGACTGTCCTCAATTCTTTTCATTCTTTTTTCTTTATTCTGCTCTGAGGTTGTTATTTCCACTGTTTTATCTTCCAGGTCACTTATCCTTTCTTCTGCCTCAGTTATTCTGCTATTGATTCCTCCTAGAGAATTTTTAATTTCATTTATTGTGTTGTTCATTGTTTGTTTGCTCTTTAGTTCTTCTAGGTCCGTGTTAAACGTTTCTTGTATATTCTCCATTCTATTTCCAAGATTTTGGATCATCTTTACTATCATTACTCTGAGTTCTTTTTCAGGTAGACTGCCTATTTCCTCTTCATCTACTTGGTCTGGTGGGTTTTTATCTTGCTCCTTCATCTGCTGTGTGTTTCTCTGTCTTCTCATTTTGCTTAACGTACTATGTTTGGGGTCTCCTTTTCGCAGTCTGCAGGTTCATAGTTCCCATTGTTTTTGGTGTCTGCCCCCAGTGAGTAAGGTTGGTTCAGTGGGTTATGTAGGCTTCCTGGTGGAGGGGACTGGTGCCTGTGTTCTGTGGATGAGGCTGGATCTTGTCTTTTTGGTGGGCAGGACTACGTCCGGTGGTGTGTTTTGGGGTGTCTGTGACCTCATTATGATTTTAGGCAGCCTCTCTGCTAATGGGTGGGGTTGTGTTCCTGTCTTGCTAGTTGTTTGGCATGGGGTGCCCAGCACTGTAGCTTGCTGGTCATTGAGTGGAGCTGGGTCTTATCGTTGAGATGGAGATCTCTGGGAGAGGTTTCGCCATTTGATATTATGTGGAGCCAGGAGGTCTCTGGTCGACCAATGTCCTGAACTTGGCTCTCCCATGTCAGAGGCAGAGGCCTGACACCTGGCTGGAGCACCAAGACCCTGTCAGCCACATGGCTCAGAAGAAAAGGGAGAAGAAAAAGAAAGAAGGGAAGGAAGGAAGGAAGAGAAAATAAAGTTATTAAAATAAAAAATTTTAAAAATTATTAAAAATAAAAAAATTAGAAAGTAATAAAAGAAGAAAAAGAAAGAAAGAAGACAGCAACCAAACCAAAAAACAAATCCACCAATGATAACAAGTGCTAAAAACTATATTTTTTTTTTTAAAAAAAGGACAGACAGAACCCTAGGACAAATGGTTATAGCAAAGCTATACAGACAAAATCACACAAAGAAGCATACACATACACACTCACAAAAAGAGAAAAGGAAAAAAAATATATATATATATATAAAAGGAAGAGAGCAACCAAATCGATAAACAAATCTACCAATGATAATACACTCTAAATACTAAACTAAGATAAACATAAAACCAGAAACAAATTAGACGCAGAAAGTAAACCCCAAGTCTACAGTTGCTCCCAATGTCCACCGCCTCAATTTTGGGATGATTCTTTGTCTATTCAGGTATTCCACAGATGCAGGGTACATCAAGTTGATTGTGGAGATTTAATCGCTGCTCCTGAGGCTGCTGGGAGAGATTTCCCTTTCTCTTCTTTGTTCACACAGCTCCTGGGGTTCAGCTTTGGATTTGGCCCCATCTCTGCATGTAGGTCGCCTGAGGGCGTCTGTTCCCGCTCAGACAGGACAGGGTTAAAGGAGCAGCTGATTCGGGGGCTCTGGCTCACTCAGGCCGGGGGGAGGGAGGGGTACGGAAGAGGCGGGGCGAGCCCGCGGCGGCAGAGGCGTCGTGACGTTGCACCAGCCCAAGGCGCGCAGTGCGTTCTCCCGGGGAAGTTGTCCCTGGATCACGGGACCCTGGCGGTGGCGGGCTGCACAGGCTCCCGGGAAGGGAGGTGTGGAGAGTGACCTGTGCTCACACACAGGCTTCTTGGTGGCGGCAGCAGCCGCCTTAGCGTCTCATGCCCGTCTCTGGGGTCCACACTGATAGCCGCAGCTCACGCCCGTCTCTGGAGCTCATTTAGGCGGTGCTCTGAATCCCCTCTCCTCGTGCAACCCAAAACAATGGTCTCTTGACTCTTAGGCAGGTCCAGAATTTTTCCTGGACTCCCTCCCGGCTAGCTGTGGTGCACTAGCCCCCTTCAGGCTGTGTTCATGCAGCCAACCCCAGTCCTCTCCCTGGGATCTGACTTCGGTTAACTTTTATCACATAACAAAACAAGACTCGGTGACTTAAAACATAAACCATTTATTATTTCTCATATGTCTGTAGAGATTGGCTGGGGGTCAGTAGGGTAGTGGCTGTTCCAGGTTGGGCTCAGCCAGGCGGCTCTGGTCCACGTGTCTCTCATCCTCCTCCTGGCCAAGCCGCCATGTTCTTCCCACAGCGATGGTAAAGGTGCAGAGGGTAGGTGGACACACTCGACCCGTCTTACGGCCTGGGCTTGGGACTGGCCTGCTATCACTGCTGCCTCGTTCTTCTGGCCAAAGCAGTTTCCAAAGCCAAGCCAAAGGCTGGAGAAATGTATTCCGCTCCTTTGATCGGAGGAACTGCAAAGTCATTTATGTGGTGAAGGTGGTGAATATAGGGAGGGATAAGAAACTAGAACCAAAATGCAATCTGCCATAAATAGTAATAAACTGCTACTTATCCAATACTTATTGTGGGCCAGGACTACTTATATATAATAATAACTAACATTTATTTAGCACTTACTGTGAACCAGACACTTCTACGCACTTGACATGAATTGTTTCGTGTAATGCTCACAGCAGTGCTATGATACAGACCCTAAGATTATTCCCAGTTTCCATCCAAGGAAACGGGAGGAGAGAGGTTTAGTGACTTGCTCAACGTCAAAGCCGGGTAACCCTGCTTGAGCACCCAGGCTCCAGCGCTGTATGTGATCTGTTACTATCGTCAAGGACTTTTGAGAATACAGAGGCCTAGATCACTTAAGGGACTTGTCTGCAGTCACTGGGTGGACACAACTTGAGCATCCTGGCCCACGTGACTGCTGACTGTATTCTTCCCACTGTGCTATCGGCCAATGAGTGTTAATTGAGGAATGTAGCTTTATTTTGTTCACTGACTGTGATGTGGTCAAAGGCATAAAATCCAGGTATGAGATTGAAGCTGATCATCTGTTGTTTGTCCCAGAACCCTCCAGTCTTGTTAGCTTTCGTCTCAGTCCCAGTGACAAACTTAGAATATCTTTGAGCTAAATGTGAAAGATGTTCCTTTTGCCACTTGTTGATTAATATTCCTTGAAAAAAACTTATTTCCATATGCATAGCCCAAAAAGAAATGTCAGTGGTTAGACATACTAATCAGAAGAAGGCTTTGTGTTTTAGTAAAGGTTAATTGAGACCCATCAATTTTTTTTTCTTTAAAACATTAAAGTAAAATAATGTAATTAGCTATTTTTTTCCTCTCTACTCCCAGAGGGCAGATGTAAATGTTCTACCTAAATGAAGCTATTTATTTAAATTCACCCAGATTTCTTTGGAAGTTTTGTACATCTTTCTTCTGCCATATCAGCTTAGAGCTACAATAATTTAATAAGTTTTTCCTAGGGTGAAATTGGATGCCCTTTATCGATCTTACACTGAGAGGGCGTTCAATTACTTAATCTGAAGTGGTATATCTGGGTCTCTCGATTACAGTTTTGTTATAAACGGCTTGCTAATGATGTTCGGGGTGCATAGGTTAATAGGGGCCATCCTAGCCAGGGCTGGGTAATTGAATGCTTTCTATTTTGGGACCAGTTATGTGATCTCTTACAGTGGTACTAGGTTCCCACAATTACAGCCTGCATCCACAGGGCACCGTACTGAGCCCAGGCTGGGGAGCAATCTCACTGAAATGTATACCTGCCAACTCTGGTTTAATACCTGAATGGGAGCGCCAAGGGTCCTGTCTCATCTGAGTCCACTGGCACCAAAATGTGGACATTCCAGACAGGTGAAGTGCAGTGATATCCACTGCTTATTTCTTAAGAAAGAATAACCTGAGTGTTAGGTTTCGGAATGACTGTTCTTGGGATAATTTGTGGCATATGGAAAAGGCCAATCCAGGAAAAAAGGAGCAACCCATTTTCCTTTCAATCCAGTCACATGAATTTGATTTTTCTTCACCGAGTGATGTTAGCTCATAGTTATAATTATTTTAAAGATCTTTTTGAAACCATACATAGTGTGCATCTATGTATTTGGACAAATACAAATACTCTTTGTGTTTGGACAAATCCTAGCCCTGACCCAGCCTTCCAGGCCTTCCAGAGTCTGGTCCCTGCCTTTTCTCCCATCCGTTTCCCCCGCCCACACCTGCCCCATAGCCCAGCGGTCTGCTCTCCTGGTGGTCCCCATGGGCTTTGATCTCCAGCTTCTCTTCTTCATGGGGTCTTTACTTCCCTGATCTCCACGTAGCTGGCTTCCTTCTCATCATTCAGAGGTCCCCTCCTGAATTAGGTCTTCCCTGGCCATCCTCTCTACTCTATCTCCACTTCCTCTAAGGCATCAGCTCTCCCAGGGGTTGGAGGCCAGGAATGCTGCTAAACATCCTAAGTGTACAGAACAGCCCCTGACAACAAAGGATTATCCGGCCCTGGTGTGGCTTTGAGAGCTCCTGTTCAAGGGTTTCCTTGTTTTCTCCCTTTGTATTTTTTTCCTACCCTTTATTAGCATCTGAGATGATGTTATTCATTTGTGACTTTTTATTGTCTGTTGCCCTGCAGCCCCTAACTCCTGGTGGAATATAAACTCCAGGTGGAGAAAAGCCCTCCCTGTCATGGTCACTCCTGCACCGTTGCCGTCGAGGCTGACAAGGGTGGCCTGGAAGCCTCCAAGCTCCAGGTCCTGCACTTACAAAGGCTCACAGCAATGTATTCACCTGGTTATATGGCTGTTATTTTTATTTTTATTTATTTATTTAATAAATTTATTTTTTTATTTTTTATTCTTGGCTGTGTTGGGTCCTTGCTGCGGAGCGCGGGCTTCTCATTGCAGTGGCTTCTCTTGTTGCGGAGCATGGTCTCTAGGCGCGTGGGCTTCAGTAGTTGTGGCTCGCGGGCTCTAGAGCACAGGCTCAGTAGTTGTGGCTCACGGGCTTAGTTGCTCCGCGGAATGTGGGATCTTCCCGGACCAGGGCTCGAACCCGCATCCCCTGCATTGGCAGGCGGATTCTCAACCACTGCGCCACCAGGGAAGCCCTGGCTGTTGTTTTTAATCAAGTATTTGACATACTATACGCTGGCCATATGTTTTGATGGAATTTGTAAGTGTAAGATAGTTTTACATTTTTTTCCTCTAAGAGAGCACTCCCGGGGTTTTTTCCCACCAATAAAATCTCCAACTCTTCAGACACCACCTGGGTGTCCTACAATTCAGTTGAATTCTTACAGTAACTCCCTGGAATTAGCACAGACTTCACGGGTCAAGGGCTCAGTCCTCTGAGAGTGCCCCCACTTCAGGCCCCAGTCACAAGTCTTGGGTCCCCAGGCTTACCTACACTTCTGTCCTAATTGGCTGCAAATTCAGAGGTTCCCACAGCCCCCTCCTCAGGTTCCACAATTTGCCAAAATGATGCACAGAACTCAGGAAAGTGCCTTACTGACTATTACAAAGGAGATGATACAAGAACAGCCAGATGGAGGAGATGCACGGGGCAGTCTGCGGGGAGGGTCTTGGACCTTCCATGCCCTCTCTGGCTGCACCACCCGCCCAGCACTCCCATGGGCTCACCAACTAGAAAGCTCTCGGAATCCTGTCATTTAGGGGGTTTTATGGAGGTTCCACTGTGTAGGCACGAGTGATTAAATCTTTGGCCATTGGTGATTAACTCAATCTCCAGCCCTTCTCCCTTTCCTGGAGGTTGGAGAGGCAGGGCTGAAAGTTCCAAGCTTCTAATCAAAGTTTGGTCTTTCTGGCTACCAGCCCCATCCTGAAGCTGTCTGGGGGCCCCAGCAATAGTGGCTGAAAGGGGCTTGTTATGAATAACAAAATGTGCTGTCCCTGTCACCCCTATCCAAGGGTTCCAAGGGTTTTAGAAGCTCTGCGCCAGGAACTGGGGACAAAGACCAAATACGTATTTTTTATGACATCACACCCCCCCATCACATCCTGGTTTCAGGCCTCCACACCTGGACTTGCATCTCGGGCAGTGCCCAGTGCACAATCTGCCTTCAGAAGGGATCTGGTGAATCACAGAAGGGACGAATGAATGAATTATAGGAGAGTGTTTCTTTGAGGCCCTTAAGGCATCTGGAATTGTCTCCCCAGTTCTCTGCTCCCCGTTTTACATTTAAAAAGTGAGACGTGGAGTGGGAGGTCTGGCTGGAGGGTGCAGCCTGCCCAGGGGACAAATCCTCTGGCTCACCACGTCCCAGGCCTCTTAGGTGGAGACTGTCAGCGTCCCTGCCTACTCAGGTCTATTTGTTTATTTTGCTTGTCAAAGGAAACCTTTGTTCTTGTCGAGGAATGTTTTGCCCATCCTGTTGGGTCCAGATTTTGTACATTCTTGTCTTGGGGCTTCAAAGACCATGTTTGGAAAAAAATTGAATTAGGCCTCCTGTAGCCAGAGAGACAGAAGGGTGTGACTGGCTCCCCGCTGCGATGCTGGTTGGGGCCTCATTTTAACCCCACTTGGCCTTGTTTTTGGCATGTGGAAAATGTTTTCCTGGCCTAGTGAGGGGGTTTCCAAGCAGGGGAGCTTGCCCTGTTGTTTCTTCTGTTGGGGAGAATTGTTTGTACCCAGTGATGGGTCAGGGGTGGTTGAACAAGTTGGGGGCAGAGGTTTGAGCCTTGAGGTTCCCGACACGTCCCTCCCACTGCTCTCTGGGATGAGCGGGTGGCGGAGCCCGAGGTGCTGGCCTGGTTCCGGGGCCGAACCCTCCCACAGCCCCTGCTTCTCTGCGCTTCTCAGAACTGCTCTGACCCGCATCTCAGCCTTTACTCACTGGCATTCCTCAAACTGCTTACTTGAGACAGTAGTGAGAGTTCTTTGGCCAATTATGTTTTGGAAACGTTGTGTATTATATTCTTCTCCTGTGAAAAGTCCTACTCTAAAGAAGTCTGTGTAGTTCGGTCCATCTCACCTTTTCTCCAGGTAATTTAAGCACTGAAGACCTATGGACAACACGCAGGACATTTTGTGGAAGACATTTTAGGAAACTGCTTGGCTACTTCTTGGTCATTGTGTTTTGACAAAACATGGGCCTTTCGGTCCAAGGGAAGGGAATATTTCTGCTGGTGAGTTCTGATTGTTCAGCCTTTCAGCCAATATGAGAGGGGGCTTAACGCAGGGTTAGTTAATATCACCTCCTCTAGGATTGTTGGAGGGGTGTGTGTATGCAGAATTGGAGGTGAGTCTGCCACCCTTGGGTAATTCTCAGGTGCTAAGGAAAAATAATGGGATGGGATCACCCATCCTTGATTCCACTTCAGATGTTCTTGGCATTCATTGACAATTAAAAACATAAGAGTAATAGTCATTGATGATGCTATTATTATTCATGTTATCTACCTTTTATGGGGTGCTAAGTATGTGTAGGCATTATGCAAAGTCTTCACATGCCTTAGCTGATATAGTACTTGTTACACACTTGAAAGGGAGGTACTTTTTATCTAAATTTGACGGGTGAGGAAACCAGAGCTCAGAGAGGTTACATGGCTGGCTCAAAGTCACATAGCTAGCTAGTTAGCATTGTTCTACCACTGCTGGAAACTAAGTAGGTCTCCTTTTTTGCTCTTTTTACAACATCCACAAAGAAGTGTCATTTGGGCAACAATACATTTTATAACTGCAGGAGTCTATGAATGGATTTTGAAGAATCATGTTTTCCCCAGGATGATGAAAGTGAAAAATTGTTTTAGGGTCTAAAGTGTTCTGTTGCTCAGGGGAATACTGCACGTTGGATTTAATTGCTTAAAGTCAAAAAATTTTTTTAATAGGATACATTCTACTGAAGGAGAGAATCATTTCAGTGTTTCTAAATTTTCATTACCTTTTGCATCCTAAACTAGTAATAAATGTTAGCTCTAGGTTAAGAGACTATTGGTGCTACTGGGAGAGTGAAAACCATTTTCTCTGCCTGCTCCCACCCTAAACATCCTCCTTCTTGGATTTTTTGTTGACTTAACAGCACTGATATTTCAATTCATCCCTCAAATTCATAGTCACTGACTATGCATGAATCTGAGAATGACTGCAAGTCCTGGGATAGGGGGATCCAGTCACTTAGATGTGTCAAGGCAAAGGCATTACAGAATATGTGGGCTGTGCAAAGTAGGAGGTGTTTAATATGTTGCTGGTGGCGCTGGTGTTGGGGCCACATTTGGAGGCAGAGACTGAACTCCAAAGCCAAGCACCAAAGACCCGAAACCTCTCCCTTTATCCTATATGGTTTTCTGTAACTTGCTTGTGACCCAGCTGGCTTGGCTAAAATTGAGAAGTGGAAAAGAAGCGTGAACGTCTCTCCTTGGAAGATGGTCCCAGGGTTATTGCTGTCATCACATAATGTAATAAAACCTCTTTTCTTTGTTGTTTAGGTAATCTGACATCTTAAAGATTTTGAAGAGGAAACATTTCAAAGGAACACAGGCTGTAAAAGAAGAAATCTTCATGGACTCTGTGTGGATGGTGCGCCAATCCATCCGTCACTGAGGCCATGAGCTCTTCTAATCCCTTGGGTGTTCCCATGTTCTCCAGTGAGAACTCCTCCACTTCATTTGGTGCCATGGGAAAAACCTGAAGGACAGGAAGAATTGCTCCCGACCTTGTGGCTTTTTCCAGGATTGCAGTGGCTCTTACAGACCATGACAATTGGAGATCATTCGTGTTGTCTTTCGGAGTCGAACCAAAGAACGCGCTTCCTCATTCTCTGGTGTTTTAGCGCCTGACCATTTTTATATTTGTTTCTGCTGCTCGTGCCTTTCCACCATCTTATGTGATCACGAGACGTCCTTGAAGTTTTCCAGCACGACTTGCAGGCATCCGGACTCCTTGGGGGCTCGCCCATGGCTCGGCGGGCCAGCAGTCCAAGGGCATTACGATGAGGCACTGCATTAATTGCTGCATCCAGCTGTTGCCCGACGAAGCACACACACAGCAGGTCAGCTGCCGAGGAGGCCCCCATCACAGTCGCCAGGAGTGCCCCGTGTGCAAAGGAGAAAACAAAATTGTGTTTCGCGTGGACGGTAAGCAGATGAACTTGCTTGCCGTTCTCGAAGGGAGGGCTGAAGGGAATGAGAGCTGGAGTGGGTTTTTGCGCTTCAAGAAGGGGAAGCAATGCAGCCTCGTTTTTGGATTGATAATAATGACGCTGGTGATGGCTTCTTACATCCTTTCTGGGGTCCACCAAGAGCTTCTGATCTCATCGCCTTTCCATTACGGAGCCCTCCCCAGCAATCCCAGCTTGATGGACGGTGAAAATCCGAGTGACACAAAAGAGCATCGCCACCAGCCCTCTGTAAATAATATTTCGTACGTGAAGGACTATCCAAGCATTAAGTTAATTATCGACAGCATCGCAGCCAGGATTGAGTTCACAACCAGACAGCTCCCAGACGTGGAAGATCTCAAGAAGCAGGAATTGCACGTGAGTAGCCTGGTGCTTATCTCTGTGGACCGATTCTTAAAAAAATCGCTGCTTCCTTTCCTGTCACCACCTTTGGGAAGAAGATGACCAAAAATTTCTCAAGTGTAGCAATGATAATCTGACAGCCTCATGGATGAGAGTTCACTGGGAGGTCTGTGTCCACGCTGTTAGCCCAGAGAAGGGAACTCTGTACTGAATGGCGCAGCAAGCAATGTTGAAGGACGCCCCTCCTAAAAATTCCTTTCCGGGACTTTTTGCTTGAAATGTGGCCCTGGCAGTTAAAGTTGCTTTTGTAGATCACCGTCATCTTGTTTCTAGTCTGTCCTAATCACGGTGTTTGCCTCTAACGGCCATTTAAATATCCAACTACATAGTCAAAAGTTCCAACTCTTTAATTTAGTTAGATTGCTGTGTGTGTGTGTGCGTGTGTGTGTGTGTGTGCAAGATAAATCATGGTAGAATGGATTTTGATTGAACTTTTATTTTCATTCTCTCCAAATTTTATTTTTATTTGGGGTTAAGGAAAAGCATGTCATTGGCTGTTTACCAAGTTTTGCTTTGTTTTAGTATTTAGTCATCATCCAATAATACTTCCAACGTGAACGCTGTAATAAGTCTCAGGACAGGATCATACTGTGGACAGAATGTGCTTGTGCTAATGTTTTCCCCTCGGTGCGTCTCTCCCCCTTTTTGTCTTTTTGACTGCAGATGTTTTCAGTCATCCCGCACAAATTCCTCCCCAACAGTAAGAGCCCCTGTTGGTACGAGGAGTTCACGGGGAGGAACACCACCGACCCCTACCTGACCAACTCCTACGTGCTCTACTCCAAGCGCTTCCGCGCCACCTTCGACGCCCTGCGCAGGGCCTTCTGGGGCCACCTGTCGCACGCGCACGGCAAGCACTTCCGCCTCCGCTGCCTGCCGCGCTTCTACATCATCGGGCAGCCCAAGTGCGGCACCACCGACCTCTACGACCGCCTGCGGCTGCACCCGGAAGTGAAGTTCTCCGCCATCAAGGAGCCGCACTGGTGGACCCGGAAGCGCTTCGGTGCGTGCCAGCGCGGGCCCCGGTCCCCGCGGCGAGGGTGCACGTGGGGGTCTCTCACCAAGCCCGGTGCATCTGCCGCCTTCATCCAGTCGCTCCGTACGCGCACGTCGGGGTCGGGATCAGGGGTCACCGTCAGGTTCGGGGTCACGGTCAGGGTTGGCGTGGGAGCCCTGAGACTGACCCGAGCAGGGCTGTGCGAGGCCGCAGGAGGGATGCAGGGCGGGGAGATGAGAAAACACGCCGAGATGCGGAGATCAGACAATTCTCTGGTTTAGGGATCCCCAGGGAGACATCCAGCAGGACCGAGCACCCAGCTCCCGACCACCCGGTGAGCATGTACGGAGCGCCGGCGGTGTGTAGGGCGAGGGAAAGGGGGCAGTATCAGCAGCTCTTCTTGTTCGGAAGGGCACACGCAGCACCCGGGAGTGGTGAGTGCTGGCCGGGTGGACGTCTGTCGGGGGCTGTCCATCCAGCTCCCAGCTCCGTGCTGTTCCTGATAGAGCCCGGCACCCACACGCCCACCCCCGGAGGTGGCAGGAGAAAGAAAGACGGCTGCATGAGCGGGGTTTCCGCTTCCTGCTGGTTCATCCCAGGGCCCTGAGCCTGTCATTGAGCTGCTTCGGACTTCTTTTCTCTGACCTGACCCTTCGGCTTCGCAGGGTCAGAATGAAAGCCCCAGGGAGATAATTCTGGGAGACCCTGCTCGCAGCACCCCACCCCTTTCCCACGGGGTTGGCATGCAGGCTGCTTTCTGCTGGAGCCACCCGTCTGCCCTTGGGTCACTGTTTCCTCTCCTTAACCTTTTCCCTTCTGCCAGGAGACGTTTGGTCACTGGAGCTAAGGGATGACAAATGCCAAAGTTCGGGAAGCCCTCGAGGGTGGTTTCTGTGCAAAGGACCTAGGTTGCTTGGAAGGGAATTTTGAAAGTTTTTCTTAGTACAGCCTAAGTTGAGACCAACTCTTAATGTGTTTCCCGACAAACATTTGACTTAATCCCTTTGATGTTCCTCCTGGAGTGAACAGAAGCGTAAATGTGTCTTTTGTGCTTGGCAAGGGCAGCTGTGGGAGCCAGGGTTTCTCTACTCGTCTGAAGAGCGGCCTCCCCTACACAGCTCACCATTTTCCCCCGTGAAAACCAGGTTCCCACTGGCAGAGGAGAGAGAGGCACAGGGGCATGTGGGCCTCTGGATTCTGAGCTCCAGTGTCACCTTGAACCTCTTGCTGTTTTGCCCCGGATGCTCTCTCTCCACTTTCCATTAACCTTGGTGGCTGTGGTTTAGGGCAGTGTGTTGTCAGTACATTTTCAAGTGAAATGTACCCACTTCTGAGGCAAGGGCAAAATTTAGGCTGCATGTGGCTGATGCCAGAATAACCCAGGTGTCCGTCCGGGGACCATCGATTCCCCTTATCGTTTGGACAGATGGACAGACTGCTTGATGGAATAGAACCTCAGGAAGGTGCTGGTCGGACCTGGTGAAGAAGACTCATCTGAGCTTCCAAGGATGCTGGCCCTCCGATGGGCTGCCTTTTCTTTTGATCCAGTGTGTGGATCCTGACACCATTGCTGCCCCGCCCCTGGGGGGCCTCACCTGGTGCACATGTTAACCAGCCCCAAACTCTCTGTCCCTCCAAGTAGACTCGATTATAGTTCTTGAACAGGCATGCCAGCCTTTCAGTGGCTACCTTGCAGCTTAATGGTGGTGCATTCCACCCCTCGAAGTGCACGTGGGTTAAAAGATCACGGCCCATTCACAGACGCCCCTCCCTCTCTTGCAGCTCCTTGGGCTGAGCCTTGGCTGCTGCAGCTGGGCCCTTGGACTTTTCCACACCCCCCCGTGGTCACTCCCCGGCAGCCATCAGCCCAGCCGTGGCAGCTTTGTCCTAACTCCTGCTTCCTGGTTCTTGTAGGAATCGTCCGCCTGAGAGATGGTCTGCGGGACCGCTATCCCGTGGAAGATTATCTGGACCTCTTTGACCTGGCTGCACACCAGATTCATCAAGGACTGCAGGCCAGCTCTGCGAAGGAACAGAGCAAGACGAATAGCATCATTATCGGTATGGCTTCCGTGTAACTCCCGCGAGGGCCCCCCTGCTTCTGCCCTGGGCCAGGCCGGGCTTCACTGCACCTGCGAGCATTTGCATGATGCCTGCCGGCAGCTGCTGAGCATGCGCTTCCCCGCTAGCCATCACTCTCACCCCCATGTAAGATGTTCATAGTGCTCGTGCAACTTCAATAAAGCACAAATGTTTAGTAGACTGTCTAGTTCTGTGGAGACTCAAGCATACCTGAACTGGCTTTTTGAAAAAGTTGCCATTTCTTTGCTTTCACTTGAATTAAGCTTGCATGCTTGATTTCTTTTCATGATACGCCCACCTGAGTAAGTTTGGTTGGGGGATCATGAACGTAAAATGAACCAGTGAGTCGTCAGTTTAATTCTTGTGGCTTTTGTACTCCCTGGCCGCTGGGACCCTGCAAAGACGGAGGTGGCCTCTCCTGAAATAGACGCCGCCCTATTGCATCGTGGGTGACTAATTGCTGTTGAAAAAGCTTAGGCCTTGTCAAGCTAATGCCTTTAGACATTCAAAATGAGGTGGTTTGATTAATAGTCATTTTTTAAAAATTTACAAGAGTGTTTTATAGAAAACATATCTATTCACTCTCTCTATTGGATTCAGCTTAGGAGAAGACATTTATCCACTTACACCTCCGAAAGGGAGAAATCGGATCACATATTTTGCTTAAATTGATTACCTGAGGCAGTGATCTATTTTTTTATTCTCCTAAATCTGTTATATTTTGATTCTCCAAATTCGGTGACTATATTAGTGACTAAAAGGAATTGTAATCAACCATTTGAAAGATGGATCTTTACTTAACTCCCATATCCAGGGGGACAGGCTTACATGCCTAAGCCCCAATTTATTTATTTATTTTGAACTCAAAGAAATCAAGTCCAAGGAGCTGGATGAGATCACACCCTCTCACCCAGTGTGAACTGGCTACTAGCTATTTTCTTGCAGCCTTGAATTCTAACACCCCAAATTACAAATCTTAATTAATATTTGACTGTGACTCCCATACCATATGCCTCTGGGAAAATCTCATGTTCTTAGGAAAGAGCTAAAAATATGCATCCTAGGGTCAGGAAATAGAGCCTAAGATAATGAATGAAAAAGGAAGGCTTTAGTTTGGTTTCCTAATTTTATTTACTTCTGGATTTAGAAATGAAAACTAAGGAATATATCTACTGCTCTGATGTTTACCTGAAGCAGAGTTTATTGAGTTTTACGGTAGATGGAAAGCTGGCGTCCAGCTCTGATCGTGCCACCAGGCAGCTCTGTGCCATGTGACAAGTCGGTCTTTGTGTTCGTGAACTCAGTCTGCTCATCTGTAAAATGGGCTTGTTGGACCAGATCAGTTCTGGGCTCCTCCCAGCCCTGAAATGTGATTTAACTCTGCTTCAGCTTCTTTCGTTAGATCCTTGGTAGAAGCATACTGGTCTTTTTTCATCTTGGCTGATGGGTCAGAGAGGGCCTTTTCTTAATGGTCTGGGCTTAATGGCTGGAGTCATGAAGGACTCAAGTGGCTGGGTTCTCTGGGCTGGGGAAAGGCCAGAGAACCTTTCCCCAGCGCAGAGAAAGGCCCCTGCCTCTGCTCTCATGGCCACCCGGCTCTGCCCTGTCAGAGTGCTCACATGGGGCTCTGATTGTTTATTGAATTATTGATCTTCCCCTAGATTGTAAGGTTTGAGAGGGAAGGGGATTGTCTGTCTTGTTTCCGGCATCTATCCCCAATGCCAAGCATAGTGCCGGGCACATATTAGACACCAAATCAGAGCTTTCTGCCTGGATGGATGAAGGATGAATGAAGGAAGGATGGATAGATGGACAGGTGGATGGACAAGCATAGAACCAGTTCATTTATGGGACTGACAAAATTTGTGCCAACTTAGTTTTAGATACTTCCCTTGTCCTAATATTCCCTTATTCATTGTCAGTAGAATTTTCAAAGGACTTCTGATTGACTTGTTTTTTCTGTATTCTATGGTATTATCTCTTAAAAAAAATAGAAAGAAAGATCAGAATAGTAACGCTTACCTGGACACGATTGCACATCCAACAGAATAAATAGGGCCCTGCTAACACTCTGCATTACTGTGATGTGCTCACCAGTGATCAAAGAGACTTACTCTTTTGGCTCAGATTTTCACTGAATAAGTGACTTGGAGATGTATCATATAGTCCCATGTACCATGTTGGGAAATCGAATGTATAATTAATTGATTTGTTTTTCTTTCTAAATCTCTGAAGACTGTCCTGAAAAAAAAAAAGTCAGGGAATTGGTTCAGTTATCTGAGATAGAAATGTTGAAATGTCTGTGTCTTGGCCTCTCCCCTGTCCTAGAATGTGTGTTTAACGTTATCATGCTTCATTCACACAGACTGTGATCAAACAGGGGCTAGAACCAGCTTCCTGTTCACGCAGTCAACACTGAGTGAATGCCATCTGTGTGCAGGGTGACGGGGTGGGTGGGCACGCAGGACCGAGGTCGCATGAGCCTTCCCGCAAAGCCTTCCTCTCGTTTGGTCTTAGCGTGTGTACTGGGACTGACCCTTGTGATTTCAAGGGAAGATTGATGCAGATTGCACGCAGTTTCCTAATGAAAAATGAGGATAAAAACAATGCCGGAAGCAATAACTGTCATTGAGAGGGAGAAAGGTAAATGATCAGCGAAAAAGGCCACCACAGCAATTTCAAGGAGCAAAATTATTAATCCAGAAGTTCGGATCCCCGAACTTCTCTTTCATCCCTGACACTTTCTGAAGGGAACCATCTAGGACAATCTCAGCGGGCCCTTAGAAGGCCACAGAGCTACGCACCGTTAGCAAAGTTAAACATCGTGAAATTGGGAGGCCAGATGCTAGTAGAGGTTTCTTGGCACATCGTGGAGAGAGGAGCTGGGAGGAAGAGGGTGGATCACCTTGGTCTCCAGAAGGAGGTCCTGGAGGGGAGGGGGTGACACGGCGGCAGAGGGTGGCCATCAGCCTGCTTTTCCCGGAGCCCCGTCTGCCAGCGTGGCAGACCAGCTCACACGCTCGCACCTATTTAAGAAGGCATCACAGCCAGGTCTGGCCCCTGATTCAGGCTGCTCTGTGGGAGCCCGTAACTCAGCACTGCTCACTCGTTTTCTGTTTCCAGGGGAGGCCAGCGCCTCCACCATGTGGGATAACAATGCCTGGACGTTCTTCTACGACAACAGCACGGATGGTGAGCCCCCCTTTCTGACCCAGGACTTCATCCACGCCTTTCAGCCAGACGCAAAGCTGATCGTCATGCTCAGGGACCCCGTGGAGAGGTGAGCAGTGTAGATTTTTCGTGTTGGGAAAAGAAAAGGCAGTTCTGAAGAACAGTCTTCCTTCTCATCACAAACAAGATTTTGCTGCTGCTGCTGCTTCTTTTTTTTAAAAATAAACAAGCTTAACTTGCAATGTCACTGCTATTTCTTATGTAAACATTATTCTTGGGGCAATCTTCACTGCATCTAAACAAACCGAGCATTTTTTTCTTAGCCATTTTGACCCTGGTCTCTGGGCCTTCAGCCTCGGCCGGTCTGACCTCGGGACATGCCCCTTGGGTGATGTCCAGCCATGAAAAATGCCCTTAGTTTCGGGGATATCGAGGTTCTCTGCAGGGTTTAACTCCTAGAATTCCTTGTCTCCCGACCTGATTGATGCCTTTATCCTGTTGGCTCTGAATGTGCAAGCTCCACCTTTCCTTGAGACTCCAAAAGGCAGAAGACGACAGACAAGAGCTGCTTTGTTGTGGAGAACAGGAGCTGCCCGGTGTGAAGGAGGCCAGGCCAGCACGGTATTGAACCGAGGGCTGTCTGAGGGTGGCCAGGCCGGCACTGGGTGATGCTGAGGTCACTGACGACGCCTGTGTGGATGGCAGAGTCTTACGGCTGCCAGGACCTTAAAATCATTTAGTCCGCCCCTCCCCTCCCCCCCCCCGCCCCCGCCCCGACCAGTACCCCTACACCAGAGATAAGAGGCTCCAGTATGGTCCAGGAGTTCCCCACCCAGGATGGCCAGTCCCGCTCAGACAGCTCTGAGAGAGCATCCTTCCTGTTTTGAGCCCAAGTCTGTCTTTTGGGAGCATCGACACTTCAGACCCATTTCTTCCCTACGCAGACCATGTCTAATCCTTCTAAATGGGAGAGCCTGCCAGATATTGAAGACGGTGGCCACGGCCCTGTGTCTTATTTTCCTTTGAGCTAAATGCCTCTTGTTACGGGTTTAGTTAATTAATTACACCCTCGCCCACAAAGATGTATGTGAATGTGACCTTGTTTGGAAATAGGGTCTTTGCTGACGGACTCAGGTTAAGATGAGGTCACACTGGATGAGGGTGGGCCCTAATCCAAGAGCTGTGTCCTGATGAGAAGAGAACATTTGGACACCGAGACCTGCAGACACAGGGAGAACACGTGTGAGGACGCAGGCAGAGGTTGGAGTGATTCTGCCAGAAGCCGAGGCTGCCCGGGGAGGCCGGCAGCCCCAGCAGTGGGACACAGGCCCAGAACAGGTTCTCCTCAGAAGCCCCAGAGCGAACCGGCCCTGCTGACACCTGGATTTCAGACTTCTGGCTTTCAGAACTGTGAGAGAATAAATTCCTGCTGTAATAAGCCACAAGTTTGTGGTAGTGTTACAGCAGCCCTAGGACACTAATACCCGCCAGTTCCTTCCTTGGATGGCATACATTCCTGGCCTCGTAGCCTTGCTGATGATGACAATTTTAAAAACACCTGTAATCTCCCACCCAGATAGTCATTATTTTTATTTTGCTTAGTTTCTTCCAAAGTACTTATCTTTGTAGATAAGTGTAGTGTGTGTGTGTGTGTGTGTGTGTGTGTGTGTGTATGCGCGCGCGAGTGTGTGGTGTGCAGTGTGAATATGCAGTCTTACATCTTGCTTCTTTCATTTCGAATTGTCGATTTACCTCCTTGTCCCCCTCGTGGCGTCTCCGAATGGCCCCCGGGCACCACAGTCATCTGGCCAGAGAGCTGGATGGCCCTTGCTCCGTCTCCACCCCTGCAGCCCTCCCGTGTCGCACCGTGGGGCCTGTCGATGCTGCACGCGGTTCCTCTCTGCCCTCTGCATCTCCTCCAGCCTCGGGGAATCCATCCGCTCTGCTGATGAGGCAGCCCTGACCTCGGAGCAGCTCGCCACGTCCTACCTGCTAGTTCCCATACCTCGGGAGGCAGGAATTTGGCCCTTCTGCTCAGGGCGTGGGCTGGTCCCCCTCGGCTTGAGAACACTTGACACAAACCAGCCATGCTCTTGTGTGGACATGATTACATAACCGTCAGCCTTGAAAGGCCTGGTGACTAAGTGACCCCACGCTGCCCACTGAGGTGTTTTCACAGCTGCTCTGCCATGCCCCCCCCCCCGCCCCCGGGCTGCCCCTGCTGCAGTTCACGAGGCCAGAACATTCTTTCTCAGGGGTGCTTGCTGCTCGCCCAGTGTCTTCCTGTCACATCTCCCGGTTCCTCCTTCTGTGGGAGGTCACACTGCCTTGACTCCAGAGGGCCAAGAGGGTGAAACTTCAGCCTCTGTCACTCCCTGGGCACAGAGGTGGGAGCCTTGGGGATGGGGCGCTCACAGGCGTGGCTGTGGTCGTTACCGTCTGCGGTTCAGCCTGGGTGGGGAGGGAGGGCGAAGTGTGGCACTGAAGAGGAAAGGAGCTCCTAGTCGGGGGTCCAGAAAGGCCGTTCTGGAGGAGCTGAGGCCAGGCGGGGTTTTGAGGGCTGAGTAAGAGTTTGCCAAGTGAACAGAGTAGCAAGGTGGTCGGTCAAGGGGAAGGAGCGTTCTGAGTAGGGAGAACGGAGAGCACAAAGGGAAGGACCGCGTGTTCTCTTGGAGAGCGGGGCCAGCTTCCCTGAGTGTGTCCCTTTCTCCCCGGAGTCCTGATTCCACCTCTGAGGACACACGCACCATAAAGGCAAGCTTTTAATAGGTAGGGTCGTCATGCTGCCTGGGTTCAGACAATGAGTGGGGAGCTGGACCTGCCTGACTCTCCTCTCAGACCCCAGACCAAAGTCCCCCTTTTAGAAGGCTCTCGGGCCCAAGATGGCGTACTCTTGTTTCCGTTTTTTTTTTTTTTTTTTTTTTTTTAAGGAACAAATACTCTATTTATACCAGAAACTGAAGGTTCTTACCTTCCTGGTGCTCACTTAACAGAAAGAGTTCATCAGTTAAAATGTTCATCGATTCCCAATCACATGCTGGGCACCGTGCTTGGTGCTGAGCAGACATGTGTAGGTGCCTGTCCTCCAGGAGCTGCACTTTGTCAGGAAAGCGAGACATTGACTCTCATGATGCATGTGATGGTACCAAGGAGAAGGGCAGGTTGCCATGGTGACAGCCTCATCAGGAAGCTGACCCAGTCGTGGGGTTGCCTACTGGATTTGTCATCTACTGCTGCGTAACAAATCACCCAGAAACCTGGCTGCTTAAAACGACACACTTACTATCTCACACTATCTTCTGTGGGTCAGAACCTGGCACAGCTTTCCTGGGTCCTCTACTTCAGGGTCTCTCCCAAGGTTGCAGTCAGTGTGTCACCAGGGCAGGGCCTCATCTGAAGGCTTGACTGGGTAAGGATCTGCTTTCAAGCTCGTGTGGTTGTTAGCAGATTTCATTTCCTCAAGAGCTGTTGGAAGGAGGGCCACCGTTCTTTACTGGCTGTCGGCTAGAGGCTGCCCTCAGTACCTTGCCACTGGGCCTCACCAACATCAGAGGTTGCTTGCTCCATCAGAGCCAGCAAAGGAGAGAGCTGCTACCAAGTTGGAAGCCTTCATCTTTGGTAATCTGAGCACGAGAGTGACAGCCCATCACCTTTGCCACGTTCTCTTGATGAGAAGCAAGTCACGATGTCCAGGCCATAGTCAAGGGGAGGAGATTACAGGAAGTGAATACCAAGAAGTGAGGCTCTTGGGGACCATCTTAGAAGTTACCTCCCGGGACTTCCCTGGCGGTCCAGTGGCTAAGACTCCACAATCCCAATGCAAGGGGCCCGGATTCGATCCCTGGTCAGGGAATTAGATCCCACGTGCCGCAACTAAAAGATCCCCCATGCCGCAACTAAAAGATCCTGCATGCCGCAACTGAGACCTGGCGCAGCCAAATAAATAAATAGAATTTTTTTTTTAAAAAGGAAGTTACCTCGCACACCTCCTTTGCCCATGCTGCTCTCTGTTCCTCCAGGAAGGCACACCCTTACAGCCGGAAGAAGAGCAAGTACCAGTGTAGCACCATGTGTAGTGGCAGGGCCCGCACACACATAGGGGAGTTTGTGCGCATGTGTGTATTTTCTGTGTGGGTTACCGACAGTAGCAGCTGTTCTATTGCTTTTTAAACATTTATAAAAGTATGTAACAATAGGAATTTCTTCTTTTTTGAACCCCGTGACTCATGGCCTGTCTGAAGTGACTGGCTTATTTCCCATCCCAACCAGAAAGGATGATAAATTCTGGGTGGTTAGGTCACTCTTGAAGAAACAAATACTTGGGACCCAAGTTCCTATTAGTCTAACTGGGTCCTGTGCCGTTAGCCACTTCAGCCATTCTGTGACCTTGCACTTCTGCAAGTGGGAGATTCCCTGAGTTGCTTGCTGCCAGTGGGATTGGACCAAATTGTTCTTTCCTTCTACAGATAGGCTCGGAGAGGAGTGTGGAGAAACCTTTACTTCTAGTTTTAGATTGACATTTAGCCTTTATTTCTATAATTGATCAAAGGCAGAGGGTTTGAAAATGTTGGAATTGTAAGCAAAATCAAATCAATCACTTTAAAGTTTCCAGAGGAGGTTGTAAACAGCAAGTCCATTTATTTTTCTGGAGGGGAAGAGAGAATAGTGGAAAGCGGATGGGATGGTTCTTAGGGCCAAAAGGGCCAGCCAAGAATTCCTGTTGCAAGTTTCTCTATGTTAGAGATAACGACACTTTAAAATTCAAGTTAATTAATTTTAATTAACTAGGCTAAATCGGCCCAGTTAATTGAAAAGAAGCCACCAATTACAAGCAGGATTTTCCTTCATTTAGTTCAGTGCTTAAGTGGAAAAGACTTCTTTTCAACAGTGCTCACACTGGCCTCCTGTCTCTTCATTTGTGAGACGGTTGATAGAGGTTGACTCTTAATGCAGAGGTGGTTATCTCCAATGTAGTTCATTCAAAAGGCGTTTGGAGAGTGGTCCTGCACCATCGGTCATGGACTTCACCGTCTCTGTATCTTGGTCTTAATTCTGGGTGTAGTCTTACCACAATGCACGGAAATGACCACCTCAGGAGCCTTTGGTTTTCATGGTTAATGAAGGTAAGTCAGAAGGGAAGGAGAACTCAGCTCCATTAAGAGTAGAACTTGATTTTGACCCAAATGTTTTGAGCCTTGGAACCTAAGGAGTTTTTTTCTTCCTCTGCTTTTATAAACTGATTTCTTTTAACAACTCACTGGGCTGGTTAAATAATTATTCTACTTATGGTGATAAACTAGGAATGGAAGGAATGAGGCTCTAAATGAAATGCATCCATTTATGTACCGTTGGTCATTCAAACAGAGAGTAATGAGTGGGGATGCACCTTTGGACTAGAACCTTGAACCTTTCATGAATTTCACTCCATCTCCAGAGTGGCTAGTGGGATGTGTGGGTGGTGAACAAGGACCAAGGATCATTGTGGTAGAGAGACAGCCTCAGGGACCAGATGGTCTGTATTTGAACCCCAGCTCTGCCCCTCACTGGCTGTGTGACCTTGGGCAAGTTACTCAACCTCTCTGTGCCTCATTTCCTCATCGGTGAAATGGGGGAAAATAGTCCTACCTCTAGAGTTGTGAGAATTAAATGACAATATGTGTAGCATGTTTAAACAGTGCTGGGCAAATGGTAAATATTATATAATTATTAGCTATTATTGTTAGGCCACATTAGTGGCAAATAATAACAATAACCAAATTGAGCACTTATGTACTCATGAGACATTTATTGAGCACCCTTGGTATGCTAGATGCACTGCATAGATTGGAGAGCAAAGGCCTTCCTGTCTGCCCTTCTGGAGTCTTCAGTGGAGGGGTGGGACCCTAGCATTAATTGATCACTTACTCCACCCTGGCTCTGTGCTAAGCCCTTTTCGGGCATCGCCTCCTTTGAACTTTGCAAGCAGGTGAGAGTGCTGTCATGATGCGTCGCAGGTGAGGTGTGTGGGCTCAGTGGGGTTAAGTCACCTATCCACCGTCACCTGGTTAATAAGTGGCCAGACTGGGATTCAATCCCATGTCAGTATGACCGAGGATCCAAGCTTTCCACCTCCATCGTAGGTCAGTTAGTGGGATGCAGACTCTGAGACAGCATTTTGTGTGCAGGAGGTTTATGAGTGCTTTCGGGACAACCCCTGTGAGGGGCGACAGGGCAGGACTGGCAGAGGGAGGGGTCACAACAGAGGTCTCAGCCAACCCCATGGGGAGCTGTGCAGCTGAGATGGCCCTTCCGTGAGGCATCTCCCACCCACCAGCCATTGGCTGTGTCTGACCTGGGGAGGTTTAACCTCGGGTGGGGCAGGGTTTTTCAGTGAAGGGACTGAACTGCGAGCCATGAGCAGGATGGCTCCCCACTTTTGCAAAGTTCTGTGAGCAGTAAGGATGCCAGGCTGTGTAGGTACCTAAGCCTGGACTCCGCTCATTCACTTATCTCCATATCAGTGACATCAGGATGCTGACCCAGGGCAATAACCAGGTCTCGTAGGAGGGAGCTGAGCCGGATTGAAGCTTCTGAATTGCTGTGGACCTCTGACTCCGGACGAGAATCTCTGTTGTGACTCAGCAGGTGCCGAAAACCTTCTCCAAACAGCCCGACTTCTCCAGGTCTCTGGAAGCACCGATTTAGTGCCAGAGACAAGTTCTCAGGCAGAAGAGGAGCTCTGGCACTCCAAGGCCGTGAGATGTTTTCTCTATAACAGATTTGCACGAGGATTAAAAGGCAGGCTGTTCCTTAGCACCGACAGACTGATTTTTAATGTAAACTATCTCAGAGGGAGATTAGGAGAGCTCCCCTGTGGGCAAGAGATGGAGTTGCGGGGTGTAGGGGCGTTGGAGTATAAAGGTCGTGAAAACAGCCACAGATCAATTTCCGGGCCCCCCCCCACCCCACCCAGGTCCTGCTCTCTTCCCTTTTCCCGCTTTAAGACCTTGGAGGATTAGGGATCCTAAGTAGCCGTCTTGAGGAAGACTGTTGCGGAGCATCCTAAGCTGCTTGTTAATTTCCTGGTGAATTCAGGCATTTTGCTTCTCAGAAGCTGCCTGTCTGGGTGTCACTGACACACCTTTGTATGGGCCCTAAAAGTGGTGTGAGGTCACTTTGATAGAGCTGCGCTGTGAGCCGCCCAGGGCAGGGAGGGGGAGCTGGCCGGGCCCGGGCTGGGGCCACTCACCCTGTTCTCTGAAAGCCGTTCAGGAGTGACCGCCTGGGGAGGGACCACATCTTGCTGTTGGTGGGAGAAAAACCATTGTGCTGAAAACTCCTGTGTGTGGAACGCTGTTTGTTTTTTGGGGAAGTGTTTACAAAGTCATTGGCAGACCTGGGTATTCCCACATGGATGGTTTGCAGAGGGAGGTTCTGTGTGCTGGGGAGCACTGGGAAGAAGAGCCCGCTGTCCTCAGTCTGCAGAGATTGGAAGGTGATGCGGGCACGGAGCGCTGACTCTGGGCCGCCAGGTGGAGTTCAGGGACCTCTGCTACCCAGAGTGCGGGGCTGATGAGTGAAGGCGGCCCATGTCACGGCCCGGCCAGCCCGGGGAGTGGTGGCCATCGCTCTGCAATGAGGTCCGCCACCTGGGGATCTAGGTCTGGCTTCGCTGCTGCCTTACCCCGGGGGTACCCCACCCATCCTCTGTGCGCCTGCCTTTCCTCACCTGTAGAGACACCTGGTATCGGGGTCATGGGCGCATCAAGTGAAAGTGCTTTGTGAGCCATACCGGGCTCGTAGGTAGGGAGGATGTTGGCATTGCCTCCATCTGTGGATGTTCACCAAGGCCCCGTGACTGGATGTTCAGGGAGAAATGGGGGGGGGGACCCAGAACCCCTGTCGTGCTCAAGGGGAGCAGAAGACCTGGCCCAGGCAGCCCCCATGAACCGGAAGCTTTGCATCCCTTTGGACCTCTTTAGGCCCAAACCTGTATGTTCTTCTCTGGCAGAAAATGAGCTTCATGAGTGTCACCCCCAGGCACAGCCTGGGTGACTCTAGACATTTCCTCCAAATAAGCTGCTCTGGCCAGTCCTGCTTCATTGTTCCTCGTGATGAGGTATGTTCACGGTGTGTGATTCACTGGACGAAAGGGCCTCCTTCCCAGCTATATTAAAGGGTACTTTTTCCTGTAGGATAAATAAATGTAATCATTATTGGTGACACCGTATCGGAGGTCGGGAAGTGATCAATCAGTGATTTGGATATGGATGCCAGCAAATGGAGAGTAATGTCGGGCTGCTCCGGCTATCACTTTGGTAACCACGTGTATGTGACCCTCCACAGCCGCGGAATCCTGTGCTCTCACGGGGGGGTGGATTAGAAGATGTGAGTGAGCCCACGCTGCGGGGCTGCTGGTGATGAAATGTGACCTTTCACACGTATGTGGCTGGCCGGCAGGTGCTCCGGGAGCACGGGGAGGCCGGGGCGAGCGTGGCCTGGGGTGAGCCCATCCAGCAGCCGTGGCCGCCCCCAGCCGTCCACAGCTTCAGCATCTGCCCCGGGTCTTCCCTCCAAGCACGGCTCCCTGAGGCGGCCGAGGGGTGAGCGGAAGCCAGGAGAGATGGCAAAGCTCCAGGCCTCTGACGGCCTGCACTTGGCTGGGCGGACCTGACCCTGAGGCTCGAGCTTCTGTGGGCCTCTTGGGCTGGGGGATCCGAGCGACTTCTGACCCAGACCCTCTGGGGACTGACAGGTGAAAGCCATCAGTCCCTTTGGGGTGATGAAAATGTTCTGGAATTAGGTGATGCTGGTGTTTGCACAAGTTTGTGCATTTACTAAAAACTACTACATCGTTCACTTTAAAAGGGTGAATTTTACAGTGTGTGGATTCTCTCTCAATTTAAACGTGGTATGAACAAAAATATCACAAAAGCAGGAGAAACCCGCCGCAGGGGGTGGTCTCACTGAACAAGTAACGCACGAGCTGGAACCTGCAGGGGCCCCACCTTGAGGGAAGGCCGATCAATATGTACCTTGGGGCTTCCCTGGTGGTGCAGTGGTTGAGAATCCGCCTGCCAATGCAGGGGACACGGGTTCGAGCCCTGGTCTGGGAAGATCCCACATGCCGAGGAGCAGCTGGGCCCGTGAGCCACAACTACTGAGCCTGCGTGTCTGGAGCCTGTGCTCCGCAACGGGAGAGGCCGTGACAGTGAGAGGCCCGCGCACAGCGATGAAGAGTGGCCCCCGCTCGCCACAACTAGAGAAAGCCCTCGCACAGAAACAAAGACCCAACACAGCCATAAATAAATAAATAAATAAATTAAAAAAAAAAAATATGTACCTTGTCCTCTCAGAGCCAAACGGGTAAAATCGAATGAGCTATTTGCAGTGACCAATGAATAGTAGCTTATCCAAGTGATGAAAGATCAGGAAGTGAGGACGGAAATTGTGACAGGTACCTGAACCTCTGTTCGTTGTTGCTGTGATTTCTAGATGCCCAGTGCGGTGCTCCGTGAACGCATTTGCTTTTCCCGGTCGCGCAAGTGCAGCTTCTCCTGTTCATCCTGAACGTTTGCTGCTCTATTACACGTGTAACTGCTTTTCAGTCTCCTGTAACTTACTGAGTAGTTCCGTAACAGAACTGACTCTTGCTTCCAAATCACTCTGCACCTAAAACAATAAAATCTTAAAAACAAACAAAACCCCCAGAGCATCAGCTGGCTAGTGCCCCACTCAAGTCAGCTGCTGATTTGGCTACATCCCTAAACTATGAGGCTGGGCCAGGTCCTGTTGGGTCAGTGGGCTTTGGGGTCAGGCAGGCCTGGGTTGGTTTGGGGCCAGCCCTGAGGCTTCCTGGGCCGCATGACCTTAGGAAGCTCTGTAAGACTGGTAACGGCAGTGCACATCTCAAAGGCTGGTCATGAACAGGGAAGGAGAATACACACGCAGTGCCGAGCACAGGGCCGGGGGAGGGCAGCCCTCGGTAGCCACGAGCAGGCATGCGGCGGGTGGACACCAAGAGGATTCTGGGAGCTGAACCTGTACAGCACTCGAGTGAGCCTGGCTGGAGGAGGGGCCCACGGAGCAGCGGTTGCCCCTGTTTTCTGGATTTTCCATACACCCGTCTCTGCTCACCTGGGCTCAGAGCAGTGCCCTGTCGCTGTTGGGTGAATTCAGCTGTGACCTTGGGGTAACCACCAAGATTTTACATGTTGAGACCTGCGAGCTCACTGATGGCCACTCCTCTGTTCCCTTGGGATGAGACGCGATTCCTTCCAGAGGCAGCAGGTGGAGGGAGCCCCTGCCACATCCACTCCCCTTCCCAGCAGTGCCGGGGTCCCTGGACCTCTGCCCTGTACAGAAAAGGCGCCTCACCCCCACAAGCAGGCCTACCGTCCCAGGGCCACCCCGGCGGCCTTCAGAATAACCGCAGCACAGAGCCTGGAATGTCTTTGGACTTATATTTGGAATTGCTGTCGGAAACAGTTCTGGCCACATATAACACCCATCTGTTTGGGAGGGTTTGAGAGTCAGAAAATGAGGTGGTTCCGCAGGACGGGGGTTGGCAGCACCAAAGCTCAGGGCTGGGGGCGGGGATCAGGGTCAGCTGGCCCTCACCCAGCCAGGGAGCTCTCACCCCCTCCAGCCTTGACTTTTGCCGCCGGGGCCGCTCCCGTCATGCTGGACGGGATCAAACCAGCCTTTCTTCCTGACCCTTCTACCTAGGGTCAGTCCTTCAGGAGTCTGGGACATGTCTTCTCCCAGCTCTGAATACCCTTTTAGCTGTTGAAGCTGGCACCCTTCTTGCTGAGTCCTGCTTCTCCAGATGGAACGGCCCCTTCCCCCTTACTGTTTGTCAGCCAGCACTGAAGGCAAGTGTCCTTTGGGGCTGGGACCTGCCAGGGTGGAGGAGAGCAACAGCCCCCCCCCCCCACATTCTCAATGCCGTACCTTTATTAACGTATCCCGAAGTTGCATCAGTGCCCCTGCAGTTTTGTGAGGATTCATTATATACTTATGTCAACCAAACCCCTTGTGTATTTTCCAGGTTGTCCTCTTTCCCCTACTTCATCGTTGTACAGTTGGTTTTAAAGACTCAAATGTGGACGTTTAGGCTTATTTCTTTACATTTCCACTTGTCACATGAGTGTGCCTGTAACCGAAAGTGGGGGTCTGGCTGCTCGCCGCTCAAAAGCCAATAAAGAGGCCAGGTTGGTGGAAGGGAAAGTTTGCTTTATTTTGGATGCCGGCAACCAGTGGGGTGGGGGAGGGCGGACGCCTGTCTAAAGGCCGACTCCCTCTCCCCCGACAATCAGGGGACAAGAGCTTTTATAGACAGAGGGAGGGGGCTGCATGCAGAAACAGCACAGCCAGCTCTGACAGTCATCTTGAAATTGGTCATCGGTGGTCTGACCAGCGTCATCTTGATTGTTTTAAGTACAGTTAATCTTCAGTTCCAGGGTCGGTTTGTTCCCATTTTCCCGAGGCCAGTTCTCGGAATTGTGGCAGCTTCTGTCGTGGCTACAGTCTTGTCATCATGTAGTTCACTTCCTCCACCTGGTGAGGGTTTCAGTATCTATAAGACAGCTCGCAGGATACGGCTCAGAATATGATCTATAGCCCTCGAGGAGGAACTAAAGGTCCTTGACTTTGCTTTATGACTAAACTGGTATTATTTAGTCTGTTGGACTGTTTTCCTTTGTTTCTGCATTTTCTCACTTCTCTGATTAAACTTATTCTTTGGCTACAGTTTTTCCGCCGACAAAAGGCAGGCGGAGGGCACAGGGGGCAAGGACCATGGGGTGCCCCTCCGTTTCACGCCTACTCTAGCGTTTCGAGGTCCGTTTGGATACTTATTCATGATATATTTGCTGTCCTTCTCAACGTTTTCTGAATGGTTTTAACCCATCCAAGTGGCTTGCACTAATCCAAGGTCATTATCGGACTCTTTTTCTCTAGTTGTGGGGAAATCATAGTGTTGTTTATTGAAGACATTCTTACGAAGCACCAGCCTGATTCTTCGGGAGGACCCAATAGTGCCCTCCGGGAAAGTAAGGGTCCTGTTCTGCTTTTCCTCCTTCATATTTCCCTGTGGAAGAGCTGGCCACATGGCCATCGTCCTCCTGTACACACAGGTCATTCTTCTAGGGTCTCAGGGTGGGAGAGAGGGCTGGCAAAAATGACTCCTCAGGAATCTGGGTTTAGAATCTGGACTAGTTTCCTAGGAGATCTTGTAACAAATTATCACAAATTTAGTGTCTTAAAACAAAAGGAACTTATTCTCTCACGGTTCTGGAGGGCAGAGGTCAAAATCAAGGTACTGGCAAGGTTAGTCCCTCCTGGAAGCTCTGAGGGAGAATCTATTCCATGGGTCCCCAGCTTCCTGTGGCTTCCGCAATCCTGGCATCCCTTGGCTCGTAGGTAACACTTCAGTCTCTGCCTCTGTCTTCACATGCCTTCGCCCCATGTGTCCCTGTCCAAGCCTCTTCTTATAGGGACACCAGTGCTTGGATTTAGGGCCCACCGTAAATCCAGGATGATCTCATCTGGAGGTCTTCAACATAATTAGGTCTGCAAAGACCCTATTTCCAAGTAAGATCCCATTTGCTGGTACTGGAGGTTAGGACTTGGGCATATCTTTTGGGAAATCTATAGAATCCAAATGGGAGAGGGGGAGGGGAGAGGTCCCTGCTCAAATAGGGCATGAAGGGCTTGTTACAGACATGCATCTCAGCATGTGTGTGGGCTCTAGGAAGCCCACCACCCACCCTTTGGGCAGATCCAGGGTCCCCGGGGGACTGAGGGGCAGGGGAAATCTCCCCTCACCCTCCCGAGGAGGTGGGCCTGGCCATGAACCTGATTCACAAAAGGTGGGGTCCTGAGTTTATTTCACTGTACCCTAGACAGATGACAATCAGTATTCTCACCCCGGTGGGCCTGGGCTGGCCTGGTTGGACCATTGAACACGTCCCAGTTTGTCCCCTGGAATTACTTCTTGATCTCTAAAGAATTGTATGGAAAGATTCTTCATGAAGTTACTATTCTTCATGAAGTTACTATGTGTTTAAAATTCAGCCAGGTTTAGAGGCTCTTGTTTTATTTATGAGCCACACGCCTACAAGAAATGTTATTACCACAAAATAAACTCAGCATGGAAAGCTTGAGCCGAGGGTTGGGTTTTTAAGTGGCAGTTTACGTGATAGAATTACAATTCTACCAACGATTTTGGATAGCTGTGTGGGAGTCCTTGGTAAGAACTCTGGACTTGGACTTCCTATTAGGTACAGATTTTGATGACAGTTTGAGAGGCGTCTTTCTTGGGCAAAGTCGTAATATCGACAGCACTCATAGGAAATGTGTGAGCCAGAAGAAACCCCCATCAGACCCATTGCCACAAGGTGCCCAGTTGCGTACAGCTCAACTGCACTTTGAGGTCCATGCAAATCTGGTTTTGGCGTTTATCCATCAGCTTTTAGATTATACTGTGACCGACCCTGCAGTGACAGGTGCCGTGTTTCAGTCTTGATGGAGGTCCTGTTTTTGAAGGGGGAAAACAGCACAGCCAATGTGGGGAGACACTTGTAATGGGGGGACAAATGTAGTGTCATCTGGGTCCTGTATTTGGGTGAACATGGATCTGGGGGAGGATCTACTCACCTGAGCATCTCTAACGACTAGTCTTGAAGCAAGTCCTTTTGGAGGTTTGGCTGACCAGGCTGAGATGTACGAACACTTTCCAGTGTGTGTTCGGATTCTAGGCAATCTGTGGGCAGATCCCAAACATCTCAAGACCTCTCAGAGGTGTCCTCTGTGGACACTGGCAGTGGATGATTTCTAAAGGGCCGCGTAGAAGGCACTGTGCCAAACGCCAGAGGGGAAGACAATCTGGTCCCTGAGAAGCGCTGCTCTTGTTAGGAGATCTTTGGAAACGCCTACAGCTGTAGCGAGAGGTGAGGGGTGCTGGAGAAGGAGTGTTTGCGGCTGACCTGTGCTCCAGAGGCACTGCCGTCTCTTCAAGGGTGAGGTTGGCTGAGTGCCACGGACGGAAGCCCTGGGTGCAATCAGCGGTGCACATCTACAATCCCCAGACCTGTGGGTACCTAATACAATTTGCTGAATTTCCTTCACTGGAAAGAGGGAAGCTGGGTTGGAGAAGTTGGGGGAATAGAAAGTATGGAGCTGAGAAAGAGAGAAACGTGACACCACAGAGCAGGGAGCCAGTCTGAATCAGCCTGGTTTCTGGGCAGCTGGGGGTTGAGTGTGAGTATAGGGTGTCAGGCAGAGCAGTGGGGGGCCCTAGGGGGTATGCATTGAAAAAGGCATAAGACAGAAACAAAGGGGTGATTTTTGAAAAGCAAAAAAAGATAAAGACTTACCCTCTCTGCCTGCAGAAACAGGAGAAAAAGGCATAGGAAACTCACAACAGAACTCAGAAGTTCTGTTAATGTAAAAAATGACTGGGGAGTTCCCCGGTGGTCTAGTGGTTAGGATTCGGTGCTTTCACTGCCGTGGCCCGGGTTCAATCCCTGGTCAGGGAACTGACATCCCGCAGGCCATGTGGCGTGGCCCCCCAAAAAAAAGAAAAAAAGAGAAAAAATTACTGGGTGACAATGCAATAAGGTTTATATTGGGCTGCTGTGTATGTACTGTCTTATCTACTTTTACGGATGTTCAAAATTCCCCCAAATTAAATAATTAGGGGAGTGCCGTAATAATAGATATATTAACTGATCCCATCCAATATGACCTGATACATCTATGTTTTTAAAAAATACAAAATATGCAGATATATATTTGAGTGTGCACTGAAAATTTCTGGAAGGATATATAAGAAACTGATAACGAGGGTCACCCCTGGGATTTATATGGATTATCTTGTTTATACGTCACGAGGAAAGCACAATTAGTATTCCTGTTTTACAGACGAATTTAGTGCTAGACACCGCCTCCCCCCTATGACTTAGAGTACGGGAGAGAGAGCGGGCCTGGGGATCAAAAGTTGAGACCACAGGGGAAATTGGGGCCAAAAACTTTAAAACAAAGCTGTGCTCATTACAGTGTTGTAACTTGTTTTGTTTTACTTTTTGTTTATTTGATATAAGAAAAGAATTATCCCATGGTGAAAGAAAGTATCTATCTGTAATGTTGAAAGTCCAGTAAAATATATTTTCAGAAGATTTGTGGAAAAGAAAGAAAGAAAGAAAATTACTCTGACTCGTGTTAAAGAATGGTAAGGCAGACTTTATTCAGGGCTGTAGCAATAGGTATAGGGACCACTGTGGTCGGGTCTTGCAGTAGGGGAACGAGATTGTGGTCAACTCCAAATACAAGGAAGAGTGGGAATTTATAGCCAAGGAGGATGGGAAGAGTGGGAATTTATAGCCAAGGAGGATGTGGGTCGGTGGATGGGAAGTTACTATGAAGAAACAGCAGGGGTAAAGGGGGGTTTTGGCTAAACCGACCGAGCAGGATTCTTGTTGAAATTGGGCGATACAGAGACCCACAAGGAAGTCTAAGACTCAAGGCCAAGTTGGGAAGAAGGTTCAAAGGAACCTGAGAACAGTTTGGTCGAAGAGAGACACTGTCTGCTCCTGCGTGAAAGCACTGTTACATACGTGTGGCGGGGTTTGTGTGAACAGATCCGTGTGTGTGGACACACGTGTAGGCCTACAGGCCTCTGCCTGCGTACATGGGGGTATTTTTACACTGTGTTAAAAAATAGGTCCCTATCAACCTAGAAAGATACGTTTCGTAATTTTTGTTTTAACCTTCAGAGTCTGTGGTAAGGGCTGGGAATTTCATGCGGAATTGTGATACAGGGAGAGCGACAGCTGTGCCGTTATTACTGCCGCCGGCAGATGAGAGAGGAACCGGAGGGGACGTAAAATTTTCACGGCCTCTCTCTGCTGTTGTACGATCTTTGTAATCTGGTGTTTCGAAGCTCACTGTTACTGTGAAAACAACCGCGGCCTGAGGCGCCTAGAAAGAACCAAAAAAAGAAACTATGGGTGGCTTGTCTGGGGCCAGTGTAGCCTTGTCTGGGGCCAGGAGAGCGGGTGGCTCTGGGAAGAGTGAGGGTGTCCAGGGTGGTAGGAAGTGGCTCTCTGCCGGTGGGGGGGGGGGTCGGGGGGTGGCGAGAGGAATGGTTGTGTTTTAATGAACCAAATGAGGTCATATAATCGCTTGTAGATTTCCATTATCACTCAAATGGCGAGATTTCACATTCCCGATGGTAAAAGATACCCATTTGTTTTATTCACAGGTTGTACTCAGACTATCTCTACTTTGCAAGTTCGAATAAATCTGCAGATGACTTCCATGAAAAAGTGACAGAAGCGCTGCAGCTGTTTGAAACTTGCGTGCTGGGTTATTCACTGCGCGCCTGTGTCTACAACAACACTCTCAACAACGCCATGCCTGTGCGTACGCGGAGGGGCTGCTCGGCGGTTATTATGCGAGGGCATCGTGCATCGGGATTTTAGCATATAAACAGAGAAGCATTTTAATGTGCAAATGCCTCTCCCCGTGCCTTTGAGCGGTGGCTAATGCAAAACAAATATTCATGGATGTAAAAACTGTAAAAGCTGATGGACCCTTTCAGCTGGCTCCCTGCTTTCTCCCGCGCCGATCTCCCAGTTTCAATGCTCTCTCCTCCCTCTGCGAAAGAATGAGGGCGCATTTAGGAAGATTACTATTTAGTGAGGCTCCGAAAGCACACCCTGCAATTAGGATTGGCAGACCAACTCTCTGATTGTCTTAAGAGCGTTCTCTCCGATGCTGGATTGTTTTGTTGGTTTAAAAAATTACCCACCAGTGACTTTCAGTGCTTCTCCAAGGTCTTAATGGAAAGATATTTTCCATTGATCCCTTTTCTCTTTGTTCTTGTTCGCCTTCAGGAATATAGCTGTACGTTTCTTGCCTGTTTTTTTTTTTTTTTTTTTTAAATGCCAAAGCAGCTGTTAATGGTGAATTCAGTATGGTTTAGCTAAGGGATGGTTTTCTGCTGCACAGCACCCGGGGTTGTCCTAAGTGCCTTTTCAGCAGGTTTGCCGCAGTGGGTAGGCCTTCTTCAGTGAAGCTAATATGTCACCTGCCCCGGAGGGTGGTTCACAGCCTTGCTCTGCTGAGCGTACCATGTGGTGAGATCTGCTTGAGGTGGAGGCTTGGGACCCCCCAGGTGCGGTGGGGTTCAAAGTCAAGAGGCTTCACCCCCTCTTCCTCGTTATCTAGGCCATCTTATCCGGCAGCATGCACGGAGGCAGTAGGTGGGATTCCAGGCTGTCCCGCTGGAATTTATAGTTTGGCAGGTAGGATACACACAAAGGATCAACACAGAATCTGGCTGGGGGTGTCGGGTAGAAGGAGTGGCCTTTGGAGCCAGAGGGTGGCGTGGGTTCAGTTCCCACTCGGGCAGCTGACGCTGGGCAGTTGTCTTAGCTTCTCTGAGACTCAGTTGCTTCATCATAAAATGGGGTAATAGCGCTGCTTTACTAGGCTGTGGTAAGGGTTAGAGAGTGGTAGTTCATTCGCGTGTAGGGGGCGAGAAGATAATCCTTTCCCTCTACCCATCTCAGGTTCGTTGACCGGGGCCCTGTAAATTAGACTGACGGAAGATAAACAAGAGAAAAGTAAACAGAAGTTTATTAACACGTGCGTATGCACACATGCACATATATACACGGGAGCCCCGGTGATGAGTAACTCGGATGGGTGGTTAGAACTCGGGCTTATATAGCGTCTTAACAAGAGAACCATAAATTTGTAGAGAAGCGACAAGACAAAGGAAAAGGACTTTGACTTTCTAGGGTGGCAAATTGTGGGAAGGCAGATGTATGTGGGAGCCAGTGGTCAATAAGGGCTAGTTTTAGCAAGGTCTGTCATGTGGACTCCTTTGGTGCTGTCTCCAGGCTGATCAGGGTCTAGAGTTGTCCCCAGTGATTAACTTCTGTCCTTCCTGCTAGAGAGAGGACGAGGGGCACCTTGCAGGGCATCATCTTGTTCAATCCTCTCCGTTTCCCTGAAATCCAAGCCCATGTTACAGATGAGGACACAGAGGCTCACAGAGGTTAACTCTCCCACCCAGAGTCACGTAACTTGTGATGGGCAGGCTCAGGGTTTAATCCCAGGTCCCATGGCCTTTGATGAGACTCATGGCATTTCCACCTTCCCTAGCTGGCTCCTAAAAAGGAGGGTTTCAACCGGCAGGAGGCATGTGCTTTTTAATTCAATTCCATGTTTTGCTGAGGATGACGAGTCATCTCTGGTCAGAATGAGACCCCAGGGCAGGATCAGTGACAGGATGGTGGGGCCGTGATGTAATGCGGATCACCGTGACCCTTTGGTCCCTGGAGAGCTCCTGCACAGTGGGAAGGGCCAGGCAGGCAAGAGCGGTCGGAAACCCTCCTCTTCAGGGTGAATCTTCATTTCTGGGATGAGAGAAGCGAATTTCCCTCCAGCTGTGAATCCCAGCTCAACCACAGTGCAGGGAGGCCCATCTTTTTCAAACGTACGTGGAGCGTGGCGCTACCCCGCTTGAGACCTTCCCTGCCTTCCTGTGGCCCCCGAGCGCACGAGCCCGCCCCGCCCCCCTGTCCCCCTTCCCCAGGCCCCCTCCCCCACCTCCCTGTCCACTGCTGCTCTCCGGCCACGCTGTCTCCTGCTAGGTCCTCTCGCCTCAGAGCAGGGCTTTGCAAGGTGTGCTCCCTGGACCAAGAAAATCAGCCCCCCTGAGAACTTGTCAGAAATGCAAACTCTCAGGTCGAGCCTCAGACCCCAGAATCAGGAACTTTGGGGGTGGGCCCATCAGTGCAGTCTGTTTAACAGCCCTCCAGGTGGGTGTGTTGTGCGCTTGGCTAGGAGAAGCCTGGTTCCAGAGCCTTCCACACTCCCCTCCCTGGCACGTGCTTCTCCTGGTTTTCGCAGGACTCCTCATCCTTCAGGTCTTGCTTTAATCTGACCTTCTGTTCTCTCTCTCTCCACACTATTCGTTTCCCCACAGCATGTGTCACAACTGGCGATTATAGATAATTGTTTCTTCACCATTTTAGCTCTGTCTCCACTAGATGACAAGCGCCACGTGGCCAGGGGCCACGTCTGTTATATAGCAATGTTTCTCCATTGCTTAGCAGGGTACCTGGCGTGCAGGATGCACTAGATTATTTGCAGAATGAATGAATGAATGAATGAATGGGGAGTTTGTGAAACTAGTGGAGAGGCTGGGTAGAGAGTTCCAACCAAATCCCTAATGGGGACTAAAGAGGTTCGGCATGTGCCTGCCAGGGGAGACCCTGCACTGGCTCCTCAGCTGTTTCCCAGCATGGGGGGGACAGGCCCCAGGCGCAAGTACCTGGCTTCAGGACCAGGCTCTGGAGGGTCTTCTCCGCTGACCCTGGGCAGGCAGGACCCCGCACTCCCTGGGCCTCGGTTGGTTTTTCCATCAAGAGCCAGCTGAAGCAGGTTAACCTCAAAGGCTTCTCTCCGCTCTGGTGTTTTAAAATTTTAAATGTATCAGGCACTTCCCCTAAATAACCTTTTTATGTTCATTCCATTTTGATTCTCTGGCCGATACTGGGGAAGGGTGCGGAAAAGGTGTTGAGCGGGCCTGTCTTAGGTTTGTTAGTAGAGATGCTGTGCCCACAGGAAACTGTCACTCGAGGTGAGCGGCGCTTCCCTTAACTGGTAAGGGGGCTGGGGGTTGGAGTGAGCCAGAAGATGGAGTGTTCAGGGGGCCAGGGGAGGCTTCCCCCCCTCTCTTCCCCTGCAGAGCCCCCAGGGTTGTTCCCTGCCTGCCCCCAACGGCCCCTCCGCTGCCGGACCAGCCGTCCTGGGAAGGAAGACTCAGATGCTGGAGGCCTGGGCCAGTGGAGGGGGCTCTCCCCACGAAGACACAGACACGTTTCAGGGAAATACTGTCACCCGTGGACAGGTGCAGGGACTGCTGCAGCTACTTAAATCACCCTCATCCTGCCGCAAACTGCCAGCTCCTTTCCTTCTAGAAGGTTCTGAGTAGCAAAGGCGGGTTCCCTGGAAGATATAAAGCTCATCAGGCTGGTCCTCCCTGGGAGGGGCCGGCCTGGGAGCCTGACAAAGAACCGAAAAGCTCTCGATGACTTAACAAGGAGACGTTCTCATAGCGGGTTGTCTGTGTTGGAGGCGACTCGTGTATTTATTTCTGAGGCTGGCACGTGCTCATTTTCTCTTTAGCTCTGGTTCAGCTTGACGTCTTTTCCTGAGCTGGAGTCTAAGGTAGTGACAACCTGAGGGCTGTAGGCAGCTAATGAATTTTGGAGGCAGCTTCTCCCCTCTAATTGCTTTTCTTCCTCCACCGCCTCCCACACAATTAGAAAAACAATGAAATGGAGAGAGAGTAGCGAGAGATGAAACTAGTGTCTGTACCTATTTTGTCAGGCGTTTCACCGTCTTATTGTTGCCACCGCGTTCAGTGTGAGTGCCTGGGCGCAGGCCACTTGCGGCTGGGGTGATGGAAGAGCCTGGTCCCCGCCCTGGAGGAGCTCAAGGTCGAGCTGGGAAGGAGAGGAAGTAGGATGTGAAAGTGTTGGCTGCAGGAACTGAGACTGGGTGCTGGGAGGGGTGGGCCGGGAGTCCAGTCAGACCAAGGACTTGCCCCATGCGGAGAGCCAGGCGAGGCCAGGCAGTGGCGTGGGAAGCTCACGCTCAGAGGCTAGAGGTGGGAGCGCCAGTCAGGGGGCTGTGACAGTGCCAGGCAGGCGCTGATGTGGCCTGAACAGAGACGAGACGGGGGCAAATGAGAAGCAATTGGGAAGACCACAGCGAGGCAGAGCCAGAGGCAGGACACGGAGTGGGGTCCCAGAGGACGCGGTGGGTAGGGGCAGGGGTGGGAGGGCTGGAGAAGGGGGGCCTCAGAGCACAAGGGGAAGGGCCTCTTCTTTTTTGGAGCCTCGCCAAGAGTTTAGAGCCCACTTTGAAGTTAGAGGGGGCAGTCCCCAAGACCGCTCTTCCGTCTGACGCCATGTGCAAGTTGGGTGGAGTCCCCCAAACCACTGTCGGGTTCAGTAATTCACTAGAAGGAATCACAGGACACGCTGATGTTTGTTACACTCATGGTTGCGGTTTACAACAGGGAAGCGACACAGACTAACATCCGCCAAGGGAGGAAGCACATGTGATGACACACGCAGAATGTGGCCAACCAGGGAAGCCCGCCCAAGCCTTTGGTGTCCCAAGCACTTCTTGAGGCTCCCTCACGTACGCCCTGCCTGACCGACCTTTACTGCTGTCCAGCCCCTCCTGGAGGTCAGGCCGGTACTGTGTGGCCCAAAGCCCCCATCATAACCCACACTGTTAGACTGTCCAGTGGCCAGACCCCCCCCAGGCAAGCAAGATACTCTTACCAGGCAGGACATTCCAGGTGGCCTAGAGATCACCTTCCAGGAGCCGAGGACAAAGGCCAGACCTCTCTGTGGTCAGGTTAGTGCCTCACCGCACATGCTTGCAGTTTGGCATGAGAGTAGGCACAGGAGGAGGACGAGGACCCCGACGTGTAGGTGGGAAGGGATGGCTTCGTACGGCTCTGCTTATACTGGGGTGTGCTCACACACTCAAGGTCGTGGGCGTCCATGTGGCGCCGGGTACTTAGCTGTTCCCTCTCGGGGCTTGTCGCTGGAGCATTTGCCACTGTTTCTGACGGCTGTGGTGCGCTGGGCGTAGGAGCTGAGGCAGCCGGGATATGTGCAAAGAACATTCGCGCCATCGGTGGGTGTGACCTTGGCCTCTCCCTTCTCCCCACTCCTCACTATGAAGTGGTGTGGAGCTACCTACAGGGTTGACCTGAGGATGACATGGGACCCTGAGGGTGGGAATCCTTTGTGCGGGGAGCACCAAACCCAGCATGGAGAAGCAGGAACCCGTGGCGTTTAAAATCCAATTTCTGAAGGCGGTTGTTCGCTGGGACGACTCTTCACTGTTGGTTTATAATGACGTGTGTAATGCGTTTGGAAAAGCGCCTTCGGCGTCGGAGGAATTACCCCTGAACTAACGCCTGCCTTCTTCGGTCCTAGGTGAGGCTGCAGGTCGGGCTGTACGCCGTGTACCTTCTGGACTGGCTCACGGTCTTTAATAAAGAACAGTTCCTCATTCTCCGCCTGGAAGACCACGCCTCTAACGTCAAGTACACCATGCACAGGGTCTTCCAGTTTCTCAGCCTCGGTATGAATGTCGCACTGGAGGCCCACGGAGCAGGGCGCGAGCTCCGAGGACACCGGCTCTGTGAGGCGCTCCCCGCGTCCCACGCAGACCCCTGAGCCGAGCAGGGTGGGCTGAGCCGGGAGGCCAGTTAGTACCTGTTTGTCAAGCACCACGTGCACGCGGGGCCTTGCGCGTGGCGTGGGGAGCCGTCTCTGGGGAGGAAGAGGTGGGCTCCCGTCTGGGAGCTCCCTCACTGGAGGGAGAGGGGGAAGCCGAGGCTCGAATAACCGAGTCACTGGTAGAGTGACGTGGGGGAGGTTAGCGATCTCACGCTGGGTCCGTACACGTGACTTGGGGTCCCAGCCGCTGAAGCGATCCTGGAAGGGAGGGTGTGAGCTGCGCCTTGAGGATGGACAGGGTTTCTGGGCGTCTGGGACCGTCTTGCAGAGGCCTCAGGGCCTGGAGGAGGGGATGGACAGGTCCATGCTTGTCTCAGCTTTGCTGGGAACCCCCGGAGGCAGAGCCATGTGGCTGGGTTTGGGCTCCTGGGCCTCTGGGGAGGGGAGCCTGCCCCCAGCCAGAGGAGACCGTCCCCCAGAGTCCCGAGTGGCACTTTGCGGCAGCAGGCCAAGTCGCTGGCCACGGTGACGCCTGGTAGAGGCGGGTACACGGGTGCAGAGTGCTTCCCCGTGGACGGCACCCAGGACCGCTGGAGAGGCTGGAGCATACGGCACATTCCTCCCCAGATGCCCCCCGCGGCCCTGTCTCATGAGCTTGCCTGGGAATTTTGTTAATTGAACTTTTCCTGAAATCTGTTTGCCCGCCACTGGGACTCGGGCCCCTTTTGTCATTTGATTTTCTTTTTCCTTTTCTTGGAGAGCTTGTAATGTGATGGAGTGTGATTACTTTTTCCTTTTAAGGCCTAGAACCATTTTTCTTTGATTTGGCCACCTGTAGACTCTGTCACATTCATGAGCTTGTCTTTAATCCCTGAGATGGACAGTAAGGCCAGTTCTGTTCCTTCCCTGTCACGTAACCCGAGGACACTGGGATGTAGTTTTTCTCTGCATGGGCTCATGACTTCAGGCTGATCCCGAGAGCCCGGGGCACAGAGGCCTGAGCAGTGGTCCTGGGGGTTAAGCCAGTGAGAGGCTTGCGGTCCCGAGGGCTGAGGGTGGAGGTGGCAGCCTCAGGGGGCAGCACCAGCTGGCCCGTTCCCGGCCTCTCCCCATGGATATGCCTGCTGCAGGTGGAGGTTCAGCCAGTGGGGGTTTTTTGGGCACAGGTGGCCTCTACCCTCCCCCCATGGCCACTTCACAGCACGACACACAGGGTGAAATGTGGCCCCATCACGAGGCCCTTTGCATCGGCCTGAAGTAGAAGCAGCGGGGGCAGACTTCCAGTGGCTGGTGAGCGGGAGAGGCTACATGCAGGGACTGTGTGTGGCGGGTCACACAGTTACCCAAGGGCAGGCTGGCTCCCGTTTACGGGCAGTTGGAAATGAAACTGCGCCCCAGAGTCCCAGCCTTGCTTCCAAGGGTGGGGTGACACACCGGACCACAGAATCTCTGCTCTTTCACACTGGAATTTCCACCTTCCACCCTCAGCAACTCAGAAATGGATCCAGCCAAAGAATTTGAACCTCCAAACACATTCTTACGGGAAACTCCTGTCTCAACAGGAAGCACGGCTGGGATTTTCTCAAAGTTTCTTTTGCCTCCTGCCTCATAGGCTCTTTCCTTTGTGTTCCAGGGCCCCTAAGTGAGAAACAAGAGGCCTTGATGACCAAGAGCCCCGCCTCCAACGCGCGGCGTCCCGAGGACCGGAACCTGGGGCCCATGTGGCCGGTCACACAGAGGCTCCTGCGGGACTTCTACGGGCCTTTCAACGCCCGGCTGGCGCAGGTCCTCGCCGACGAGGCCTTCCTGTGGAAGAAGACGTGAGGCCGGGTTCCCGCTGCCGCCATGATTTCCATGCTTTGAAAATCTCTCTTGGTGGGGAACCCTTTCGCTCAGAGCCTGGAGAAAACCCCTCCCCAGGCCCACGTTTATGGAAGCCAGTTCAGAATTTCCTTTGTGATGTTAAACAGCCCGGCGATGGACCCTTCACCGAGCCTCGGATGGAGGCTGTTGGAAATTCCACTTGGAAAAGGGTCCCCTTCTGCTCCGAGAGTGGCTGGGGTCCGGGATGAGGCCGGCGGGCGCTGGGCTGGGTGCCGGGAGGGAAGCGTGGAGTCTGGGCTTTGACAGTTCTGGGTGGAGGTCCTGCCCCGGGGCTGGCCAGACGTACACTACACATTCAGCTTCGAAACCCTCTGTTTAGATCACTAACCTCATGTTGACGGAGAATGGAGGCTCTCATTTTTTTTTTCCCTTTTACCCCAAAGTCAGCCCTTCCGTCTCTTCAGACTTAAACCCTGTTAACTTCACTGTTGACGAGAAAAAAGACACAAGTCGATTTTTGGTAGCACTTTCGTGTCTCGGACCTCCTCCCCTTCTGTCCTTGTGGACTTCACTTATGTTTAACAGAAAACGGGCGCATTTAAAACTAACCACTTTCTACATTTCACTGGCTGGAGCTTTCTTTTCTGCCCCTTTAGATGTTTTCTCAAGGGTTTTTTCAGTTTCTAATTGGAATATAACTTCAGTTTGAAATCGGAAGGGAAATTTTTGCTGTTAATGCCAGACTGAGCACCTCGAAGGAACTGATGGAAAATCTGGGCATCTTGGCCCTCGCCGTGCATCTGAGGTCCTCAGAGAACTGCAGCCGTTTGAGGTTTTTAGTACCGGGTGCGACAGGCTCCGTTGCTCTGCCTTCCTCCCAAGTGAACTTGTTATCACATTCTCCGCCATGTGTGGCCAGAGGTCCTTCCTCACTCAACGAACTGCAGGATGCTCTTTTCTGATTCAGAAGCCCAGCACATGAGCTATGCCTGGGCCGGACATGCTGTGCTGGGATTTGGAACGAGAATGCTGGGAGCTGTGTCCTTGACAGAACTTTCTGGGCCACTTGGCAGCCTGGTTTACTGTTGGATGGGCTGAAGGTCTTGCTGTTACTTGGAGGTGACGGGAAAGATCGAACATAGTCGTTGCACACAGCCCCAGGCGGGACCCCAGCCAGGCTTTGCACGTGGTTGTCAAGGGAAGCTTCTGCGAATCAGAGCTCTCCAAGTCGAGGTGCCGGATGCACACCAGTGAGAGAGTGCAAATGCCTACACACCCAGCCGCCACTCTTGGGAGTGAGGATTTGCTGAGCTGTCCAGCCCTAGTGCCATTGGAGATGGGATGCTCGGCCCATTTGAAGGCGTGTGGAGGGCTCTGAATGGCACGGCCGGGCGGTTTCTGCTGTGAAGGCTCCATGGGCCTGAACACCCGCTTTCGGGGACAGGCCCCCGTTTCTGTCCTGGTGGCACTCGGAGCAGCAGCCAGCAGGCAAACCTGGCCTGAGCACAAGGTGCCGTAGGGGATGTCGCTTGCACGTGCGTGTGTATTTATTTGCAGTGCAGGTGCGGTGTGCGTGGGGGTGTGTGTGTGCGTCTCTGAGTGGGTTCCCTTCAGTTCTGTTGCTGATCAGCTTTCTCCGCTCTGGACACACCCCTTCGTGGATTTCTTTCAGTTCGCTTGTCACTTTCAGCCCGTATTTTTGCTCTTCGGCCCCAACTGTAATTACAAGGACTTTTCTTACGCACCCCTGTGCATGTGAACGACATGTAGCGTAATTCTGCTTCTTACAGAAGTATTACTGAACGTCTTATTTCCAATATTATTTGGTTTATTATACAAATCTTTTTATAGGTGATCCCTCGGTGTCGATCAGCGCCGTGCAGACCCGGTGTCTCCAGGGGCCTTTCTCCAAAGGGCTGTCTGTCTGTTCCTTTGCTTTCCTCTGCTCTCTCTCACTCGAGGCCCCACTCTTGGTGACAGCACAGCTGCCCTTTTGAGCCGTGGTCCTCGAGCCTGTCATCCCAAACCAAAGCGAAATGGAGGATTTCTCACGACCCGGTCTGGAAGTTCCTTTGTGTCCCCAAAGCTGTGCGTCGGGTTGTATTAAATTGTACTCCCTTAGTCGCGTAAGGTATGTTAATGAACCACTGTTATGCTGTACTTTTATTAATATTGAACATAATTAAATGTGGACCCCTGTGACTGGGACCTGGGGGCGCATGCCCTTCCTCATAAGCCGTCAGAGCTCTTGTGGGAGGTTTTCCACCGTGTCCACTGTGCGTGAATGAACCACGGGGGTAGTTCTGTGTCTCACCTGCGTGTGATGTGCACCCGGTATGCACGGGACCTGCCGCACGTGGTGACGATGCGAGAGAGAAGAGCAGGCAGGTCAGACGTTACCAGGGACTCCCACGTGAGGCCAGCCAGGGGTGTGAGTCAGGGCGGCGAGGGCCAGCCCTACCCACAGACGGGCCTAACATCATCTTCAGACATTTAGATTTGATGGTTGGGTGACCGCAGGTCCTGCTGCCCCCAGCAGGCTGCTTCCCTCATTCCCGGGGCCTGCCTGGCCCCTGGGGGCTGCGAGTTTGAGACCCCTGGTGTCACTGGGTGCGTGGCATTGTCACTGGACACTCAAGGCCCCCATGTGCAGCCAGGGCAAGCCTGAGAGAGGAGGTCCTCTCAAGTTCGGGGCTCTGGAAGCCTGGGCCATCCTGGGGGCAGCGGGGAGCCTGGATTGGTCCCCGAATTCTGGAAAGACTCACCCTGGGCGAGCGTCTCCCTAGCACTGCCCCCCAACGGTTGTGTGCTGGGGGAAGAGGGGCTGGCGAGTCCAGGCCTGGAAAGGAGGAGGACCCCAGCTCTTGATGGCAAAGCCAGGGACGGCTTCACTCAGCAAGGAAGATGCTGTGCCCGTGAGGAGAAGCGGCCGGTGGGAGATGGGGGTCGGGACCGACGGGTGAGTCTGGAGGGCTGATGGCACAACTCCCTCCCCTGGGGCCTGTCCAAAACCCTGTCTGCTGCGGGACCACTTCCCGCCCCGACTCGGGAACCAGCTCTCAGGGAACATTCTGACGATCATCTCCGTGTTCGTGTAAACCTCCCCTCGGAATGACCTCTCCCCACGTGACTCCGTTTGGGAATTGAAGCAAAGGCCATGGGGCGGGGGGAGGAACTTGGGCCTCGTCCAGCAGTGAGAGGCCTCATGTGGGGGCGGGTATTTTTCTGTTGCTCCAGAACCCTCACCCTGTGGGCAGATCCTGTTGAGATTCTAGGAAGACATCACTTTCCCAGAGCTTCACCTGGCAGGGCTGCCTGCAGAGCAGCCCGGGGAGCGATGTTAGGGTCCCGCGGCAGCTGCAGCAGGTTACACCAGACCGCGTGGCTTAAACTAACACCACAAGGCTATTACCTCACAGGTCTGGGGGTCAGAGATCCAAGCTCAGTCTCACGGGGCTCAAGTCAAGTTGTCGGTCGGCAGGACTGGTGCTTTCTGGAGGCTCTAGGGGAGAATCCGTTTCCTTGCCTTTTCCAGCTGCTAGAGGCCGCCTGCATTCCTTGGCTCGTGCCCCCTTCCTCCACCTTGAGACTCTCTCTGACACCGTTTCCCTCGTCTTGTCACCTCCTCTGCTTCTCCCCCTCTGGCCTCTTGCAAGGACCCTTGCGATGACTCTGGGTCCACAGGATGCTAATGCAGAATCATCTCCCCATCTCAAGGGCACATCTGCAAAGCCCCTTTTGCCAGAGAACGTAACACTTATAGGTTCCAGGAATTAGAATGCAGACATCTTCGGGAGCCGTTATTCAGCCAGCAATAGGGGGGTGGGTCCAGTAGGCTGGTCGGCCGTCAGAGGATGGAGTGGGTGCCCACCGGTCTGTCCCTTTCGGCTGTGCCCTGAGGGGCCCACGCAGGTCTGAGTGCCTAGCAGAGGGCTGAGCTTCCCGACACGTCTGTTCTGAGATGGCGAATATTCCTGTCCAGGCAGGACCCTGTGACTGGGGTGAGGGGTGCAGGGTGAACGGCAAGTCGTCCTTTTGTATGTTTCTCCCGAGTGAGCCAAGTGGCGGCCCCAGGCCCGGATAGGGTTCTTTGTCCCTCAGGAGACCCACAGAAGCCACATGGGCAGTTTCGAGTTTCTCAAGTTCAACTGTTTCTGCGTGAGTTATGCTTACAAAGGAGCAGCTTGTGAAAACGACAAATATGGTTAGAATGTTTTCTGGCCCCTGAGAGAGTCTCGGGGGCCAGTGGCCTCGTGGCCCCGTGCTCCAGGGATGCCTTTGGAAGGCAACCGCCAACCTCACTTTCAGTGCTCGTGCCTGATGGCCCCTGAGCTGGCCTTGACTCCCCGACCTCGACTCTGTCCCTGCTCCCGAAGCCCCGCGCCGTCAGCCTGGCCCTTGTCCCCAGCCCTCCCGCCCCTCCCCCTCTGGGTTCCCATCCTTTGCAGAACTGCTCCCGCTCAGGTTCCAAGTGGCAGGGCGGAGGCTGGGCGGTCCTGGGCCTCTTAGGCCTGCAGGTTGCTGTCCTGAGAGCCTGCAGGAGACGAGGACGCCACAGAGGCGGAAGTGGTGGCACCTCAGCGACTGCAGCAGGCCCCCGAGGAAGGACAGTTCCCCCTCGGCCGCCACCTGGGAGTGTCTGAGTCTTCCTGCCGGGGGCCCAGGACCCGCTCAAGCTGCACCTGTGCTCATTAGCCGCACACTTGGGGCGAAGCAAGGAGTAGGACGGTCCCTCCCGTGTGACCGCCCTGCTCTGTGGGTGCCCAGCTCCGAACCTGGGGCACAGAGGAGAGTAGGAAGGGGGCTTCCTTCCCCACAGTGGAGGACCCCACGGGTGCAGCAGCGCAGGGAGCACGGAGGCCGCTGGGGCTCCTGGGCCTTTCTGGTGCACCCCCGGCTCTGTGTGCTCTGAGCAGCCCCTTTGAGATCAGGCCCCGGTCAGATCTAGAAGTAGGTGAGTCCGAAGCCTGGGCCTCTCTGAGTCTCACGACTTTCCCACGGCCTCACGTTGAGGTGGTAGTGGGGACCCAGCACTTCACCTCCCTGAACAATTCCCTTCTCGCAGAGCAGAGAAAGGCTGGGTCCAGGGAATCAAGATGGGGAGGCTTCCAGCATCTTCTCCTGGAGTCATGAGCCATCTTTCTTCACCATTCTTCCCCTAAAAGGGACAGTCTGAGTTGCACCCATCAAACTCGGCTCCCCCAGGAGGACAGTGTGGGGAAGGGGTGAGCCCTGGGCCTGGAGCCAGATGAGCTGGGTTCAAGGCCTGGTTGGGTCCACCCCATAACCTTGGGGACACTGCGGGCCCCTTCCACATCTGCAGGTCTATGGGCCTCATGAGTGGGTGTTGGGAGTTAACGAGGCAATGGTACATGAAAGTATAAAGTGAGGATCAGAGAGGCTACACGCCTGCCTGAGGTCACACAGCTCCGATCTCCAGAAAGAAAGAGCAGAATGTCAACTCAGATTTTTCACTTTTTAACTTCGTAGTCAATGCTTTTAACCATGGTGCTACAGCGTACATCCCCCCCCACTCCCCCATCAGGCTCCCATCCCCAGCAGCCTGTCTGCATTTCACCTGTCAGCTCCCATCTCAGATGTCCTTAAGGATGGGGCAGCAGTTCCTGGGTGTTCTGAGGCAGAGGTTTCTGCAGACCTGCCCATCCAGGGGTCTAGGTGGCGACTGGGACTTCTAGGGAAAACAAAGGGAAATAAACACGGCTTTGTTTTGCCGAAAAGGTCTCACAGCTGAGACTCCTGCTGCCTGAGGCGTCCTCCCTGCCCTGGCCGGCTGAGCCTCCCACTCAGAGGACCAGGCTGACCTCACAGGACCTCGGGCTGGCTGTAGTGGGGGGCTTCAGAGTCACATCAGAAGTGGATGGTCTGACCCTGGGCTCAGCCCCTCCTGAGGGCCTCAAAGGCACCAGGGGACACACTCAGCTAGAAAGTCTGCCAAGAGTCAAAATTTAATTTTTTAGCAAGGGTTTTCTGAACATCTCCTCTGCACAAGGCACTGGGCCAGGCATTCGGGTGGGCGGGGGCTGGTCGTCTGCTCATTCAGTGATTCTTTCACTGGTTCTTTCACCACGTATTCGTGGAGCCCAGTCTGCGTGAAGCGGGAGGCAGGGAGGCCAAAGGCCAGGTGGTCAGAGGCCAGGATGAGGCATGGAGCTGGTGTCCACGGTGGGGAGGACGGGCTGGGTTGGGTCAGAATTCTCAGAGCATCTGTAAATCCTACTTAACCACACATACATTTCTTAAACCTTTTACTTTTACTTAAAATATTTAAAGTACATTAATCTGTCTGTCTTTTGATAGAAGGGCCAAAGCCTTTTGCCCAAACGTAAGTCTGCAGATTGGAGTTTTGGGTCATCTTTCTGGCTGAAACCACATCACGATGAATCAGCACTGGTTTCCGGTTTTGGTTCTCTAAAGAGGCATGAGAACTGGAAGGCCCTTGCGAAGCCTCTGAGAACAGTCTTTCATTGTATACGTGGTTATTCCCCTCGTATGTGCTGGGACTTTCCAAAACTTCCGACCTGGTTTTTAGAAACTGGCTCATATTTTGCACTTGTATTTCATTTGTTTACATCAGTGGTTCTCAAAGTGTGGTCCAAGGATGAGGGCGACCCTCGAGACCCTTTCGGGAGATCCACCAGTCAAAACTAAGACTCTTCACGATCATACCAAGACATCATTCGCCCTTTATCCTCTCATTTCCTCATGATGTACAAGTGATAATTTCCAGCGGCCGAGGCCCACTCTGATGTCTGATGGACTCTGTGCTTGTGCGTTCATGGGCTTTGAAAATCTTTCAGCTTTAATTTCTAATATAGTAAATACTGATAGATGTGAACCACATAAACAAAAGCTCTTTGGGAATCTTCAATAATTTTTGAGAGTGTAAAGGAGTCTTCATTCTTAACAGTGTGAGAACTGCTGGTTTCTATATTTATTAAATCACACATTTCTAATTATCAAGCACAACTGGCGTACGAAAGACTTGGGAACAAACATAATTGACTTGTAATAAACTCAGAATTGACTGGAGGGCATTTTGCAAAATGGCCGAGAGCACTGAGCATGCCCTGAACATCAGCAAGGGTGCCTAGGGGACGAGGAGGCAGGCATCTGTCAGTGGGGAGCCCGGATAAGAGGCATCTGCGGTACAAGTGGTGACAGCAGTAATACGGGTGCCCGCTGTTTACTGAGCACATGCTGAGTGCCAGGCCCCAGGCTCAGTGCAGCTCCAAGTGTTGCCTTGGATCCTAACCACCACCCTAGGAGAGAGGTCCTCTCTTTCTTCTGGTTCTGTCATTGTACAGGTGGGGGAACTGAGGCTCAGAGGGGCCAAACAATGAGCCCCAGGCCCCCAGCCCCTAAGGAGCAGAGTTAGTCCTTGATCTCAGGTCTATTGATCTCCAGGGCCCGAGTCTTAACCTGCACTTCTCACCTCTGAGTCCCTGAAGTCTCTGAGTTTCTAAGGAGGCAGAGCCTCAGGTGAAATCAGGGGGCTGCTGGTACCTTCGGGACACTCTGAGCTGGGAGACTGACACACGCACTGGGGACGAGGTCAGGGCCAGGTGGCCTCTTCAAGGTCATTTTCTTGTGGAAGCAGCAGAACTGACCCGGACAGCACCCCACCCCACCTCCCGGCACCCCATCGGTGCCCAGCCTTGCAGGAGCCCTTGGGCAGAGACTCGATCCTGGCCTGTGCCGCCCTCTTACTGCATCCGTTCTGTGTCCTGCGTCCACCTGGATGGGAGGAAGCTGAGCTGAGTGTGTGCTGACCCTCAGGAGGAGCCCCTGACTTTTGGGAGGTTGAACAGGTGGGACCAGCTGCTCCAGGGGCCCTTCCATCTCACGGTCTGAGGCTTTCTCAGAGCCCGGGAATCCCGGGCTGGTCCCATCCTGCCAGTTCTGAGGTTAGTCAGGGGCCCCCTGTGGCCCCCCCCCCCCCCCCGTGGCCAGCCGCTCCTGCCGCTGCTGTGAGCTGGAGCCGTGGTTGAGGAATGGGGAGTGGCAGCTGCCCTCAGGGCTGGCCTCCACACCTCCGAGGGGCAGCTGGACATCCCAAATGAGAGGCCACGGTCACCATGGAGATCTTTTGTTTACTCCCGCCTCCACGTGAGATTATCTGCAGAACTGCCATTTTCTACACTTTCAACATAGTGGAATTCCACGGCCAGGCCAGCCTCCAGTTCTAAAGGCAGCAACCCAGGCAGCCTGCACAAGACCTCAGGGTGCCGGCGAACTTCTCTGGCCTCTAATTTCCTACTTCCCCTAAGAGAGCACACGCTTCTCCTCTGCTCCACGTTTTCTGCCTCCGTGCCTTTGCTCAAGCCAACGCACCACCAGGAGGGCCCACCTTCCCCACTGTTCAACTGAGCCAGCTTCTTATGCCACCCCAGGGCCAAGGGCAAGTGTTACCTCCTCCTCCATGCTGGCCTCCTGGATTCCACCCTGCCTCCCACCTCCTGACCTTCTTGAGGCCTCTTCCCCTTCTTAGTCTCTCGCCCATCCCGTGTGGTGTTGATTACTTTCTACGTGACTCTGCAGTCATTTGTGCGTTTTCATCTCGCACCCAGACAGCGAATCCTGGGGGCACACAGGCTGTTCCTTCCCCCACCCTCAGATACCCAGCCGTGGAGTGATGTCCCCAAGAGGGAGGCAGTGAGTGCCCAGAGAGAGAACTGACCTGGGAGCTAGGGATCTGGATGACACTGAGCCAGTGACTTGACTTCTCTGAGCCTGTTTCCCCAGCTACTGAGCAGGGTGGGGGCCTGGAGGATTTCAAGGGGCGCTTTCAGATGTGCCCTTCTCTTTATCGCCTTTTGAAGACTTGACACTTTCCCCAAGCTGCTTACGTGCCCAAGGTGTTTTGCAGAGGAAGTGTCTGGAGAAGGGATTGGGCCGGGAGTGGCAAGCCCCTCTCCACTCTTCTGGGATTCCAGGATGGCTGCCCTGGGCGCAGAAGGCACCGAAACACAGCCCTTTGCTGCCCCCGTGTGGCCTCTCAAGGCACTGCACCCAGGAAGCCTGTCTCAGCCAACCTTTCCAAGGGCTACCCTGGCAGATGCACATCACCAATCTGGATGGCCCGCTTGACCCTCCACTGTCTTCTTGCTCAAAGCTCACCTGGGCCAGGGAGCTCCTGGGGACTAGCAGTAACCCTAATAAGAGGACGTCCAAGGGTGGAAGGACTGTGGTCTCAGATCAGCCAACCAGGAGCCTTGTTCTGGAGGTGCCATTATGCGGCGAGAAGGATGGTCGTAGGAGCCCCCAGAGGTGTTCACGTGTGCTTCTTGGTCTCCAGGCTCTCCCCCGCCCCCACCTCCGCCGAGTGGCCTGCAGGCCGTGTAGGATCACACCCACAGTGCCTGCAGGGAAAGGAAGGCTGGGAGAGGGCCAGCCTGACTCTCCATCAGGTGCTCCCTCCGCTCTATCTGGCGCTGCCAGAACACAGCTCCGAGTGGGCAGAGCTGAGACCCTTCTGCCCCTTTGGGACTGGTAGCGGTCAGGCACCTCCCCAGCCCCTCCCCATCTTGATCCTTCCCACGCGTAGGCCTCCCCTCCTCAACCCTCGTCCTCTACGCCACCCTTCCTAATACCCTGTCCTGAGCTGACCTGAACCTGGGTCTCGGGCACCCTCCTAGGACTGTGCGTGGCTCAAGAGGGCCCTGGGGGAGCCATCACCCGCCCCAGGGGGACCTCAGACGTCGGAGTATTGGTGATGGGGAGGAGCCGGGCTTGAAGCTTCTGCCTGCAGACCTACAGAGCTCCCCCCTCGCCCATCCCTGTTCTGCCTTCTCCACCCCTCCCAGCATCACCTCCTTCCTGGGCTCTCCTCTCTCCTCCCTGCGAAATGGCCCTCCCGGCTCCAGGCCCCACCTCCATAAGCCGTGCTCTGTGGCCTCTTAGCCCTACCCAGGCAGGCTCCTCTGTTACCCTTGTCCTTCCCAGATGCGGGGCAGGAGCTCAGGGGGTCCTAGGGGACCCTCTTTCCCGGGGTGTCCTATGCTGACCCCTGTCCTGCCTTGGTGTAGACGAGCTGAGGTCTGGGACCTCCACGTGGCAGGAGGTCCTCCTCTTGCTTGACCTGGTCTACCAGGCAGACCTGACCTCTGCCCTGTCCCATTTGCCTTCCAGCTCTTTCTGCTGTCTCCTCGCTCCGTCCCTTCTCCTCCTTCCTCCCGGCTTGCTCTTCCTCCAGCGGTGAGGTGCCTGCCAGACGGGGCAAGGCTGGGCTGGGCTGGGGCTGCGGTTCCAACAGGCAGGTCTGGAGCTGCTGCCACAGTGCAGCTCTGGGAAGGTCCAGGGTCTCGATGACAAGCCATGCTTAGCGTAACCCGGATACGTCGCCGTGCCCACCCTGCCAGGACGTTCAAGACTGGGTAACAAGCAAAGAGAACCACCCCGCTTTATTAGCACCTGCGCAGTTGTAGCCCTCGCTCTGCTTCGTCACAGCTCTCTTCCTCGGGCGCCTCAGGCTCCTGCGCCTCCATCCCAGAAGCTCCAGGGGCGGCTTCTTCCTCACCAGCTGGGGGCCGCGCCTTCTGGAACACGTGACTTTCTCAGCCCCTGCCTCAGCTGTGAGGTGACCCTGTCCAGGCTGCTCACGTTTCAGTGGCCAGGACTCGTCACGTGCCCCCTCCCGCCACGGGACAGGCAGGCTGCTAGGAGCTGGATGGAGAGTTGATGTCGGGCGGGGCATTTTCAGTGTCCCCCAGCTCCCTCAGAGCCCCCACTGGATTCTACCCTGGCCCTTCTCACGCATTCTCCCACCTCTCAATCTCTTTTGGATGTTTAACCTCTTTATACCCGCACTGCATTCTGTGAAATTCCCTTCCAGTTATGTCTCAGTTCACCAAATCTTTCTACTTCTCTACATCACCAATTCTGCTCTCTAAACTATTCATTTTTAGTTTTCAAGTGACTTTTTTGGGGGTCATTTTCAATTGTCGAATTTCAATTTGGTTCATTTTCAAGTCCGTCTGTTATTTTTTCATAGAACATTGTTTTTTAGATATTTTTTTTAAAGATTTTTTTTTTGATGTGGACCATTTTTAAAGTCTTTATTAAATTTGTTACAATATTGCTTCTGTTTTATGCTTTTGTGGTTTTTTGGCCGCGAGGCATGTGGGATCTTAGCTCCCCAACCAGGGATCGAACCCGCACCCCCTGCATTGGAAGGCAAAGTCTTAACCACTGGACCGCCAGGGAAGTCCCTTAAATATGGTTTTTAATTCCTTCTTTATGTCTTTAATCATTTTAAACATGATTTATTATTTCATTTGAACTGTTATTATAAGTGCTTGGGGGATTAATCATTCTGTTTTTTTTTTTAATCTGCTGACTTTCCCTTGTGAATTGTTTCCTTGTGTATTTTGTGATTTTAAAAAATTATTTTGAGTTTTTCTTGGGGTGTATTACCATTTTTTTTCTAGGGGAGGCCCACATGCCCTGGGATGGGTGGTATTTCCAGGAAAGGATTTTATCTTTGCTTTGGTCTGGATCCAAGGGATCATTTCTCTAAAAACAAATTTTGCAATAACTTTTTGGTTTGGGATGTCCTTGCTTTATGAGAAGTATAAATTAAAACTGTCCATCTGGTTGGGTGGGGTGGGTTTGGAGCTTCCTTTTTGTTTTGTTTTTGTTTGCTTTATTCTCCAAAAAATGTTTTATTCTGGAAAAAATCTGGGACAATTTACCCCATTTTCCATTTATCCATAATGTGTAAAATCACTGAAAAGCACAGTGAGAGCATGGTTATTATCTGATACTTATTTATTTCCTACAGCGTCGTGGTCTAACATTAACTAAAGCAGCATTGGTCCTCATATCTGCTTTCAGATGAGAGCCAATAGTTTGGAGCTTCCGTTTTTAACGGGAGCTTTTACGCACCCTCATCTTTTCTGAGCAGAGTCAAGCTTTGCTCCTGAGATTGCGCTTGTATTTTCTGAGTCTTTCTTATAAGGAGGGGCCAGTCTTCCAGGGACCTGACTGTATTCAGAGTTCCCAGTTCACCTCTGCCTCTTCTATCTCAGGGACCTATTTCCTCTCTTCCCTGAGCATTAAAACCCAGCCCCTATCCCTTAGGACACATATTTACATTTGACCCCTCCCTGGGCTTCTGTGGTGTTGGCTCATGAATGATCCTTCTGGCTTGTGGTTCCTACTTTATTTCTGGCTCAAGAAGTGCCCTCTTTCCTTCTTTCAAACTTGCCTATGAATTAGAAAGAAATTGACATGTTTTGCAGGTGCAGAGATAGCTAGCAGGGCAGAGATGGGAATTTTCTAGTTAACTTTTGTTATTAATTCCTAGATTAATTTTGCAGTGGTCAGAAGACATCTCTGAATGATGTAAATCTTTTAAAATTTGTGAGGTTGGCTTTATGACCCAGCATATGGTTCATTTTATTAAATATTTGTGCATTTAAAGAGTGCGTATTCTGTCATTGTTGGATGTAGTATAGTTCAAGCTAATTGTGCTGTTCACACTTATATCCTTATTGCTTTCCTATTTTTATTGAGAGTCATGTGCTAATGTCTTCTACCATTATTATAGATTTGTCTCTTTCTCCTTTTGGTTTAGTGCTTATCTGGCATAGTTTTTTCCCCCAACCTTTACTTTCACCATTTTTTGCTTGTTTTTGAGGTAGATCTCTTGTAACCAAAATATAATCAAGTTTTAAAAATCTGATGTGAAGTTTTAGTCTTATTTGGAGTATTTAGTCCATTTACATTTAACGTAATGATTAACATATTTGGATTTATAGCTACACTTTTACTATTTGCTTTCTATTTGTTGTACCTGTTTTATGTTGTCTACTCCCCCTCCCTCCCTTTCCCCCTGGTATTTGGCCATTTGGTCCTGTTTCTTGGCATGCCTAGTCATTTTTTCATTGAATTCTGGGCATCGTTCATACTTTTCTCTGATGGGTGGATAAACTGTGTGTGTAGGGGTCGGGGTTAGTCATCTTAATCCAATCAGGAACTGAGTGGATGCTATTCAAGTACTGCTACTCAGGGCTGGGTGGCAGGATTGGAACACCTCTGCTCATGTCTGCTCCTACAGCATGGTTTTAAGGTGTGTTCATCAGGGTTCTTGCCCCATGATAGGTCCTGAACTCTAGTCCTTGTGTCCTCAGCACAGTGAGAAAATTAAAAAACTTCACTTACTTTTCAGGCTCTGTGTTTACCTTTCTAGTTTTCATCTTGTACAGCTTCAGAAATCTTCAGATATTTTGAGGGGGAAATTGACTGAGAGCTGGGCTTAGTTCTTGGCCCTGCTGCCACCCCCAAGAATCTCATTTTCGTCTTTCCAGATCCATAAGCCTATCAGCGTCTTTGTTAGTTTCCTTGATCCCCTGGTAGCTCTAACCTGGACCCCTTGCCTCTTGCTCTGTCCAGGATTCCCAAGTGCCCTGAGTAGAAAAGTATACATTTATTAAAAATTTTAAGTTTAATACAAAAATAAAGAAAAAAATTGCAAGACCTAATACTCAGCAAATGAAGCTTGTTCAAGGTTCCAGTGCAGGACCTTGGCCTTTTAGGCCTGATTGCCTCTCCAATGCCTTCAAACAAATTTTTTTTGGTGTGTCATCAGCCTTCTTGTCCTCAGTATTGGTCCTCTGCAAGATCTCCAAGAAACAGAAGTCCCTTTGTATTATGTTTCAACCATTTTATATTTTGGGGTCTATATGTTACCCCAACCTTTCCTATCCTAACTAATACATATTTTACCAGCATTTCTATACATTTTTAGGAGGAAGTGGTCCATAATAACTAGTTTTCCAGTTGGTTGAGCCAAATGGCCTTATACTGATTACAATTAGAAAATATGAAGGACGTACTGTCATTGGTCATGTGGTATAGAATACACAGCTAAGTACGTGTGAAGAGAAATGTTTAAAAATGATACGTCTTATTAAAAAGATAATACACATTTATTAAACATTTTAAGTTAATACGAAAATAAAGAAAAATATGTCAAGACCTTGTACTCAGCCAGTGAAGCTTGTTCACGTTGGTAACTCTGGACCCTGGCGGAGAACACAAAGCTCAGCGTTTTGCATTCATAGGGTCAGGGAGCTATGCTATTTAGCCAACAAATCCCTTTAAGTATTGGCCCATGGGAGTTTCTAGAGGGCATTTACACCCAGCACTATACATATAACACTATACATAGATTATAAACACATGTATGCATATACACACATTTATATATTTATATATATATATTTGTTCATTGCCACATTCCCGATGCCTGAAAGAATGCCTAGAACAAACAGGTGTTTAAAAAAACATTTGTTTAATAAATGAATGAACAAACTAAAAAAAAAAAAAAAAAGCCCTTACACTCTGTGGCAACTGCTGTCGTCATATTTTTTTCCAATCTTATTTTTCTACACTTTTGATTAGTTGAGTCATATTATATAGACAATTCTATATGCTGCTCAAAGCAAAACACACATAAAACAAAACTTAGTGTAGCAAGTGCTGTGTGCCCCTGGCCCATCCAATTCACCACATAGAGCCCCAGTTTCTTCTTCTGAAAAACAGACATATCGTGACAGGGTTGTGGTGAAAATCCAATGGCAAAGCTCTTACCGTTATTCCAGAGGCATAACTGCACAATACATTGTAGCTATTAGAATTTTAGGAGCAGTCGTATCAGTAGTGCCCCCAGTCTGGAGAGGGGTTAACCAACTTGCTACAGTCATACCTGAGGTCCACACTCTGGTCTGCCCGACCCCGGGCTCTTTCCATCTCCACCTTCAGCCTCAAGCCATAGCTGGCACCATGCTGGGTCCTGAGACTTCAGAGAAACTGAAAGCTTCCTCTGGCAGCTGGAGTTGGAGTGACTCTGTCATCACTTGCCACGATGATGCTGCGTCACAAAAACCTCACCAAACCTCAGTGTCACACTGTTAGCATTGATTTAGCAGGTTATGCGTCTGGGGGTCAGTGACTTAGGCTGGGCTCTGCCAGACGGTTCTTCTGGTTGTGGCTGGGCTCACCCACATGTCTGCCAGTTGGCTGCAGGTTGGTAGACCCAGGGTGGACACAGCTGGGACAACTGGTGACCTTGGCTTTACTCCACATGGCACACCCTCCGGCAGGCTGTCCTGGGCACGTTCTTGTGGAAAAGGATGAGGAGCAAGAGGGTGAGGGAGAGATGCAAGTGTTTCTTCAAGCTTCTGCTTTTGTCACATTTGCTAAAATCCCATTGGTAAAAGCAAGTCACGGGGCAGAGACTGAAATCTCTGGGGCAGGATGCCAGGCCCACAGTGGGGGGTCCTGAAAGTGTCATGGCAAAGGGTGGGGTACAGGAAAGGTGAGGAATGGGGACATCAGTACATTTCATCTGTTTCAGGGAGGAGAAGACACAGAAATCATCCAGTTAGCCAGGGGGGCAGACAGATCAGAACCCTCCTGTATCATGCCAGCAGGATGACCTGTGATACATGAGCAGATGGGCTCCTTCTAATCCCCAGACCCTTGAACTGGGCTGCTGGTCAGGAGGCCCACATTGCCCGGGGGCAGGTCACAAAGGAAAGTGTGCAGGTGGCAAAATCCTGGCTTTTAACTTCAAGAGCCTTTGGTTGGGAATAAACAAAAGATTCAGAAATACATGCAACAACATGTTCTTTCATCAACAGGAATTTCCCTTCCAGATAAGGCAAGGAGCAGACCTCCTAGGAGGAGCAGAGAGAAGGATGTTCAACAGCTGAACTTGAACTTGAACGGGGAACGTGTGCTCCTGAACCAAGCATGTCAACTTCACCAAGAGCATCAGCCAAGGGGCTGAAAACAAAGGCAGCGACCATTCTTGTGAAAGATGACCAGGCCTGGTGCCCTCAAAAGAAGCGTTGAGAGCTTGCCAAAAACCCAGGCAGAAGGCACAGGGCCTCCTTCGTCCTTCCGTCTGCAGTAACCTTGAACTTCAAGGAGCTGAACGGGCCTGGTACCAGGAGCTAAATTGGAGCAACCGCTGGCCTCAGACTAGGAATTTATAAGCGGCTCTGGGTTTATAAGAATCAAAAGCATATTCTTGCCCCAGTAGAGTTCTCCGGGATCCAGAAAGAGTCACACAAAGAGAGACCAAGAGAAACAAAATCTCTGGAGAGTTACATTTGGGGTGGCTGGAGGCTAGGTTGGCCCTAGGGTGACCTACGTGTCCCGGTTTCCCAGGACTTTCTTGAACTTAGCACTGAAAGTCCTGCATTCTGGAAACCCCCTCGGTCCGGTCACCCGGTTGGCCTGGTGGCCGGAATTGCAGGACCGTGGAGAGCCATGGACTCCTGTTCTGTCCCTCTGCTGCGCCCTGCTCACCTGGCTGGCTGTGGGTTGGGACTCAGGGGGCAAGGCCTCCCAGCAGCCCCCATGGCTGGGGGCACCTGCAGCGTTCGGGGGACAAGCCTGGTCCCTGAAGAGCACGGGGAGAGAGTTCCTCTTCTCGTTGCTGCCACTTCCCATCCGACACCTGGACGGAAATCTGTGTGGCCTGAGTGTATGCGGAGGGACAAGGACTTGAAGGAAAGCTTTCCATAAACACAGAACAGCAGGGCGAAGGGCAGGGTTCTCAGACAAGGCAGGCACCTCCCTGGTTGCAGCTGACGGTGGTGCATGCACATCCCTCGGTGCCCAGCATCTTCAGGCCCCTGTCCTCACCACTGTGTCTCCAGTGCGAGGCAAGGCAGGGAGGCCTGGGGGGACGGCGGCACAGAAGACCCCCTCCCCTTCTGCCCCGACCCTGCTTCCTAGGCTGGGAATTAGAGGACACTTATTTAAATATTTAAAAATAGCACCCAAACAGTTTGACCGTCCTTTCCAGGAGAAAAGATGAAGCAGCACTCGGTGCGCCAAGCTGGCCCCCTCTCCACAGAGAACAGACCTCGGGGGCCTGGGAAGTGGACTGGGAGGGGTGAGCTGGGGGCCAAGCTTCCTGCCCTGAGCCCGGACCCCTGAGCACTGCGGTCTCCCCTCGTCAGGGATTTGCAGTGACAATGAGACGCTGAAATTCACAACATCCTTACCACCCCTCACTCCCAAAATATATTTGTGTACGTTTGCACTGGTCCTATTGTGTTTGTCATCATTTTCAATGTTTTCCTGACAATTTGAGAGATTTGTGGGATTGGCTCGGGGATCTGGACAGGACACACTTCCCAAAGGCCAAGCTTACATCCTCTGCTGTGTCCCTGTTCAGTGGTTCCACTGTTTAAAGGAGTGTCAGCGTCACTCCTCATCACACGTCAAGTTCACAATTGATACTTGACGTACTGCATTACGTTTAAAAAATGCACACAGACAGAGCTGGGTTTTTAGGCCTCCCCAGTGCCTTCCCCCCACCAAACCCTCGGGCCAGGGCTGAGAAAGGGAGGAGGAGGAGGAAAAAAAGAGTTAAATCCTGTGAGTATGTGTGTGTGAGTGTGAATGTGCGTGTGAGTGTGTGTGGCGAGGTCTTCCAGCCCAAGGCCCCCCGGGCAGGGTCCTGCAGCGTGCGGGAAAGAGGCTCCTTTTCATTAGGATCCCCCAAAGCAGCAGTGACCGCCTGGGTCCCTGGGCCTCACCGTGGGACCTCAGGTCACCTCTGGGTGCTCTGGCAGAGGAGCAGCGGGTGGCTGTAGGGGAAGAGGGCGAAGAGAGGCCTGCGGGAGGGCCGGTTGGCCGTGTTCGGCCACCGAGGGTCCACCGGGGGCAGGAATGTAGCGAGACCAGTGTCTGTCTTCTGGGAGCCGATGCTTTCCTGGGGGCGGGTGCTGGACACCACCATGTAAGCGTTCAAGGTCATGTCAAGGGCTACTGGGTGCTACGGAAGCCGGGAGACAGGGTGCCCCGGGAGAGCACGGGTGGATGGGGGGCTGCCTGGACGGGAGACCAGGGCAGGCAGTGAGCTTGGACGTTTGCAGTGATAAAGGACGTGTGGGTGGCCAGGCTCAGGGTGAGGGGAGGCAGAGGAGCGGACGCCGCCTGGGCTGACTCTTTTTTTTTTTTTTTATTTTAACATCTTTATTGAAGTATAATTGCCTTACAATGGTGTGTTAGCTTCTGCTTTATAACAAAGTGAATCAGTTATACATATACAATTTGTTCCCATTTCTCTTCCCTCTTGCATCTCCCTCCCTCCCACCCTCCCCATCCCACCCCTCTAGGTGGTCACAAAGCACCGAGCTGATCTCCCTGTGCTATGCGGCTGCTTCCCACTAGTTATCTATTTTGCATTTGGTAGTGTATATATGTCCATGACACTCTCTTACCCTGTCACATCTCACCCCACCCCCTCCCCATATCCTCAAGTCCATTCTCTAGTAGGTCTGTGTCTTTATTCCCGTCTTGCCACTAGGTTCTTCATGGCCTTTTTTTTTTTTTTTTTTTCCCTTAGATTCCGTATATATGTGTTAGCATACTGTATTTGTTTTTCTCTTTCTGACTTACTTCACTCTGTATGACAGACTCTAACTCCATCCACCTCATTACAAATACCTCCATTTCATTTCTTTTTATGGCTGAGTAATATTCCATTGTATATATGTGCCACATCTTCTTTATCCATTCATCTGTCGATGGACATTTAGGTTGCTTCCATGTCCTGGCTATTGTAAATAGAGCTGCAATGAACATTTTGGTACATGACACTTTTTGACCTATGGTTTTCTCAGGGTATATGCTGGGCTGACTCTTAACCTTCAGGTCACGTGCCGGGTGGGGCGCAGACTTCTCTCCAGAGCCGGCTGCCTCCTCCGCAGGGGTCCCGTGAGCATCTCAGCCTCCTGACCTTCCCCATCACCCACTCCGAAAACCTGCCAGCCTACCACCTTCCCTGTCTCACGGAGCAGCCCCTCTGTCCTTCCCGTGGCCCAGGCCCCCAGCCGGGAACCGTCCTCGGCTCTCTCCCACGCCACACCCCTCTGGCCGGGGATCCCATGGGCACACCCCTCAACTAAGCCCGGACTCTGACCCCTTCTCATCACGTCCACGCTGCTCCCCAGTAGCTGGGCATTGGTCTCCCTGCCCTCGGCACCCACCCCTGTCTCTTTACAATCAGCAGCCAGAGGGAGCCTGGCAGAGGTGAGCTGGGGGCTGTCACTTTGCTGGAACCCTGCCAAGACTCCCCCTCGCCTGGATGATTGCTGAGTCCTTCCCGTGGTCCCCAGGGACCTGCACAGCCTGCTGTCATCCTCTGCGACCTTGGCTCCTGCCATCTCCCCTCACTCCCTCAGCCAGGCCCACGGGCCCTCTGGCTGGTCCTCAATCCCCAGGGCTGTCCACACCTCGGGGTCTCTACACTGTTAATGCCCACTGTCACCTGGCAACAAGGCCACCTGATGGCCGTCCCCTGGCATTCCGGGTCCCTCTCCCTCTGCTTCTTTTTTTTTTAAATTGTATTATTTAAAAAATTTTTTTAATTTTTAATTTTTTATACTTTTTATTGGAGTATAGTTGCTTTACAATATTGTGTTGGTTTCTGCTGTACAGCAAAGTGAATCAGCTATACGTATACATATATCCCCTCTTTTTTGGATTTCCTTCCCGTTTAGGTCACCACAGAGCACTGAGTAGAGTTCCCTGTACTACACAGTAGGTTCTCATTAGTTACCTATTTTATATATAGTAGTGTATATATGTCAATCCCAATCTCCCAGTTCATCCCACCCCCCCTTCCCCCCTTGGTATCCATAAGTTTGTTCTCTACATCTGTGTCTCTATTTCTGCTTTGCAAATAAGTTCACCTGTACCATTTTTCTAGATTCCACACATGAGCGATGTTATACAATATTTGTTTTTCTCTTTCTGACTTACTTTACTATGTATGACAGTCTCTGGGTCCATCCACTTCTCTGTAAATGGCACAATTTCATTGCTTTTTATGGCTGAGTAGTATTCCATTGTATATAGTACCACATCTTCTTTAACCATTCACCTGTTGATGGGCATTTAGGTTGCTTCCATGTCCTGACTATCGTAAATAGTGCTGCATCCCTCTGCTTCTTTATGCCCCAGCACTTTTCATCCTTTGTATGCTCATCATTTGCTCATGAAGTTGGCATACTGTTTTCCCATCTCCCACTAAATAGCTCCATGGAGGGGGGAGTTTGGACTGTCGCTCCCTGACATTTCCTATTGCAAGCTCCCAGGTCAGCACCCGGCGCATGGTTGGGGCTCAGAAGATATTGCTGAACGTTGGATGAACGTGAGGCCTGGTTGGTCACAAGAGGAACTGGCATTTTTTTTCCGGTCACTGGAATAGATGATGGGTGAGTTTAAGCAAAGGTGTGACGTGAGCCAGGAGACAGGGACCATGGAAAGAGAAAGCATCTCTAGAGCTGAGACACAGGGTCCTCCCTGACATGAGCCCGAGGTGATGGGATTCTGTTCGCTGTTTTTAGGTAAATAGGGACTTGACTGTCAAATTAAGTCCAGGTTTAGAAAACGAATACCCAGGGTCCTGGCCGAGGGAATGCCAAGTTAGACTTTCTTCCACAGATACTCAAATAATAGCAGCTGATTGGAAGCCAGTCTGTCTGGAAGCTGAGATTTCATTGGTGATTAAGTTTGGGTCATGAAAAGAGGCAAGTCAACTGGACTTCTGATCCTCTGTAACTACCCTGTGGGATCAGAGTGGATTTATAGAGCTTGGAAAAGATCGAGCCAGACTTAAACAATGACATGACCAGAGGGGAAAATATCTCACAACTAGCAGCATGCTGTTTCCTTAACAGACTGTCACCCTTGTTCCTAACTCCCCAGGGTTCAGCTAAGCCCCAAGTCAAGTGTCTTGGGCTCTTAGGTCTTGGGTGTCAATGGCCCTGGAGCCTGGACCACGTCTTCCATCACAAGGTCCCTTATTATGGACCTGCCAGCAGGGGGTCAAGTGGCTCTAACTTTGAAAGCAGAGCAATACTCTTGTTTCCATGTAAATTTGAATGGCCCCAACATGCTGGGGGTGGGGAGGTGACCTGGAGCCCAATTCTCTAACCCCTGCCCCTCAACACTCCCCTCCCTGACCCCAGCTGTGATAGAAATGTGCCACTCACACATTTTATACAATTCAAGCAATGGTTTCATTGACAAGCGGAATAAACTAAAAGTTCTCAGCCCAAATAAGTGGTTAGAATGATGATAAACGTGTAAGCAGTACTTTACCGCAATTCTGTGAATTATCACTCAGTTTACGAGCATGGGCCTAAAAGGGGCCTCTGAGAAGCCACCCGAGGATGCTCTGTTTTCTGGTCCCCCGACAGGCCCAGCAGAGGGCAGGCTGAACCTGGGAATGTGCTGGAGCTGCTGGGAATGAGAGGCAGCTGCTTCCCAGGCAGAGTCCAAGGATGCTGGAATCTCTCTCCAAAGGCTTGCTCCCCGGCAAAGAGAAAATCTTCTCTGGCATTTCTCAGCCAGGTCCCCCTCCCTTCCTACAGTGCTTGTCCAATACTACCAACTGGTCCTGGCTGGCCTGGCTTTTGGGGCCTGGGGTACTGGGCTGGAGTCTTGTGAGAGCGCTGGCTCCCTCCTTCCCTCCCTCCTGCTGTCCTTCTAGGCCAAATCACTTGGTCACCACTGTGTCTGTGTCTCTTAGCCAGCTCCAGGTGCTGAGCCCACGCGGCAGCCCTGAGCCAGCCCTGCTGCCCACCTCGGCTCCAGCCCCCAGCTGCCTAGACAGCCTGGCACAGAGGGCAGAGCCTTCATTCTAGACCTGCCTGGGCTCAACTCCTGGCTCCACCAGTAGCAAAGGGACCTCAGCTCCCCACACCTTGATTTTCTCCTCTGTAAAATGGGACTAAATCAGTTAACATTTGAGAAATGCTTAGAAGAGTATCTGTTATGTAATCTGTGAGAGATGGATGGAGAGTGTCCACTGAAACAAAATGCACAACCTAAAAGTTGAGAACTATGTTTTATTTGGCAGCCCAAACTGAGGACTTAAGCCCAGGACGCAGCCTCTTACATCGCTCAGAGGGACTGCTCCGAAGAGGTAAGGGAAGAGCCAGGATATATAGGGGATTTTGCAACAAATACCGGGTAGGCGAAACATCAAAAGATTATTGTTGATTAAAAGAAAACCAGATCTCTCAAGTTAATGCATTTAACACTTCTCTGTGTACGGGAAGATGCAAGAGTCTGGACTCATTGAAATCATTTCCTTGATATGCACCTTAGCTGTCTAGGGCCAGTATTCTGTTCTTTCCCATCCTGAGTCCCCTGAGGGCTCACCGTTGGGGGCGGCGGCAGTGGCTTGATGGCTGCAACAGCCCTTGTTTACGGATATGGCAGGCAACATTCTTCATTCACAATAGATATAAAGTCTTCTCAAACTGTGGACCATTCCGTTTTTCCACTTGACACTTTGAGCCAGGGCTGACCCACTCACCAACCAGAAACCCGCTTATGCCTGGGCTTTGCCAGCCCACAGGCAGTGGGGGCAACACTTGCCCCCCTCCTGGCTCTCTGGGCTTCTCCATCCACTGCAGCTGCTGTATTTTCTTTGAGGAGATTTTAAACCGCAAAGCTCTGTCCCAGCGTGCTATGGAAGGAAAGGGGATTGAGTTTTCCTCTTGCTTCTTTTAAATGCTTAGAGGTTGAATTTCAGTCCCAGACGCTGGCAAAGTAAGGAGACCCTGAAATTGTATACAGGTCTGGATCGTTCCAGAAGTCCCCAGAGATATGCAAAGCTACTGAGAGCTACCGGGAGCTGGGAAGCCTCCCCACTGCCCTCCCTGGTGGACGGGGGGCACTGGCAGGGGGTGCTCCTCCAGGGCTCAGCCGTGTCCAGAGGTGGGTGGGGCCTGGATGAGGCAGAGGATGCCACGATGCCCGGGCACCAGCGTCCTCCGTTTGGGTCACTGGACCCAAACTGGACCCTGCACGAGGCCCCTTTAGTCGCCTAGCCGGTGTTTGCCCCTGAGACCCGACCCACCCCACCCCATCCTGGGCAGGCCATTCTTTCCAACAAAGTTCACTGGAAGCAGCTCCTGTTCCCTCTCTGCTTAAACAACACGGGCTGGCCCCTGCTGAGTCGGACCACGTTTCAATCGGTTTTTTATGGTGGAATGATCCCACGGTGTGTGCATTGTGTGAGTTCCAATTCCAAACCTTTCTGGTTTCATCATCTTCATTCTGTTTAGTTTCCTCTGACTCACGTGATCAGTTGAAATATTAATTACAAAGAGAAGGCTAGACGCAGAGAGGGGGACGTGATTTGGTCTGGCTCTTCCATTTAACAAGGAGGAAACAGGCCTGGGGTGGGGGGAGGGACTTGGCCTGGATTCCCAGGCCCTGGCGGGGCTGGGGGCTTCACCGGGGCCTCCGGAGCCCCATCTGCGGTCCCAGGGGCTTCCTTCTATTCCGTTGCTGACTCGGCCCCCATCTCTGGTACCGATTTCCCTGCAAGTGGCAAAGCACCAGACGGACCCAGGCCCGCAGGAAGCCTCTGGTTAATCCGGAAGCCGCGGCAGGAGCTCCGACCCTCTTGAAAAGGAAGCCTGGGGTGGAGAGAAGCCACTGTTTGGAGTGGCTGTGGGACAAGGGGGGGAGAAACAGATTCCCACCTTCCCTGCTTGAGTCATTCATAGTAGGGACACCCTGGGGTCATGGGTGACATGGGCTGGGGGAGGGGTGATGAGAGGACTCTGCCGGTCGCAGAGGCTGCCCTCAGACTAGAAAGTGGCACCGGCGCTGGTGGCCGGTGCCCGTGAGCGCCAGACGGCCACGCCGGAGCACGTGGGCAGGCCAGGCACATGGCACTCACGCATGCGCGGGGAGGTGGACTGGGCGCTCGGCCAGATCAGGACCCCCGTTTCTCCACCTACAAACAGAACTTGTTTCACGGTGTTGTAATGATAAAAAGAAATCTCTGAGATTTCTTCACAGTTATTTTATTATGACATCCGCTCACAGGTGCTGCCCATTTGAGGGTTAGAGTGAGGAATTAAAGGTTCATGTCACTGATGTAAAAGTAATTAAACAAGGAGGCCTTTAGACTGGTAGCCCAGGTAAGCTGGCCGAAACCTAAGCCAGGGTCAATGCACTCGAATAGGAGAAGATGAGACGTACAACAACCGACCCCAAACAGCCGACTAGCTTTTCGCCGATAAGGCAGGCTGTAGCCAGTCACATTACTTCCTTGCTTTGTCTCCACATCTTCTCTATGCAAACCTCTCCCCTTGCTCCTGTCCGTGGAGCGCTCCTAACCCTCTTTGATTTTAATCAGTGTATGCTCAAATAAACTCTTGAAAATTCTAACGTGCCTCATTTATCTTTTACCGCTAAGCACCTTTCTCAGGGAGACAGCAGCCTCAGCCGGCCCCGTGGGGAGAGCAGGACTCCCAGGGGAGATGGAGAGGGGGCGCCCCTGCTCAGAGCCCTTGAGGAGGTTGTCAACCCTGGATGCATGTTGCCAAGAAAGCCGGCTCTTGCCCTGAAGTAGCTGCAGGTTCAGCCCGAGGGGTGCTCCCCAGCCCAGGGCCCCTCCAGGGCAGGAGGGTCCGTGACTGAGTGCCAGCACAGTGAAGGCTGGGAGATGCGCAGGCTGGCTCAGCCCTCCCGAAACCTGAGAATCAGGCCGTGTTTTGTTATGGAGGCTCTGCAGGGCTGGCCAGGGAGTGGACTCCAAGTTTCTGAGGGTGGAGGTTTCCAGGTTCAGGGTAAGCTAGGAGCCGCTTCTGAAGTGCAGGGAGAACAGACCCAGCACCGTGCTGAGGCTTCGTGTGGGGAGAACATGAGGATTTGGGTACCAGGTGGGAGCAGAAGCTTGTAAATACCCACGGCCTTTGGAAGAAGGTGGATATTAACCTTGAAGACGCAGAGCGTGGACAGCCCAGCATAGACACGCAGACCACACCCCCTGCACTGCCTGTTCTTCCATCTGTTCAAACCAAGCCGTGGCCGGTCAGAGTCCCTGAGTAGTGGGGTGGCTGGCCTCCCTTAAATGGCCACGGCCCAGGTGGTATGTGTGTGTGAGGGTTTTAGGAGGTGGTGTCTCGGAGACTGGGTTTGGAGCCCATGGATTGTTCCAAATTTAGAAAGCAAATGCGTGGGAGGTTGGAGAGGGCACTGGCAAAGGGTGTGGGCTGGTGCATCTCGGTGCCTCTTTTTAAGGAAGAGGAGTTCTTCGTCTGAGCCCCACTGTCTCCAACCACGGGGAAGCGTTTCCCTCTTGGGGCTGCGGTTTCTCATCCAGTTTGGGGTGAGTTGGGGCCGCTGGGCTTCTTGGGGGCCGGGTAGGGGTTGGATGACGTCAGAGGAGTCCTAGTGTCCCAGCTGATGCCTTATTCTTCCAGGACCACACAGTGGAGGTGAGATGGTCTGCAGGCTCCTGCCCTCTGTCCACTGGAGGCGCTCCAGCCTGTTTGCTTGGTGTTCTTCCTGTAACTTTTCATTTGGAAGAAGGATTCTGCAGCTCTCTATCATTTGGAAATCCTTGGACCTCAGAGGGCTTTCCTGGCTCTAACATTTGATGATTCTGCAACAAGCCTTTATTCTAGGACAACAAAGCTTCCCAGGTTTCCCTGGGACCCAGAGTTTACCGGACGAGACTTTCAGTGCTGAAACCTGGGGTGTCTCAGGCAAGGAAGGCCAGCTGGCCATCCTAGCACATTCTCACAGGGCAGCTTGGCTTTTGAGCCGTGCTTGCTTTGGGGAGGGAAAAGCACACCATTTAGAAAGCCTCTTTGATGCCTGTGTGCCAAGAAAAATGGGACTGGGAACCCAATCTCGTAGTAACACTGGATGAGAAGGGAGGGAAGCCCACCCCATCTCTTTCCAGAAAAAGCAGCATTTACTTTAATTTGCAAATCACAGAGCAGAAGCCAACTGGGGCCAGGGTTGGTGTGCCTGATGGGAGCTGAGGGGAAGGGGAAACTTTAAAAAGGAGAAGAATTTCACACTGAATCTCTTAATCTGTTTTTACAAAGAGACTCATAAAATCTTAATATAGCCCCAGGACCGTCATGTTTATAGACATGGCATCGGCAGTAATGGCAGTGCTGGAGTGTGACCAGAGACTTTGCAGAAACACACCAGGGAGGGGTGAGGATTAAAGTGAGAGAACCACCTCCAAGCAGGGGAGGCGGGACAGCCAGGGCAGCTCAGTCTGGTCTCCAACTGTGTCGAGGAGCCTGAGCTACAACCTAGTCTGAGGCTCAAGGTCACTTGCTCCTGTCTAAGAGCTCAGCCATGCTCAGCCCTGCCCAAGTCCACCTGGGGAGGAGAAGGGAGCCTAAGCCTGAGTACGCCCCTCCCCTCCTTCTCCTAGAGGAAGGTGAGTGACGTCCTCATTAGCTCTAGACCAGTGGACACCCTTGTGAGGGATGTGAGACGGGATGGAGGTAGTTGAGAAGGAAGAGGGGCTGGCTAAGTGGAGAGGGTGGTCCCAGGGCTCCCTGGGGGGAGGACCCGGGCTGGCCTCCAAAGCACCTTTGGGAAGGTGCGAAGGGAGGGCATTGCAGGCAGGGGAAAGAAGAGCTTTCTGTCTAGACTCTACCTGGGAGAGATGAGCTTGGATTTAAAGAAGGTGCAAGAGAGGTACCTGCCTGTATCAGGGGTTGTCTTGAGCCCACAGAGGCTGAATATTCAAACAGAATTGAAACAAGTCAAGTCCAAGACCAGAGCTTTCAAGTCTAGTCCTTCTCCATTCTTTCTATGTGCTCCCACCACTGCCTTAGGAATCTGGGCATTGGCATGACTCTGTTAACATAATGGCTTTTTAATTTTTTTCCCATTACGTGCTTTAAAGAAGTGATTTCCAAACATTGGACTATGTGGAAAAAATGAAGAAAGAAGCAAGTGTTCCCTGGTCTAAGGCAAAATGTAAAAAATAAAGAAAGTATAATGAGTTTTTCACAAAGCTAAGTTGATTCAGCTTAAAGTAATACCCTCCACACTGAGAGTACGCTGTTCCGCTCTCTTTGCGGTTCGACTTGCGTTCTTTAATGGGACCGTGGCAATGGGTGGAGGGAAGTTTGGTTATTGTTGTTGCTCTGTTTTATTTTGGTTTTTGTTTTAAGCTTCCAACCCAATGTCAGTCCCTGATTTAACTTAAAATTAAAAGCACTGGATGGCTTCACAGGCGAATTCTATCAAACATTTAGAGAAGAGCTAACACCTATCCTTCTCAAAGTCTTCCAAGACATAGCAGAGGGAGGAACACTCCCAAACTCATTCTACGAGGCCACCATCACTCTGATACCAAAACCAGACAAAGATGTCACAAAGAAAGAAAACTACAGGCCAAAATCACTGATGAACATAGATGCAAAATTCCTCAACAAAATACTAGCAAACAGAATCCAACAGCACATTAAAAGGATCATACATTATGATCAAGTGGGGTTTATCCCAGGAATGCAAGGATTCTTCAATATATGCAAATCAATCAACGTGATACACCATATTAACAAATTGAAGGAGAAAAACCATGTGATCATATCAATAGATGCAGAGAAAGCTTTCGACAAAATTCAACACCCATTTATGATAAAAACCTTCCAGAAAGTAGGCATAGAGGGAACTTTCCTCAACATAATAAAGGCCATATATGACAAACCCACAGCCAACATCGTCCTCAATGGTGAAAAACTGAAACCATTTCCACTAAGATCAGGAACAAGACAAGGTTGCCCACTCTCACCACTATTATTCAACATAGTTTTGGAAGTGTTAGCCACAGCAATCAGAGAAGAAAAAGAAATAAAAGGAATCCAAATTGGAAAAGAAGAAGTAAAGCTGTCACTGTTTGCAGATGACATGATACTATACATAGAGAATCCTAAAGATGCTACCAGAAAACTACTAGAGCTGATCAATGAATTTGGTAAAGTAGCAGGATACAAAATTAATGCACAGAAATCTCTTGCATTCCTATACACTAATGATGAAAAATCTGAAAGTGAAATTAAGAAAACACTCCCATTTACCACTGCAACAGAAAGAATAAAATATCCAGGAATAAACCTATCTGAGGAGACAAAAGAGCTGTATGCAGAAAATTATAAGACACTGATGAAAGAAATTAAAGATGATACAAAGAGATGGAGAGATATACCTTATTCTTGGATTGGAAGAATCAACACTGTGAAAATGACTCTACTACCCAAAGCAATCTACAGATTCAATGCAATCCCTATCAAACTACCACTGGCATTTTTCACAGAATAGAACAAAAAATTTCACAATTTGTATGGAAATACAAAAGACCCCGAATAGCCAAAGCAATCTTGAGAAAGAAAAACAGAGCTGGAGGAATCAGGCTCCCTGACTTCAGGCTGTACTACAAAGCTACAGTAATCAAGACAGTATGGTACTGGCACAGAAACAGAAATATATATCAATGGAACAGGATAGAAAGCCCAGAGATAAGCCCACGCACATATGGTCACCTTATCTTTGATAAAGGAGGCAAGAATATACAGTGGAGAAAAGACAGCCTCTTCAATAAGTGGTGCTGGGAAAACTGGACAGCTACATGGAAAAGAATGAAATTAGAACACTCCCTAACACCATACACAAAAATAAACTCCAAATGGATTAAAGACTTAATGTAAGGCCAGACACCATCAAACTCTTAGAGGAAAACATAGGCAGAACACTCTATGACATAAATCACAGCAAGATCCTTTTTGACCCACCTCCTAGAGAAATGGATATAAAAATGAAAATAAACAAATGGGACCTAATGAAACTTAAAAGCTTTTGCACGGCAAAGGAAACCATAAACAAGACAAAAAGACAACCCTCAGAATGGGAGAAAATATTTGCAAATGAAGCAACTGACAAAGGATTAATCTCCAAAATTTACAAGCAGCTCATGCAGCTCAACATTAAAAAAACAAACAACCCAATCCAAAAATGGGCAGAAGACCTAAATGGACATTTCTCCAAAGAAGATATACAGATTGCCAACAAACACATGAAAGAATGCTCAACACGGGCTTCCCTGGTGACGCAGTGGTTGAGAGTCTGCCTGCCAATGCGGGGGACACAGGTTCGAGCCCTGGTCTGGGAAGATCCCACGTGCCGCGGAGCGACTAGGCCCGTGAGCCACAATTACTGAGCCTGCGCGTCTGGAGCCTTTGCTCCGCAACAAGAGAGGCCGTGATAATGAGAGGCCCGTGCACCATGATGAAGAGTGGCCCCCGCTTGCCACAACTAGAGAAAGCCCTCGCACAGAAATGAAGACCCAACACAGCCATAAATAAATTAATTAATTAAATAAATAAACCCAAAGTTTAAAAAAAAGGACTTCCTTTAAAAAAAAAAAGAATGCTCAACATCATTAATCATTAGAGAAATGCAAATCAAAACTACAATGAGATATCATCTCACACCAGTCAGAATGGCCACCATCAAAAAATCTACAAACAATAAATACTGGAGAGGGTGTAGGGAAAAGGGAACCCTCTTGCACTGTTGGTTGGAATGTAAATTGATACAGCCACTATGGAGAACAGTATGGAGGTTCCTTAAAAAACTAAAAATAGAACTACCATACGACCCAGCAATCCCACTACTGGGCATATACCCTGAGAAAACCACAATTCAAAAAGAGTCATGTACCAAAATGTTCATTGCAGCTCTATTTACAATAGCCAGGACATGGAAGTAACCGAAGTGTCCATCAACAGATGAATGGATAAAGAAGATGTGGCACATATATACAATGGAATATTACTCAGCCATAAAAAGGAACGAAACTGAGTTGTTTGTAGTGAGGTGGATGGACCTAGAGACTGTCATACAGAGTGAAGTAAGTCAGAAAGAGAAAAACAAATACTGTATGCTAACACATATATATGGAATCTAAAAAAAAAAAAAAAAAAAATGGTCATGAAGAACCTAGGGGCAAGATGGGAATAAAGATGCAGACTTACTAGAGAATGGACTTGTGGATACGGGGAGGGGGAAGGGTAAGCTGGGACAAAGTGAGAGAGTGGCATGGACATATATACACTACCAAACGTAAAATAGATAGCTAGTGGGAAGCAGCCGCATAGCACAGGGAGATCAGCTCTGTGCTTTGTGACCACCTAGAGGGGTGGGATAGGGAAGGTGGGAGGGAGGGAGATGCAAGAGGGAAGAGATATGGGGACATATGTATATGTATAACTGATTCACTTTGTTATATAGCAGAAACTAACACACCATTGTAAAGCAATTATACTCCAATAAAGATGTTAAAAAAAAAATTAAAAGCACAGGTTCCAGAAATCCTAAAGGCTGAGAACAACTAATTAGATGGCTGACTGTCTCCCTGGCTAGAATATATATTGATATAACTTGGAATTTTGACATACGGGCTTTAGGCATCAAGAAGACAGGAGATTCTGGGCTATGGGAGATCAGGACTTAAGTGGTTGTGCTGGAGAGCATGGCACGTCTGAGTAGAAGGTGGTGCCCCTAAAAGGCGAACCCCACAGCTTCCCTCTTGTCTCCTCAGTTCTGTCCCCTGGAAGATGTGCATTATCACGGTGATGGCAGGTGGGGACAAATTGGGAGGGTTTAGATGATACTATAAGATTGGGACCAACAAAATCTTTGCGGAAGTTTGTTCCTTTGAGCTTGGGATGGAGAAGGGTTTTCTCTCCTTTGTCCCAGACACAAGTGAGATCAGAAAATGTCCTAAGATGCCGAGAGCTGGCCTGCTCTGAATCTTCTGTGTTACCCCTCCCTGGCCTTCCTTTGGCCATGTCCATCCCCAGAGGGTCAAAGAGTCCAAAAACCAAGTTGACATGCCCATCTGGAGCCTGTGTCCCCTTCCTTCTGGGCGAGGCTCCAGTTCTCAGAATTCTGGAGGTCCCTACCCTAATTGCCCCAAAGCACTTCCAGGGCCTGCGCTGGTCTCCTTCCCGAGTCCATTTCCCCCAAGTGGGCCACTTGGTTGGATGAGCACCTCTAGGCCCACGGAACGGCCAAGGGAGGCTATTTGCATGATGCGGGGAATTCCATAGACTATGAAGAGCTTGGGGGTGATCATGTGCGCATGAGAGGTGGTCCAGGGTAAGCCACGTATGGGAAGGGAGAGAGGGAGGAGAGGCTGGGGACAGCTGTGGCCACACTACACATCACAGTGCAGAGCCCCAAGGAGAACTCTCGGGGATGAAAAATACGTTAGAGATAAATGTACACAATCCATGGAAGAGTCAGAAGAAATCTGAAAAAAGGAAAAAAAAAACAAAAAAAGGAAAAAAGAAAAGTAGATGAGAGAAGATAAGAAAATTAGCAGATCAAGTTAGAAAGTCTAATATCTGCAGAAGAAAACCAGAAAGAGAATAGCAAAGAAAGTGGAGAGAAGAAAACGATCAAAGAAATAATTCTTAAATTCAACTGTTGATGTGATGTCTTCATCTGGGTGGAGAGTGAGTGTGTCCAGACAGTGGCCAAAACAGAGCTCTGACCCTTCCCACCCCACCCCCCTTGGTAATTCCCTCCATTCCAATGCACGCATCCTCTGGTGTCCTGCCTCAGTGAATGGCATGGCCAAGGGCCCAGGGGGTGGAGCGGGAGGAGGAGGCCACACCTTCTTGCCACTGTTTTGTCTGTGACCATCTTCCTAACTCAGGGAAATGCTGCAGGTGGGGCAGGGTGGAGAGCCACACTGCTTCTTGGGCATGAGTCATGGGCAGAGTCATGGCCCCAGGAAAAGGCTGGACTTGATTAGATGCTTTCATGCCTTTTATTCCTACCCACATCTATGTTTTCAGGACATAGCTGAGCCCATCAAGCTCAGTGACAAACAGAAAGGAATCCACATAAAACCTATGCATAGATACAGCAAGAAAGCAAACAAGGAGGAAAGGGATATAAGAAAACATCAGATGAATAACATTCTTCTGAAGAGGGGTTGCTCAAAGAAGGACGGGGAAAGATCAAATGAATCCTCCACAATCCAAAGAAACTACAGACAAAAAGGGCTGAAAAACTGAGCTCCACTGACATCTGTGTACGTTTTAAGGAAGAGATTGTGTAACGACAGAAAGAGATGAAAGGCAAGTTGACGGACGGATCTTAGGAAACAAGTGGGAAAGAAAAATAAAACATTACAGAGATGGAAACCTCATTCAAAGCAACAAAAACCTCAAAACACAAGTTTGACAAAACCATGCAAAACAAACCTGCTCAAAGATGCCAAAAGGATTGTGGAGATGATTTATATGGAAGGAGAAGGATGGTGGTGCTTCTAGAGAAGAGAACAGAATGAAAGGAATATGAGATGTAAACTCACCAGAAGAAGGACTCAAATCTTCTATTCAACAAAGTCCTTGTATCCCAGAAAAAAAAAAGCACAAAGTGATCAATTCTGAATCATAACCATGTTTAGCTACTGAATACAAAGGCAGAATCCTATAAACAACAAAGCCAAACAAAACAAAACAAGACAAAAATTCCCCCACAGTGTCCAGTGCCTGAGGATGGTGTCCAGGATCTGCAGAGCTGGCAGGGAAAGGAAATGTGACCCAGCGCTCCCTGGGATATAAAGACAACAGACATCTTTAAGCAAGAGCACACGGTTCCTAAAAGCTTCTTTTGGCAGAACCCTGAGGAATCAAACTCCAGATCTCAGAAACAAGGCACCATCCTAAAAGGATTGGTGGTGAGCATAGGGTTCATTCTTATCTGGATGCGGCCCGTGTAAACAAGGATGCCAGTAACTGAATTCGAAGGGGAGGAGAGAGAAAGGTGGAATTTCCCTCATCTTTCATAGCAGGAAGTCAAACATGAAACCTACTATCATATCAAAATATAATAACCTCAAGTTCTTACAATTTTTATACTCCTTTCCTCCCTTAACTTTGAAGAGATCTTTTGGTCCTTTTTATATTGCTTGAATTTTTTTTTTTTTTTTAATGAGCATGTTTTCTTTTAACAGCAACAACAAAAAAGTCTTTATTCTTAAAACATTTCAAGTTTTCTCTTTTCCATCTGGTTTGCTTCATTAAAGAAAAAAGAAGAAGAAAGAATTTCCATGCCTTTGGAAGGCGCCTGTCTTAACATACCCAGGGCAAGGAAGGAGCTAAGGGCTGCAGACCAGAGGCTGTGACGGGTGGATGGGGGTCTCCTTGCTTCCTGCTGGCTGGAGATCAGGGGTCTAGGCCAGACTGGCAGGCTCTGTGAACACCTGGTCCTTGGAGAAAGAGTCGACGGCCAGTGGGGGGCCCTGAGCTTGGACGGGGGCTTGCTTTGTAGGGCAGAACCCTGGGAGGTAGGCAAAGGAGAGGAGCATCTGAAGGCCTTCTGGAAGGAGGTTGCTGGGGCCCCCTCCTTCTGCCCCTCCCCGATTTCTTCATCAGTGGGCCCTCTTCATATCTGGACCAGGTGTGTGGCTTGGGCCTCAGACTTACCCAGAGCAGCCATCCTGCCTGCTGGCCCCCCTTTCTCCAATTTTGGCTGTGCCCCTGTCAGACTGGGGCTTGAACAGAGAGAAACTGGGGATATGTGTGGAGGGAAGGGAGGCATGGAGGCGGAACCATTCATTCATTCATTCATTCATTCCTGTGCTGAGCAGCCCTTGTGCACAGGCTTGTGCAGTCTCTGGGGACAGAGATGGGTCCGACCCGACACTCTCAGGCCTCTTGGCATCTCTGCCGGGTGTGAGGAGACCACCAGGGAAACCCTCACATAAGACTCAGGGTCCCATGGGAGTCGCGGGGGTTGCTGTGTGCCAGGCACTGTCCTAAAAGTGGGCACGATGGTGGCTCCAGGCTGGGAAGAGGGTTGCTTCCCTGGAGGACAGCTTTCTCTGCTGGGTCTCAGAGGATGACCAGAGGGTCACAGTGGAGTGGGTCACGTTGTGTCTCTTCCTGGCTCTTCCCTTACAGAAGTACCCTCTGTCCTTAGGGCCACTTCCAGCTATTTGTGTCTCCCCGCCTCCAGGCCATGCTGACTGGTCCAGTGCTGGGAGCACCTGACCCACTTGGCCCAATCAGAGTGAAACGGTGCCAGGCTGTGGTTTACAATCCAGCTCCCTGATGGATGGGTTGGAGAGACTGGGCAAGCCAGTACCTGCTCTGTGCCTCAGTTTCCCAGTGTGAACACTGGGTTGTGGGAGGATCAGATAAGATAATACACGTAAAGCATTTGGTACCATTCTTGGTGCTTTGTAGATAATGGCACAGATGCACCCAGGGAATTGGAGGTGTCCTGGGTCCCCGAGGGCACACCAGTCCTGGTTCTGTTTCTTCCAGAAGCCCGACTTTTCTCTAGTTCTTGGAGTTCATAATTCAACCTGTATTTTTATGATAAATTCCTTTTTTTGGTGATGATAATGGTGGGGTTCTGTCCCACCATTCTGAGGTTCTGACACCTCCCACTTGCAAGGGTGTCCCAGATTGGGGGATGGGGGTGTGCAGGGGTAGTGGCTGCAGGATGTCTTCTAGGGCTTGATGGGCAGGAGCAAAGCTGAGCAAGTCTGGGCTCATGCCTTTACCTGGAGCACAGAGTGCTGGAAAGAGGAGAATCACCAGGACCAGATGCTGAGTGTAGGGCTAGGCACACAGTACGTGCTCAATAAGAATTGGCTTCCAACTGCCCTAGTGAGTCCCCTGCCCCCCAGATCAGTCTCTCCTGTAAGGAGAGATGATCTCTAAGACCCCTTTTCAGCCCAAGACACTGAGTTCTCTGGAGTAAGTGATACATTCAGTGTGCACAATTTATAAAATATAATCATATATTATATGCTTATTTAGGCATCCCTGCACAGGCATCATTCCATTTAATCCTCGTATTCTTATCCCCATTTTATAGATGAGAAAACTGAGGCTAGAGAAGTGAAGTCACTTGCCCAGTAGTAAGTGGCAGAGACACTTGTACCTGGGTTAACTCCACATCCCTTGCATTTAATCAGTATATTCGTCTGCTTCTTTGTGACCTGTTTAGATAATAAGTATTTTTTCCTTCCAACTGGTGAGGAACAAGATACCAGAGGGGAAGAACTAGTCAATTCACACAGAAAGGAGAGTGGGCAGGGAGGAAAGGAGCACGTAACGAAGGGCTGTGTCAGGGGAGAGCTCTGCCAGAGCCATTTCCCCTTAATTGAGAGAGTGTTTGGAAAATACTCCCCTCTCTGCGTAATGAAAGGCTGGAGAAACTGGCTTATTTTAAGGGACCATGAGCTAATGCATATGCATGCGATCACTGATGCACAAGCTTGTGTTATGTCTGCCTTTTCATTTGTTTTCTCTGGACTTGTCTGCATTTAATATACATAACAAAATGCCTTCATTGTAATCTGTTTCTCATTTGAAGAAAAAAAAAAGCTCAACTTAGAAACCCAGTATAGAACCAAAAGCTTTTAACTCAGCCATTCCATTAAAAAATAAAATAAAATAATAAAACAAGGCGCCTGGCTCCCTAAGGAAGGGCTGTCATGACTGTCCTGGCCAGCTCTCTCTGTGCAGCCCTTCCTACATCCCCCGGGCTGTTATTGCTTGTCCCACAGAGCCTTCCTGGCCTGAGCTCTCAAGTGGGTATTTGCTGTGTGGATACAGAAGAAACAAGCTCTCCCTTCAGAGAGAATCCAATGATCTTACCTTTTGTGTCAAAGACCCATCTGGAGAACTGTAATCATTCCAGCAGAATTGCTCTCGGGTGATCTCTATGACTGTGTTTGAATCTCCGTGATTATGCGGTTTTATTATCTCTCGTAGGTAAACAAGGATGCTCTCTCTGAGATGTTCGTTGCCAGTGCCTGGGAGCCAAGCGCCCTGTGGTCCTAGGAGAGGATATTGTGGCTCCAGCTGAGATGGGTTCTGCATCTCACTTCAAAGGGATTAAGCTGTACGCTTAACCTTGGTTCTTTCAGCCCTGTTCTTGTTGCTTTGTATTACACCAACCTCGCTGGGTCAGCTCCTAGGCCTGCACCGTCTCCCACTGGCCGACAGAGAGGCTGGCATCGACCTGACCGTATTAACCCTTGCCACCCCCGACCCCTGCCAGGACACTTCTACCAGGTGACCTGCAGGCCCTGGGGTGAGCAGGGGTTGGTGGGCATTGTCGAGGAAAGGTGTGGGCGGAGACGAGAGGTGTGGTGGGGAGGGGAAGGGGACGGTGAACATTTTCGACAATAATCTGCCATCTTTATTCCGGTTTCCCGGTGCTGAACTGCCTTTCAGCCTGCCTGCCCCAGGGCCCTCGTCCTGGCCTCAGTTTCCCTCAGCATTTCCCTCTTGGCCCCCCTCCTGGCTGAGGCGGAACCATCTGTGACTCCACTTCTGGCTCCTCCAGGGATGGCCCCAACCTCAGCTCACGTCTCCCAACACGATGGCTGTCCTCAGGGAGCACACAGGACAGTCCCCAGCGTGCCCCGAGGAGCGCAGAGGACTGAGTGAGGGGGACAGAGGCAACCTTGTGGAGGACGGGATGCTGAATTGAGATTTGAAGGGCGAGTGAGAAATACCTGGGTGAGGAAGGGAGGTGGGAGGAGTTCCAGGCAGAAGGAACAGGGTATGGAAAGGTCTAGAGGCACACCGTTGCACAGTCGGGGATTCTAAGTGGTTAGACAGAAGGTTCCTGTCACACATGGTGACAGGTGAGGTCACAGAGATTTGGGGGCCCAAAGAGCTTGAAAGCCTCTCTGTGCTACACCCAGGACCACAGGGTACGGACGGGCAGGTTGTGCACTGCACCAGTGCAGGAGCGCCCAAAGCGCTGTAAGGAGGAGAGCAGCCTGGCTGTGAGCGTGGCTGTGGAGAGTGGGCTGGGGAGACAAGCGAGGAAGCAGGCGTAGCAGAGCGAGGGCTCGGTAATCTAGGTGAGGCGTGCTCTTAGGCAGTGCCGGCAGAAAGGAGAGGAAGGCGTGTTGTACGTGGGGGTGGATTCTGCAGTGTCGGAACCCGACAGCGTCAGCGCGCCAAATAAAGAAAATACCCTTCCCTTCAGTGAACAACAGGCCTGTAAAATTAGCTCCCATTTGTCACTGCTTTTGCCCCAGAAACTTTCCAGGATTTGTCTCCTCCACAGTTTTCAATGATGCTTGAAAAAATTGTTTTGCTTATTGCAGATAAAATGTACACTTGGAGACATTTTTTAAAATGTTTTTTGGTTGATGTATGTACATTATATAAATTACAGGTGTACAGTATAGTGATTCACAATTTTTAAAGGTTATATTCCATTTATATTATTATAAAATATTGCCTTGTTGTACAAGAGATCCGTGCAGGATGCCTTCTAGGGCTTGATGGGCAGGAGCAAAGCTGAGCAAGTCTGGGCTCCAACCATAGAGTTGTACATAGATCCTTGTAGCTTGGAGGTATTTCTTTGTTTCAATATCTCTTCCATGCTAATATTCAATACCTTTTCTCTTTTATAACTCAAAGAATGTTTTTGATTCCTACCAACCTCTTGCCATCTCAGTTCTGGAGATGCAGGAACACTTGGATGCTTGAGATGGGAAAAAGGCAGCAGAGTTTGGTAGAGTCTGATGCCATAAGTTTCCCTCCTTCCCGCACCCCACAAAGGGCTCAGCCCCCACCCCCAGCACTCACAGGGATAATTTCCTCACCTCCTTTTTCTCTCCCATGGTTGCCCTGGAAACAACCTGCCATGCTTGGTCATCTACTGACTTGGATGCTCTGCATGACTGAGAGAGAAGGACCTGGAGTTCCTGAAGGCAATTCAAGAGGTACTGGGGAAGGGGTGAAGTGGAAGAGAGGACCCAGTGAGATGTGAGGAAAATGAAGGGTTTCTGGCGAAGAAACACAGCTCCAGTGGTGGTAGTGACCAAAGAACCAGAATGCCATTCAGATGGAAATACGGTGGTTGCCCTGGAACTGTCTGTACAAATTCGTGTAAGGGAGTTACTGTAAGAACAAAATTCAAAAAAGTAGTGGTTCAGCATAGAGAGTTCACTTCTTGCTCACAGATGAGCATGGTGGGTATGGCTGTACTCCACATAGTCACTCAGGGACCCAGGCTCCTCTGTCTCTTCTCCATCACGGTCTGCATCAGCCAGGGTGAAGGGAAAGGGCCTGGAGCAAAACATGTGGGAGGTTTTTACAGACCAGTCCTGGAAATGGCATGCTCACTTCTTTTATTTATTTTTTCACAACTTCATTGACGTATATTTTGTATATCATAAAATTTGCCCATTTCATTGAATGTATCATTCAGTAATTTTTTTAGTAACTTTAGAACATTTTTACTATCACCTCCACATTAACCCCGCATAAGATCCCTTGTATCCATTTACTGTTCCTACCCAGTAGGCAATCACTAATCTACTTTTCATCTCTATAGATTTGCCTATCGGAACACTTTATGTATATAAAACCATACAAGATTTGCCTATTCTAAACATTTCACGTGTGTAAAACCATAAAACCATGTGGTCTCTTGTGCCTTTCACTGAGCATAATGTTTTTGAGGTTCATCCTGACATAATGTTTTTGAGTTTCAGCTTGGGTCAGTACTTTGTTTCTTTTTAATGCCAGAAAATATTCTATTGTATGCCTAGACTGAGCCGTGTTCACTTCTGCTCTCCTTCCATTGGCTAGAACTCAAGTCACATGATCAAATTACACTGCAAGGGCAGGTGGGATATGTAGTCTATGTGCCCAGAGGAAGGGAGCCTATTGTGGTGAACAGGTAGTAATCTCTGCCCAGGCACTTCTTCCCTGACTCCAATTACCCCATTAAAAATTTAGAAACACACAAATGTCGTGCATGAGTGGTACCATGCCGTGTGTGTGTGTGTGTGTGTGTGTGTGTGTGTAGAAACTGCGGAGTCCAGGTCCGAGCAACAGAGGGTGTGCTTGGGAGGAGATGGGAGGGGGCACAGACCATAAATTGAGGGCCAGAGGTGACCTTGAGGACATTAACATAATGTCTTCCTGGCCCCCCACCAGAAGCGTGGACTTCTACAGACCTCGGAAGAAGGGTCAGTGCAGAACTTATCCAGTTCCTCAGAGGCAGGGAGATGCATGGATTCCAATGAACAGAATCACTTCAAATGCACTTGAAATAGCTCGTGAGAGGGACCTTGGGGTGGGGTTGCAGTTCCAAATCTATCCCTTCTGCGCTCTCAGATTTTCACATCAGCAGCGTCTTGTCGACTCTGCTTAGCTGTTGATGCAGGCGCATTAGCACAGCTCCCAGTCTGGAGGCATAATTTTTAGAAGAAAATAAGAACTCTCCTTGCATTCTTAGAACAGTTGTCAAGGGGGAAAATGTCTTCCAGAAAAAGCATGGTCTTCGTAGGAGAGGGAAAGAAATGGCACTCCTGGGCCTTTCCTGAACTTGATGCTGCTACCAGAAGTTCGGGGTGAAGAGTTGTCAGAGGGGCAGTCCAGGAGTTATTTCAGGACACGTTTTGCACTGGTTCCCTTTGATTCTCAGCAACGTTTTTCACTTAATATTTTAATCATCAGGCAGAAACGGGGAGGCTGATTCCTTCGTGGAGGTAGTGAAATTTCCAGGCCAGCGAATTACATCCCCTTGAATAATAAGCCCAGCTGCCCACACTGACCTGCGGTTAGCTGGCTTCTCCGGGACAGCTGACTCCCCATACGTGCTCTGCGGAGCCCACTCTCCGGCCTGGGATGTCTGACAATGGCCGAGCATCTTAATGAGGGGAAGCAGTGCTGCAGTTTCTTCCCTTTGGAGGCAGAATGTTGGAAATGCAGCCGAGACTCTGTCTGCTTTCTGGAGGGCAGTGGAGGATTTAGAAAATTCTGCAGGTGGAGGATTTAGAAAATTCTGCAGGTAAGTCTGAGGAGCCACCCTCATACTTGCTCTGCCCCTCCCAGACATTCCTGTCTCTCTGGGGAGGGTCAAGAGGAAAAGAGAGTCGGGACAGCTTCTGTTGAAGTTTTGCAGTCATTCCTTAGAAAACAACTCAGTTTTCCCACGTCCTGAAAAATGGCAAGGTGGAATGCTGGAATTCCATACCTTGTTCAGGTCCCCTTATTTTAAAGACCCAGAGAGCAGACATGAGTTAGTTTGTGTCAGAGCCAGAAGTAAAACGTGGCAAAATCTAGTGCTTTGAGAGCCTACATCGGACCTTCTGTTTCCATCCTACAGGAGGGAACAGCCAGGGAGCCAATATTTAGGTAGAGTCTGCTCCGAACCAGGCGTGTCTCCTATGTTCCCAGGTAATCCCACAACCCACCAGGTGCACACGATTGTTATTCTCCGTTATAAGCTGAGGAAGTTGAATCAAGCATCTCCCTTGAGGTCACACAGCGGGCAAGGGAGAGAGCTGGGATTCGAACCCAGGTCAGCCTCACACCCAAGCTTAGGCTCCTTGTGCAATGTCGTGGATGAAGCGTTCTTGATGTTTTCACCTTTCAGGCCTGGCACACCCTCTCCTGAGCTGTGGAGCCTTGCAAGATGGCCTCAGGTGGGAGTAGCAGCAGGCGACCAAGACCCTGGGTGTCTTGAATTAGAATGCCCCGAAGGACCTGCCCTCGCTTCAGTCCTGAGACAGAAATGCCTTCTCGGGTCATCAGTGGCACAGACTCGTCTGCTCTGTGGGGCAGCAGGGGCTCTGACTCCTCTATCTGGGAGGAGAAGCAGGAAGGTGAAGCCCTAGAGGCCCAAGGCGGGCTGTGCTTGTATGGGCAGGTGGATTCGTGGCGCTGGACAGCCTCTCCAAGGCCTCGGCCTGGACCTCCACCCACCAGGGCTGTCAGCAATGTCTCGGCAACCTGGCTCCAGCCTGTTGGTACGCACAAGGCCCGACCACACTGCCAGCGGGGAGGTTTTTATGATCTCGTTTATTTTTCAGACCTAACCTCATCTCTCTGCACTTCGTGGAGCTGAAATACAGCACTCCGTGAGGCCCAAGGGGGCGTCTGGCCTCCCCGCAGCCTGCCGGCCACCTGAAGATTTGTCCCTTGCTGATCACTCAGCCTGAGCAGCTGACAGATCCTTCTGAGATGACGCTGGATACGGCAGAGTTCCCTGGAGGTATCGCATCTTGATAGGATCATTATGGTCGTGGCTGCCGTCATTTGTGACCATACATTTCTCAACTTGCCGGGAACTTGTCCGTTCAAATGCTTTACCTTGTTGCCCCTGTAAAAACATCGTTTTGTGAAGGTCATGAATCTCAGAAAATAAGAAATGGACAGGTTAAGTTTCTTTAACTCATCATTTAATGAGGAAACCAATAGTATGTTATAACCAGTTCAAAGGAAGATTCAAAGAGCACGCATAATGGGGCAATTGGGGATGCTGAAACAGATTTAGAGATTGATGCAAAACTGGTTGATATTCACAGGGCGATAGTCAGTGCCATTCCTCTGGACAAAATTCATCAGCACATGTATAGAAAAATCATTTGCATTCTGTAAGTTTTCTACAACTTACAGAGCTGTCACCTAGCTCAAAGAAAATGAGAAGTGCAGGCCCCTAGGAATCAAATAACCCAGAAAGGACACCCACAATCTTGTCTGCCCTCAAATCATCCCACATGTGTGCTTGTGAGCACATCGTACCTGCTGACTGCAGGTTTACGTATTTTGGCTCTTTTCTGCCCAAGATAAGTGACAAAATGAGGTCTTCTGGCCCCAGACTCTGGCTTTTGAGCTCTTTCCCTAAGCGCCCCCCAAAGCACAGGAGGGCAAAGGATGTCTGGGGTCCAGCCTACAGCAGGCATGAGGGTCTTCATTTTAGCTCATGTGAATTTTACATTTTATTCCCTCACTTATCCATCTTGGGTTAAACACAAAAACAGTGTTTTTCAATTACTCACTGTTACTGGTTCAATTGTGTCATCCAGAAAGATATGTTGAGGTCCTGACCCCCAGTCCCTCAGAAGGTGACATTATTTGACATGGGGTTGTTGCAGATGTAGTCAGATTTCGATGAGATCATACTGGAGTAGGGTGGACCCTGAATCCAACATGACTGGTGTTCTTATAAGAAGAGGAGCAGAGACACAGAAACATAGACACATGAGGGCAGAACGCCATGTGATGAAGGAGGCAGATTGGAGCGATGCATCTACAAGCCAAGGAAGCCAAGGAACGCCAACAACTACCAGACGCTGGAAGAGGCAGGGAAGGATCCTCCCCTAGACCCTTCAGAAGGAGCATGGTCCTGCCAACAACTCGATTTTGAACTTCCATCCTCCAGAACTGTGAGAAAATGTACGTCTGTGTTTAAGATGCCCAGTTTGTGGTACTTTGTTATGGCAGCCCTAAGAAATGGAGATACTGTGGAGACAATAGATGCTCCAGGAAGAAGGACCCGGCTCATCCAGTGGCTCTGAAGGTCCCTACCCGCTGTGTTGGACCCACCAGTGTCGGAATCTCGGTCTAATCCGTGGCTCTGGACAGGCACGTACTGCTGCTCTCCCTGTCCCCACTCCAAAACTTCAGTGTTGGCTTTAAATGCTGGAAGCTGAAAGAGAAAAACTACTGACGTATACAAATGTTTATTAGATGGACCTTGAGGTGTCTCCTGAGAACTTGGAGAAGAGGGAAGTAAGCCTGTTCATTGGGCGCTGTTATTAAAACCAACACAAACAGTGTGTAGATCAGAGATGTGCAAACTTGCTGGAAAGTAATTCCCAGGCTTGGAAACTCCTTCACCAGGTTGAATTCCTGGGAATGTCCGAATACCTCGGGATGAGGGTTTCTCAGTCACGGGATGGGTGTAAGAGGAGGCCTTGGGGCAAGTGTGGGCGGACCCTCCCATGGCGAGGACCAGGCTGCAGACTTTCAGTCCTCCCTGCCCTTTGGCTGTTGGAAGCGGCACAACATGAGGTGGGTGCGGGGAGCCAGGGAGGGTGGGATCCCGGCGGTGAAGGTGCAGGAGCTTTGCGGTCAGGACGCTGGGAGGATCCTGGTTCTGGGGATGAGGCACCTCGATGGTGAGGTGGGGCCGTTTAGCATCTGTCCTGAGGCTCTCTTTCTGATTCCACGACCACCACGCCCCGTGGACATGCCCAGCCAGCTCTGCCTGTGGACGGGAAGGGGTGCCGGCTGATCCGTCGGCTCCAGGGGCCTCTCACAGCGTTTCTCACGGAGAGCCGGTCACGTGGCTCCCGGTCCTGAGCCTGGCTTCCCCGGCCGCGCGGATCACACACACTTAGAGCATTTCTCGTCTCCGGGACAGGAATTCTCACGGCAGATTGAGAACGTCTTCCACATTTACCTTCATCTCATTCTCGTGCCAGTTGGCCTGAGTCTGCCTGCCTGCCTGGGCGGGAGGGAAGTCACATCAGACCGGCCCCTCTGCACCCGTGGCCTCTGCGCGCCCAGACGCTGGTCCCATGCCAGCTTCCGCTGCAGGCGCCGGGCTCCTCGCTTCTAATACACAGTCTCGTTTACATGCCAACAATCCTGCAAATCAGGGTCTATGCCTTGCCCTCCCCCATTATAAAGACAAAGAAATTGAGGCCAGGACAGTTTAATAACTCGCCCAAGGCCACGCACAGGTCAGTGGCTGAGGCAGGATTAAATCCAGGTCTGCCTGACTCCAAAGCCGGGCTCCTCTTGTGTCACCAAGAACCGCCATGTGAGCCAGCAGGTCCAAACCCACCAGGACACCAAGAGGAGAGACTTTTGGAACCAGCCTGCCCTCCGCCCACTGGGCCCTGCTCTGTGCCTCTTTACTGGTTTGGCTTAAACACCTGGGTCTTGTTTCCAACCTCACCCGAGGCAGGCCCAGGTAGAAAACATCACCATGGTAACCCTTGTTTCCAAGGGGCAGCATATGACTTCTGGAAAAAAATGATACCTCGGTTCCCAACACTTAGTGTGCTGTGGCTCTGCGGGACAAGTTTAATGGGCACCGCCGCTCGCAGTTGGCTCAGCAGATACGCTTCTCGGCTTTACATCTCTGATGCGGTATCCAGGATACCAGGAAACATGATGTGTTTGCTCCCAGGGAAGAGGGAGCAGGGGAGTCCGGGTGTGTTGTTCACACTGGCTCCAGGCTGTCTGGTGAGAGGGGCTGGGAGGGCTGGTGCTCCGTCTGGGCTGTGGGGCACCTGTGCTGTGTCCCACCTGCGTGTCACTGCCACTACCTGTCTCATGTTGAAACCTGGCATGACCCCTCTCCCTTTCCACTGACCCCTGGTAGACAGAGCGTATAGGGGTGGCCTGGAGCATTTGAAAGCCGGCTGCGGTGGACCCTGCTGGCTGGTCACGAGCAGCCATTCCCCTTTCTCGCTTGGTTACCTCTGCCGTGGTAACCCCCGTTCTCTTTTACCAGATGCTCACCCTCCCAGGCTCCCTGTAGCCCAGCTGGCCATGAGGCAAGAGCGGTTGCCAATGAGATATTAGGGGGCAGCTTCTGGAGGCTTCTGGGGAAGTTGTTCCCTTCCTCGTAAAAGGAACAGACATGAGGAAAGAGCCCCTTTCTGCCTCCTGTCGGGCGTCACTCTTGGAGGATTGCAGCCATCTCGAGACCAGGAGAATCACAGGCACTGACCAAGCATGTGGACATGGTTGAGCTGGAAACCACTTGCTTTGTGACACAGTGAAACACCTTTTATGGTCTGAGTCTTTGTTACTCGAAGTGTGATCCCAGATCAGCAGCTTCCACATCACTTGGGAGCTTGTTAGAAATGCAGACCCTCAGGCCCAGCCCCAGCCCTACTGAACCAGAGGATACATTGAGAAAAGATCTCCAAGTAATTAATGTGACATAAAAGTGTGAGAAACCCTGGGGAGAGAGAGGAGAGGGAGCGGGGTGGAGATGGGGTGGGGAAACCTCTTAAGAACTGGCTTTTTCTGGAGATTTTTCTTGGTATTTTTGTGTTTATGCCTCTCTGAGCTAGGAACAATGAAATCTTAACTCTATTTAAAAGAAAGGCAAAACTTCCTCCCCGAAAGCCTTCTCCCCATCCAGCTGCAGGGCTGGGGACAGCGGGGTTCTAGCAGGCTTACAACAATGGCTGCGGGTGGAGGGGACGTTTGCACTTGGCTTACTGCTCTTCAGGTTAGATCTTCCCTCATCCTCTCTGAAGTCTGGGCTTTAAGTTTAGAAAGATTAAATCTGCAGGTTCAAAACAAAGGAGCCCTGAAAAATAAAAAATGTTGCCTGGGACTTTTTCTTTCAAAAAAGCTTGTTTCCCTTCTCAGACAAGCAGTCAAGACGCTTGGAGAAGAAAACTTGTTGTGAATTTTAGCTTCAAAGGAACAGTCAGGAGGCTCTGTGGAAAGGGGAGCGCTTTCTTAAGGAAGGGCACTTGGTTCTTGGAAGAACACAAAGAGCTCGAATTCCAGTGCAGCTTCTTTCCACAGCACCGGGATTTGAATGTTTTGCTTTTTTCTGTCTAAAAGGGCTGAGTACCGGAGAAGCATGTTAGCTCATAGGAGTTTGGGGGTGGAGGGACCTCAAAGTTGTAGACCATCAGAAAGGTTTCTCTGTATTATAGCAGGAAGGCACCTCAGCCCTCTCCCCCCTCCTCCATGTGAAAGGGACATCTGAGGCTCTGAGGGGAACCATGGCTTTCCTGAGATCCCTTGGCTGGAAGTGGTGGAGTCAAGTCCAGAACCCAAGTCCAGACTCCGTTCTTTACATGTCATCATCTCCCTCCACCGCCCCACAAGTTATCATGAGAGGAACGGTGGGTTTACCCAACTTCTCCTTACTTTGTCAGGGAGCCCAGAGCCCAGAGAGGGGGCATTGCCGGATGCTCAGAATTTGGCAAAGATCCCAACTTTGCCTCCTTCTAACGGTCGTTGGCCTCTCTGAGATTCAGTTTCCTCACCTGACTGAGATGGAGAGAACAAGAGATGTCAGGTTTACAACCTTCCTACCATCCTCTAGGGAGCAGCCTTGGTTTGCAGAACTTGAGTGCCTGGTCTTCTCCCTGGTGAATGAGCTAAAGCGATTGATCAATACCCATGGAGGAAGAGAGAAGATTAAGTGGGTGGGAGGCCGTGGACCCGAGGACCAGAGTGTGGGGGTGTGGGAAGAGAGAGAAAGAGGAGGGAAGAGTGGAGGAAAATGTTGCTGGGTGTGAGACTTGAGGAAAGAGTAGAGAACGGTGGAAAGAAACCTTGAGTGTCCCATGATGTAGTTCCCCCTGGGGGCAAGATATTCAGTGAAGACCTTCATTCCTTTTCAAGGCTTATTGGAGGTGTATTTCCATTTTGTTTGGATGTGTCTTGGCATTGAGATGGGGCTCAAAGTGGCCTGTTTTACTTGGGAGACATGTAAAATATGGGTAATGCCTCTTCTGCTTGCCTGTTGCCCCAAAACAGAACCCCTACCCCAGCCTGATGCACCCACACCACAGGAAGCCAGCATTCAGCCAAGATGAGCCACAGACACTTCCGGAATCTTCTGATTCCAGCTCAGGTCCTGACCCATCTGCTCCCGTAATTACTGATGGATCTTGGTGGGGAGGCAGTAAGGCAAATGGTTCAGACCATGTGCTCTGGAGTCAGGCAAGTCTGGCTTAAGTCCTGATCGCCCCTCATTGCCTGTGGCTTTGGAAATTGATTTACCTTCTTTGAGCCATAGTTTCCTCATCTCTAAAATGGGGATGATAATGCTGACCTCACGGGGTTGTATGGGGGATTAAATTAAATAATGGATATAAAGCCCAGTGCCTAATCCCTGGTAAACAATTCAATAATCATAGATGAAGATGATGATGGTGGTAATGAAGAAGAAGACGATGATGATGAAGATGATAGTGACAATGGTGATGATGGTGATAACGAAGGTGATGATGGTGATGATGATGAAGGTGATGGTGACAATGATGGTGATGGTGATGATAAAAATGAAGATGGTGACAATGATAATGATGGTGAGGATGATAACGAAGATCATGGTGATGATGGTGGTGATGGTAATAGTGATGCTTGTTGCTCTGGATGGATCTTCTTTTAGAGTCCCTCCCTGACCCCATCCCTCACCTTGGCTCTTTTTCTTCCCAACTGTCTTGAGTGGTTCCTGGCCTGGGCTCCTACCTGCTACACCAGCTTATAAGTGTCTGGCCCCAAACTTATTAGCCATGGTGGGAGGAGCAGTTAGGCCATGGGGTGGGGTGAGGGGACCCTTTTAGCTCCCTGCCAGAGCTGTTAAAATCCCCTCTCCCCCATGAGCTCTGTCCCCAGTTTCTGGGCCTTTATGACCGGGGCAAAGTTTGTATCAGCAGTTTCACACCATTGGGGTTGGGGGGGCTTCAAGCAAGAGATGCTGTTGGGACCTTTGCTCTGAGGGCTGCGCTGGACTGAGCGGCACCGCCTGGTCTCTGAGGGCCGGCCTGGCTGTCCCCTCCTGGGAGGGCGTTATCTTGGGACCACCCCTCAGGTCCCTGTTCCCAACGGCAGGGCTGCTGCCTCTGCTTGAGCTCCGTTGAAGCTGGAAATGCCACCAGTTCAAAGCTGTATTCATTTAAAATGCAACTCTCCTGGGCTGGGTCACACTTTAAGCCAGACTCCGTCACCCCTTTTGTAAGTTTCCTCAGCCTCCTCTCCACATCACCACATTAACAGCTCCGGGTTATGAGCATGGCGCGCGCTCTGGGCACCAGCTCTCTGGCAGGCCACTTACCCCATCGTTACATGCTGTACACGCCCCTTCCCCTTAGACAGAAGGAGACAGAGGGCATGAAGCGAAGTCATTTGCTAATAAATGCTGGAGCCAGGGCAGAGATGGGAGAATGTGTGCAGAACAGAACAGCCGGGAGCTGCCCAGCTGGCCTGTGCCCGCTTTACAATTTTCCCTCAAGACGGTTTCGGCTGCATCTTCTAACTTTAGGTGGTGAGGAGATCATCTCCCTGTTGCCTGACAGAATGTGAAGGCTGAGAGTTGGAATCAAGGGGAGCTTGAAACAAAGCCCATCTGACACCAAGGCGACAGGATGTATGGTCCCCATCACAGTGTGCAGAGGCAGGGGTAAGAAGAAGGCAGGTGTGGAAGACCAGAAACACCTCTTGAAGAAGCTGGGAGGAGGGGGAAGGGGACTGCAGCCCTCTTTCCATGCGGGGGAGGGGGGGGGGCAGGCATGGAGGAGGCACCCAGCTGGTACATTCCTAGGAGGGGCCTCCCGCAGGAGAATGGAGGACTCCGCCCACTCTTCAGTTTCCCCAAGACAGTCCAAACTAGGAATCAGGCGGGCTCTTGGCCTGTGGTTCATAGGATCTATTCTTCCACTTGGGATTTGTAGTAGGTGGAATCGTGACACCACACCCCCCCAAATTCGCACCCACCTGGAAGATGTGCATGTGACTTTATTTGGAAATAGGGTCTTTACAGGTGTAATCAAGTCAAGATGAGGTCAGACTCGATTAGTGTAAGCCCTACATCTAGTGTGACTGTTGTCCTTAGAAGAAGAGGGAAATTGGGATACAGAGCCACAGAACCAAAGACCTGTGTTTTTGGTTCCAAAGGCCAGGGGGAGACAGAGGCAGAGATTGGAGTGATGCATCTATAAGCCAAGGATTGCTGGCTGCCACCAGGAGCTGGAAGAGGCAAGGAAAGATCCTCCCCTAGAGGCTTCTGAGGAAACACGGCCCTGCCGACACTGTGATTTTGGACTTCTGAACTCCAGAGCCATGAGAGAATAAACTATTGTTTTAAGTCACCAGTGTGTGGCACTTTGTTACAGCAGCCCTAGGACACTGACACAGGGCCCCTCTCTCATGTCTAACCAGTGGTCCGCCAGCGTGTCCCCTCCTGTTCCTTTCCTAACTGGACCTTACATTTGCTCAGGTAATACTCCTGTTCCCTGTCCCAACAGGATAAAAGTGAAGATGACTTCCCCTGACCCCAGGAATAACCCTAATTCCCATGAATAGGTCTGGTCATTTTGGTTCTGGAGCAGGCATGACCCAGTCTGGCCAACAAGAGGTGAGGGAGTTTGGAGGGGAGGTTTCTGGGAAGAAAGCTTTCCTGTCTCTCAAGAAGGAGGCTTGGGAGGAGAAGAGGCCCCTCCTTCCTGCGGACTTTGCACCTCGTTAAGGCTGCATTGGGCCCCTGCAACCTACCTGGGAGTGTGGAAGGGAGGGGCCAACACAGGCGGGATTGGGCTTCTGATATTGTGAGATAATGAATCATCATTATTTTAAGCCAGTTTGAGTTGGGAGTTTCTTTTTTTTTTTGCAACCCAAGGCATCCTTACAGACACCCCAGGCCTAGGTGCAGAGGAAGGCAGGTCAGAACAGATGCGCCATGGCCGAGTAGGAGAGCATAAGGCTCTGGTAGGCCATTCCCCAAAAAGAGCTCCTGCCCAGATGTTGGTGGGCTTCTTTGTTTGCTTCTTGAAGTACAAATATGGTGACATCAGTTTTTGGTTTTCCTCTTGATCCCTCTGGTAGCTCATCCATCTCGAGACATCCCCCTCCCCTCACAGGGTCAGAACACTTGGGACTTGCTTAATCCAAAGGCAACCAGTCCTGGGTCAACGCTAGACCAGGGGGCCTGGACGTTAGGTGGTCAGTGGAGGACTGGTTTGCCTCCTGCTGCCATGTGGTGTTGCTGATGGAGACTGGATGGTCCTGCTTCTCCATCCTTGTGATGTCTTCGCTCTCCATTCCCTGCCCAGGACACAATACTTGGTTCCAAGGTCACATCTGAGGTGACCTTTAATTTACACCTCCTGGGTCCGTTACTATCCCTAATGCACAAGCGCTGCGCCAGGGTGGCTGGATCCTGTGATCTTCCTGTCTCTGCCACTGGTCTCAACTCCAGCAGACACCAAGCACATTATCTTTTGGAGTTGTGCTCTAGGGTCCTGTTGTTATAGCTCACGATGCTTCACAGAGCCAGTCCTCCCCATGTGAGCCCTGCATCCTTGTGTTGAGTCTGGGCCACCAGCTCAGCGTCCCCCCTCTCCTGTGTATTCCCAATGGGGGCCCTTGGTATATTTTGCTACCTTCCATACTAGGAAAGCGTCTCTTTCCTAGAGATGGTGTGGTATCACCCACACTTCCACACTTGGAACTTAGGGTACAGGCATTGGAGTTCTAGACCCTCCTTCCCTAGAGCCTCTTGTGTTCCTTATGCAAGTTGGTCCATCTTGTACCCAGAGCCCTGTGGTCCCGGGGAGGAGCAACTCTCAGCGAACCCTGTCTTAGTGCCGCTGGGGATGAGACCACAAGGAGCAGAGCGTGGCCAGGGGAAGCACACAGAGGGGAGAAGAGCCAACACAAAGATGCGTTCTTTTTAAAAAAAAAATTAATTAACTAACTAATTTATTTTTGGCTGCGCTGCACGTGAGCTTTCACTAGTTCCGGTGAGCGGGGGCTACTCCTCGTTGCGGCGCGCGGGCTTCTCACTGTGGTGGCTTCTCTTGTTGCGGAGCACAGGCTCTAGGTGCGCGGGCTCAGTAGTTGTGGCGCACAGGCTTAGTTGCTCCGCGTCACGTGGGATCCTCCCGGACCAGGGCTCGAACCCGTGTCCCCTGCACTGGCAGGCAGATTCTTAACCACTGCGCCACCAGGGAAGCCCACAACGGTGCATTCTTGAGTAGGAGGGTGCAAAAGGCAGATGACTGCCTGATCCTGCAGACCTTCTGAGAAATCTGTGGAATGTGCCTTAGAACTGTCCACCCAACAAACAAAGTGGGGAACTCGTGACCCCATTGGTCAAGGGTGTCCCTTGGGGTGTTCACTTGCAAGCTGCGGGTGAGAGCTCTCTGGTAGTGTAAAGCCTGCCCAGAGCTGGTTGCTGCAGCGGAGGTGAAGAGAACAGTGGGCTGATGGGCCTCTGGAAGGGTGCCCAAGAGCAGTTCAGTTCTGCCCTCCACCCCCCACTACACAAACACCAGGGTGCCTGGCAAGGGCGCCTCCTGACCCCGCACTCACATAACCAAGGACCAATTCTGGAAAAGCACTGGACAAAGAAAAATAGCTTCAAGGTGGCTGCCGTGACACTCACACCGTCTCTAACTTCATCGACGCCTATCACCCTGTTTAAAAAAACACATGCAGACTTATGCTCTGTATATGATCTTAAGTCCTGATTTTCTTTTTTTCTTAATACTGCAGCCTAAGTGCCTCTCATGTTACGTCGGACTCTTGCGAATTTCATCCTCAGTGGCTGTCCGACGTTCCTGGCGTGGCACCTGGTCTGGGGAAGTCGGTGTTCCTCTCAGTGATACTCTGGTGACAACCTTTCGCGGAAAGTGTCTTACTCTTCATTCAGTTGGTGTACTGTGACTCCGGTATGGTTGTCACGCTTCTGTTTGTTTCAAATGAGTGCAGTGGGAGGAGGTGATAAGCATCGTCCCTTTTCGATGAAGTCCAATTTATCAGTTTTTGCAAATGCCACTTCTTCACGGGTTTGGGGCTGCTGTCCCCCAGGTGCAGGGGTGGAAGAGAAGCCAGAAACCTCTCACAATACTGAAGACCCTTCGGCTACACCCTCAGTCAGGCTTGACAGTTCCCCAGAAGGACCCCGGAACAGGCTGAAAGCTGTTATACTCACGGTCATAGTTTATTACAGGGGAAGGAAGCATTAAAATCAGACAAGGGAGGAGGTGTATGGGGCAGAGTGCAGGAGAGTTCCAGGCGTGAAGCTCCCAGATGATCTCCCCCGGTGGAATCATGGGCTTTTCCTGGCTGTGATGTGGATTACACGCATAAAATTTTGCCGACCACGGAAGCTCACCTGAGCCTTGGGGTCCAGAGTTTTTTGGGGTCTGGGTCACGTAGACCTGGTTGATTGCCCATGGCTGACCTCAGTCTGCAGCCTCTCTGGTGGTTGAGCTGACAAAGCATGGCCCAAAGAAAAAGTCCACCATAAATCACACTGCTAGACTATCTGCTGTGGCTCAGGACCCCCAGGTAAACCAAGTCACTTACTAGGCAGGACGTCCCAAGGCTTTAGAGGTCGCCTCCCAGGAGCCGAGGGCAAGGCCAGACCTCTCTTTGGGTAATGTTAATTCCTTACGACTCAGTACCTGAGTACAGACGTGTCCACAGCCATGCAGATCTACACGCAGACATCCGGGAATGGAGGTTCCATAAGTTCTGGGCTGTCCAAGGAGTTGTTTCCCAAAAGGTACCCCTCACCTCCCTTTCTCTTCTGTTAGGTAACAAACAGACACCTCGGGCTCTCTCCCACCCTTGCCCCCTCCCACTGCCGGTCTCTTGGCCACTCAGTGGTGGTGGTCAGTCCCTCCCCCCAAGCTTTCAGGACCCTCCTTGACTGATGTCTTAGTCTGCTTGGGCTGCTGTAACAAAGCACCACAGACTGGGCAGCTTATAAGCAACAGGAATTTATTTCTCCCAGAGTTGGAGGCTGGATGTCTGAGATCAGGGTGCCAGCATGGTCCAGTACCAGTGGGAGCCCTCTTCTAGATTTCAGACTCATTGCATCCTCACGTGGAGGAGAGCAGGGGAGGGAGTCAAGCTCTCCTGTGGCCCTTATCAGGACACCAGTCCCCTTCAGGGGGCTCCACCCTCATGACATCATCTAACCCCAGTTGCCTTCCAAGGCCCCACCTCTCAATAGCGCCACAATGGGGTGTAGGATTTCAATATATGAATTTTGAGGGGCACAAGCATTCAGCCCATAACAGGGGACCTCACTGGTCCATACTCACGATCGAGGTCAGCTGTGGTCAAATTGTCCCCACGGATAGGACTGGGTACTCAGAAACCCGGGCCATAAACCTGGACATTACTGCAAATCCAGTGTGGCTCAGTCCCCTACCCGCACTCAGATCTGCTGTTGTGGAGACGGAAGATTTATTAGTGCATTACCAAGCTCTGGCGAGTTCCTGGGCCACTTATTTTCCACAACTGTGAGAGGATAGTGCTAATTGAACATTAAACTATGCAATTAACATTAATGTCAGGAAGCGCCATTGTGAATTGTCTTGGGAGCATTCTTTTAGTGACTCGTTGGATCCCCACTTTGGATGTCTTTTTCCCCCCGGCTTTTACAGGAACGGGGAGATTAACAGCACATGGCAGCTCTCAGGCATGTTTTGAATTTTGAGATCCCAACTCCCCAGCTGGAGGTCTGAGTGCTTGTCATCTCTGGGTCGTGTGCACTGAGAGGCTGGACGGCCCCGGAAGGCCAGGCTGCTCTGAAGGTGCGGCTGCCGGCCTAAGCGAGCGATGGGACTGGCGAGAAGTGCTCTCCCGCCGGCCGCTCCTCCAGGCCCGTCCCTGGCAGAGGGAGGACCGCGTTCCTTTGGGATGTTTCAGGCCCAAGATAAACCGAGCTGGAGCCACGGGGCTGCTGGCAGGGTGCGCCCCAGTGTGTTTTCATTCCGCTGACGGCACCTCTGCCTCGAGTTCAGATGGTGCTCTGGGGAGCCGGCCCATGGCCTCACATCAGCAACTTGAAAGCAGGTCTGGGAGGCAAACCAAAGGCTCATGGGAAGAGCTGGGGGTTGCTTTCTAGGCCCCCTGTGTGCACGTGGGCATGGGTTCTCCCAAGAAAGTAAAGTCATCAGGGTGTTTAGGTGTGAACCCACCCTTTATTTATCTGGGGTGAGAAGAGGGCAGGGTATAGCTGTGCTGGAGAGAGAGGCTGAGCGGGGCCGAGCTGGGCTTCCCGGGGAAGGCAGCCCCCTCCGGGTCAGGCCACACGGGGGAGGGGGGATGGGGGAGGGGGAGGGGGATGGGGGATGGGGGATGGGGTAGTATTTGTCAAGTCGGCTTCAGCAGGGTCTCCAGGCAAAGCGCCGAGGCCCTGGTCACGGGGGCGCAGGACCAGCGTTTGGGGCTGTGTGTCCCCGAGGTCTTGCCCCTTCCTGGTGTTTATAGACAGGGTATTTGGCTGTGAGTGAGAGCTGGCAGGGGGCGGGCTGTGCGTGTGTGTGGTGCACACCTGCCCCAGGAAGGGCTGCTTGTCTCTCTGGACTGTTAGGCAGTCGGGAGCTCCTAGGCAGCAGGTTACTAGGAGGTAGCCGTTCGCGGATAAGGCTTGTGAGAGGCAGAGGAACACTTCCGGCAGGAGCCGAGGTGGGAGGGGGAGGAGCAATGACCGGAACTTTGGCCAGAGCGCTCACTTCTAAACAGGACCCAAAGGGGTGTGAAGCAGCTGGTCCAGGGGCAAACGCGGCCTCCTCTGGGATGGCCTCCCAGCTTGCCTCCTCCGAGACATGTTGTCTGCCAGGTCCTCAGTTTACCTGGTCTCAGATGCAATTGCTGTTCTGCAGTTTCCCTCTGGGCAGCAACCCCAGGGACTCTGACTCATAATGCCACCAGTGGGGTCAACCAGGAAGCCCCCAGTTTCCAGAGGCCGAGTCAGCCGCATTCACTCTGGGGGATGATTAGCCAGGGCCCCAGCCCATTGGTTCTCAGACCCCTTGCGGTGGCCAGCCCAAAGCCAGTCCTGCTGGCATTCTCGGCCGTCACCTGGCCTGGCACTGCCTGCCCCACCCCATCTCCGGTGACAGCTCCCCTTCTCAGATCTCCTGAAAGGACCTCAGGGGTCTTCTGTCGTCAAGCCTGCGGGATTCTCGAGGATTCCTTGGCTCAGTCTCCCATTTGGCAGAGGGACCAGTGCTGGCTGCCTGTAGGAGTGCCCCCTGCTCCACTCAGGGTCACAGGTGGCTTCCCAGGCACCCAATGGGGCAGCCCCGTGTCCCAGTTACTGCTCTTACGTAACAAACCACCCCAAACTTAGTGACATAAAACAACGACTTTTTTATGCTGTGGGCCAGGAATCTGGAAGGAAGCCTGCAGGGATGGATGGCTCTTCTCTATCTTCTGGCTGAGAAGACTCAAAGGTTGTGTTACCTCGGGCAAAGTGCGTTACCCTCTGTGCCTCAATTTCCTCATCTATGTGGTGAGGATGACGCTAGTACTGATAGGATCATGGAAAAGACTAAATGAATCAGTGGTGAGTAAATGAATCAGTGGTGTGTAAAGAGTTTATAATTGTGCCTGGCATGCAGTAAGCAATTATGCTCTTCTGGTGGTCTGTTAGAGTGATCTCATTCAATTCTCACAACAATCCTTTGGGGCAGGTACGTTATGATGCCAATTTTATGGATGAGGATACTGAGGCACAGGGGCCATTTTGCTGGCCTAGTATCATTGGAGGGTGGGACACAGGAAGCTTCCAGAGAAGAAGCCTCAAGGAGACCTCAAGGGAGATGAGGAGAAGAGAGACCGTTCTTTCTATAAGGGGGGCAATATTGAGCCCAAAGCTGAGCTGGAGCATGGGGTATGTATGGAGCTGCCTGTGGAATGTGGCTGGAGCCTGGAAATCAAGAAGGAGTAGTGGCAGGAATGAGGTAAAACGGTCGGCAGGGCTTGGTGAGGCCCATGTGCTTATCCACAGATGAGTGTTTACTGGATTCATATTATGTGCTAGGCCTTGTACTTGGTCTAAGAATATAACAATCAGTAAATCTGTCTCTTTTCTGAGAGGCTCGATCAGTTAGGGTGCATTTGGTTGGGGTTCAGGAAACCTGAACAGCAAATAACTCAAGGAAGTAAAAGGATTTTCCTCACATAACAATAAATCTGGAGCCAAACAGTACAGGGCTGATGCAGCAGCTCAGAAGCCACTGGGTACTCTATCCTCTTCCATCTTTCTGCTACACCAGCCTTTATTTGTGGCTTTCATCCTCATGGTTGCAAAATGGCTGCTGCACCTCCAGACGTCACATTCATATTCTAGGCATAAAGAGTGGGAGAAGAGTTAAGGACAAAAACAGAAGAGAGTCCAGGCTAGCTGCATCTATCCTCTTCAAGAAAGCTTTGCAGAAAGCCAGACTATGTTGTGGGCCAGTCTAATTGAAAAAGAGTACAGGAAGGAGAATACTTTACACAGGACCCACTGCCATTTTGTTCACTGCCCTGGACAAAATTAATGTCCTCTAAGGTCCAAAGAAGGGGAGAATGGCTGTCTGGGAGGCAACCAGCAGTGTCTGCCATGGGAGTTCAGTTTGAGGGAGAGAGACAGATGTGAACAAATGATTCCAATAATTGCTATGGAGGAGGTAAGCCGAGGGTGCTGGGCAGCCCAGCAAGGAGCATGACCCAGGGAGGGCTCCTCAGAGAAGGTGGTGTCCGGTTAAAACTTAGGGACAGTAGGAGTGAGCAGAGAAGAAGAATGGAAGACAGGGGGAAGGGAACTCCACTGCAAGACTGGTCATGGGAAGCTCGGGTTCACGTTCCCAACTCTTCACTGTCCCTTGGTTTGGGATCGGCTGGTGACTTGATTTGGCGATTGGACCATTAAGAACACGGCACAGGCACTGCTGGGCTTGCCCTCTGGCCCTCTTGGGATCTGCCATGAGAAGAACATGTGCTGGGTAGCTTCTCAAAAGAGGCGGGTGGTGGGCTTGGGAAATATGATCTCTGCGGCCCTTTTAACCCTGAAATCCTGCTATACGTTTAAAGCATTATGCAGACGTATGTTTCTGGAATTTCACTGGGAATCAGTGAAAATAGGGCATTTTTGCCTAATATACAGATCTTGGAGACTAATTTTGACTATGTTAAGTTATTGCAATTTGTTGTGGTTCTATCTCTAAATTCCACGAGTTTTATTCACCACTGTATCTCTAGTCTCCAGATCCTGGACACTTAGCAGGTTGTCAGTAAATATTTGATGAATGAACGGCTGAATGATGAATGAGCAACTCTTACAGTCTAGAGGAGGAGTGAGACAGGAAAGTGAAAGATGGAAACAAGGCGTCTTAAGCGTGGTGGGTGAGGAGGTGCTGGGTTGGAGGAGCCCCCTGGAAACACACATAAGAGAGACTCGGGAGATGCCAATTTCGTGAGCTGTGTGCAGCGTACAAATATGTTGGCACAGGCAGAAGATTTCCAAAAGGATGTTTACAAATTAGAGTGTTTTTTGGATTTATGCGTTTCAGTTAAATTCACTCTGTTCTGTGAAATAATTCTTGAAGACGCTCTCTCTCTGTACACTAATTAGCAATCAAAATGCTGACAAGTTTTGCAGATTTAGCAAAGGCTGGCAAAGATGATCTTTGATTTACTGGAAAACAAAATTAATCAGTGTGTGGTATTCTTTCTAATAATCTCTGCTTAATGAGTTCTGGAAAGTTGCCGAAGATCTAGCCAGGCATTCAAGCCTGTTTTCTCTCAGCTTTTCAAAAGTAGTTGATGTTTTTATGTGTTAGAAATTACGCTGAATTGAGAAAACTAGCCGGTGGATAGTACCCCAACTCTCTCCCTGCTAAAACTTTGTATGTGAAGTGGTAGGAAAAGTGCCAGATTTGGGGCTTAAATCTTCCTCCCACCCTTCTGTGGGCGGTGGGCTTCCTCAGGTTAGTGACCCTGCCAGCTGGGCTTGAGGTTACTGGCTCAAGTACAGTGCTGGGCTGTATACAGCAGGTGCTCATTGTCATGGGTTGAATGGATATATATTAGTGAATTACTATGGGAACTGAAACCTCTAACCTTTAATAAAATTTGTCAAGCTTACAGCAAAGTTGCAAACTTGTACCCTTCACCTAGACTCAATTGAACATTTTGCCATATTTGATTTCTTTCTTTCTATAAGATTGTATCTGTATTGATATCTCTACCTACTGTACATATATATGTACTGTATACACAATACACACACGTATCACGTGGAAATAAATTCTGACTATTATGACATTTCGCACCTAAATCCTAACACTTCACTACAAATCTCCTGAGAACAAAGATGCTTTCTTATATCACAATACTTTTATTACAGTTAAAATAACAATATTATAATAATGATATTAACTGTATAATATTATTATACAGTTAAAATAATTGTTATTTTAACTGTATAATATTATTATACAGTTAAAATAAAAATTATTTTAACTGTATAATAATATTATACAGTTAAAATAACAATTATTTTAACTGTATAATAATATTATACAGTTAAAATAACAATTATTTTAACTGTATAATAATATTATACAGTTAAAATAACAATTATTTTAACTGTATAATATCCAGTCTATGCTCATATTTCCTCAGCTCTTCTAAGAATATGTTTCACAGCTTTTTTTTTTAAACCAGAATCTAGTTCAGACACATATATTGCATTCGGTTGTTTTGCCTCTAATTCGTCTAAATCTAGAATGGTCTCTCCATTTGGTTTTTCTTTTCCAAGACATTCACTTTTGAAGTGTGCAGGCTAGTTGTCTTGCAGAATGCCCCACGTGCTGGATTCGTCTGATTGTGTCCTTGTGGCCTTGATATGTTCTTCTAGCCTCTGTATTTCCTCTGCACTGGGAGTTAGTCTAGAGGCTTCGTTCGATTTCTTTGGTGAAATGCTGCTTGGTAGATGTAGTTGTAGGCATCAGAGAATTTTGCAGGCATCAGGAAGCCCACGGCATCAGACTGTGCCACTGGTGGTGATCTGATCACTTGGGTAAGGTGGCAACAGGGAGATGGCTCCGTGTTAAGACCACTTTTTCCTTAGTGATTAGTCATCCATGGGGTGGTACATTGGTATCGTGTGAATGTCTTGTTTCCAGCAACTTCTCACCAATGATTCTGGCCTGAATCCATGGCTGCATTGGGGTTTTGAAAGAGAGCCCTTCTGTTCCTATTGCATTCTAGAGCTGGGGATATCCCATAGGGAAGAGCTTCCCCGCCCCCAATCCCACCCACTTGAGAAAGTTCTCTCCCCTCTCTGAGCCACCTTTTCTCTGGGGAGATTAATATCAGCTCTCAGAAACGTTGTGAGACTCAGTAAGGCAAAGTAGTTTACAAACCGTAAAGTTCTGTATTTGTTTATGCAGAACAACTGGGGAGATGGTTACAGATGCAAGCTGATCAGGCTGACTACTGCTGAGTGAGGAGCATTGGAAACTCATCACGTAATGAGTGTTGTTTGAATGAATGAAAGGGTACCCAAAACACAGGGGTTCCAGGGGAATAGCAACAAATTAACATGGGGAAAACTGCATTATAGCCGCACAAAATTGTACCCACTTGAAATTTAAAAAAATCTTGAATCTTACATTTTTTTGACCTTATTCCCTGGGCTCTTCTGAGCTCAGCAACTCTACCTATGATTAAGACAACTGGACCCACCTCTTGCTCTTCAGAAATCACTGCCTATGGAGTTTCCAAAATGGGTAGAACACTGGTTCTCAATCAGGGTCAGTTTTGCCCCCCGGGAGATGTTCGGCAAAGCCTGGACACATTTTTGGTTGTCACGACTGTGTGCGGGCGTGCAGGTGCTACTGGAACCTACTGATTAGAGGCCGGGGATGCCGCTAAACATCGTATAGACCTAACACAGGACAGGCCCACAGTAAAGAAATATCTGCCCCCAAATGTCAAGAGTGTGCAGGCTGAGAAATCCTGGAATGGAACAAGATGGGGACAGGGGGAGACATTGCTTTTCTTGGTGGAAAAGAGCTGAGTGAAGGGGGAAGGCTTCTGTCAGCCATCACAATTTTCAGACCTCATTTCTTCCCTTTCAGCTCCTGGAAGAGGCAGAAGCCAGGAATTTGCTTTCCTCCCCAGAGCTGGAAGCTGCCACGAATTGTAACCCTTGGTTCTGAACTGCCATGCCTCCTGGGGTTCTTTTTACCTCCCTAAGTATCTGTCTCTCCCTTCCTCACTCAGGCCGACAATGGCACACATGGCTGTCTCCATCACCATCCCATAGGGCCCCTGAATTATTCAGCCCACGGGATGTTGGCATCCGAGCCTCTCTGGAGCCTGAACTCATGCTCCTTTGTCAGTTGCCTTTACACAGTGTCTCGTGGGATGGGGGCGCTGCCAGTCGTCTGTCTCCTGCACTGAGCATCCTTTAAGCTTATAAATTTGCTTTGGCTGTTGAGCCCAGCTGATTTTTGTGGGGTTTTTTTTGTTTGTTTTCCTATCAGTTGATGACATTATCCACTGTGGAGCAGTGGTTACCATTAGCGTCTTGGAGATTCTTCTCTGTAAAGACCTTTTTTCCCCCATATAAACAGAATTAAGGGCTATCAGGCAGGCCAAACCTATAATGTGTAATGACTTTGAACTTTAGGCGATTTGTTTTATCCAGTTATCTTGGGAAATTGGAACCTCATGAAAATGGGTGAAACCTGGAAGAGTTTGCTGTATTCTTCAACTGGTGGGCACTCTGTCTTATGTCTTTTTTCTACACTTGTTATTTTTCTTGTACTAAAATGGAAACATCTACTTTATCCTTGACCAAACTAACCAGAGGTAGCTTTTAGAGGTAATTTTTTAACATTATAAAAATAGTTGATTATCCACTGAAAGTTTGGAAAATATAGAAAAATAAAATGAAGTGGAAAATTACCAATAGCTCTTTTACCAAAAGAAGTCACTAAAATACTTTATTTTACTTTCATCTAACCTCTTCTCTAGGAATAGTATTTTTGAATGTAATTGGAATCATACGGTTTATGTAATTCTGCAACATAATTTTTTAAAACATTAGGTCATACATAAATCGTACCAATGTTTTCTTAGGTCAGTTTCCCAAGGCAATAGAAATAAAAATGAAAATAAACAAATGGGACCTAATCAAACTTACAAGCTTTTGCACAGCAAAGGGAAGCATAAAAAAAAAAAAAAAAAGTGAAAAGCCAACCTACAGAGTGGGAGAAAATATTTGCAAATGATGCAACGGACAAGGGCTTAGGTTTCAAAATATACAGACAGCTCATACAACTCGACAACAAACAAACAAACAAACAAAAATTGGGCAGAAGACTTAAAGAGACATTTCTCCAAAGAAGAAATATAGATGGCCAATAAGCACATGAAAATGTGCTCACATCGCTAATTATTAGACAAATACAAATCAAAACTGCAATGAGGTACCACCTCACGCAGGTCAGAATGGCCATCATTAAAAAGTCTACAAATAACAAATGCTAGAGAGGGTGTGGAGAAAAGGGAACCCTTCTAACTGTTGATGGGAATGTATATAAATTGTGCAGCCATCGTGGAAAACAGTACGGAGGTTCCTCAGAAAACTAAAAATAGAATTTCCATGTGATCCAGCTATCCCACTCCTGGGCATATATCCAGACAAAACTATAACTCAAAAAGATACATGCACCCCTATGTTCATAGTGGCACTATTTAAAATAGCCAAGACATGGAAACAACCTAAATGTCCATCAACAGATGAACGGATAAAGAAGATGTGGTACATATATGTACAATGGAATACTACTCAGCCATAAAAACACCGAAATAATACCATTTGCAGCGACATGGATGCAACTAGAGATTAGCATACTAAGTGAAGTAACTTAGAAGGAGAAAGACAAATACCATATGATATCACTTACATGTGGAATCTAAAATATGACACAAATGAACCTATCTATGAAACAGAAACAGAATCAGGGATGTAAAGAATAGATTGGTGGTTTCCAAGGGGGAGGAGGGTGGGAGAGGGTTGGATTGGGAGTTTTTGCATTAGCAGATGCAAACTGGTTTATATAGAATGGATAAACAACAAGATCCTACTGTATAGTACAGGGAACTATATTTAGTATCCTGTGATAAACCATAATGGAAAAGAATATGAAAAAGAGTGTATATATATGTATAAGTGAGTCACTTTGCTGTACAGCAGTAATTAACACAACATTGTAATCCAACTATACTTCAATAAAAAATGAATTTTAAAAAAAGAATTGAGGATTTTGCAGGGTCAGAATGCACTGGACAACAGACCTTTTGGCAGGGACCAAAAACACAGCCTAGACCCATCAGAATACTAGGCAGTCTTGAGGGGTTTACTGGAAAAATAAACTTTAAGTAGCACAAACAAACGAACAAAAAAACATTAGGTCATAGAAAATTTCAAAGTTACTACAGTCCCTTTGTGAAATAATTTTGTGTTGTTCTTTTTAAATTTATTTTTTAATTTATAGGCTACTAATGATAAATTATATTGGTTTTAGATCTTTATTTCACTTTCATTTCTTTTTCTCTTTTGAAAATAAATTTTTATTATTTATTTATTTTTGGCTGCATTGGGTCTTCACTGCTGCACACGTGCTTTTCTCTAGTTGCGGTGAGCGGGGGCTACTCTTTGTTGCAGTGCGCGGGCTTCTCATTGCGGTGGCTTCTCGTGTCGTGGAGCACGGGCTCTAGGCGCGCGGGCTTCAGTAGTTCTAGTGCACGGGCTTAGTTGCTCCGCGGCATGTGGGATCTTTCCGGACCAGGGCTTGAACCCGTGTCCTGTGCATTGGCAGGAGGATTCTTAACCACTGTGCCACCAGGGAAGTTCTTCATTTTCATTTCTGATAAATATTTTTGCTACATGTAGGATGCTGGCTTGGCCATTTTTACCTTTGAGAACTTAAAAATTTTTTCAACTGTATTCTGGTCTCCATGGTTTCTGATGTGAAATCTGCACTCATTCAGGTTGTTGTTCCCTTATTTGTAACATGTCATTTTTCTCTAGTTGCTTTCAGGGTTTTTTTCTTTATCTTTGGTTTTCAGCAGTTTGACTATGATGTATTTTGCCATGATTTCCTTTGAGTTTATTTTGCCTGAGTTTTGCTGAGTTTCTTGAATCTGTAAATTTATGGTTTTTTAACCAAATTTGGGAATTAAAAAGCATTATTGATTAAAAAAGTTTTTTTGCATCTTTCTGGGTCTCCAATGACATGAGTACTGGACCTTTTGATGTTGTCCTAAAGGACTCCAAGACTTACTTTTTTTTTTTCCCAACCTCTTTTCTCTCTATCACTGGATAATTCCTATTGATCTGTCTTCAACTTAACTGACTCTTTGTCGTCTCCATTCTGTTATTGTGCCCTCTACTGATTAAAACAAATTTGGTTCTAGTACTTCGTCTTTCACCTGGTTCTGTTTTATTGGTTCATTTCTTTGTTGAGAACTTTAAACTTTCTGTATGTTTCAAGAGTGTTCATCCTTCCTTCCTGGAGTATGGTTGTCATACATGCTTTAAAGTCTTTGTCTTAATACCTCCAACATCTGGGTCATCTTGTGGTTGGTATGTGTTGATTGCCATTTGCCTCGAGAGTTGTTAGAGTTTATCTGATTCTTTGTATGTTGAATAATTTTGGATTGTATCCTGAGGATTTTGAATACTATGTCATGAGACTCTGGGCGCTGTTAAAAGCCTCTGGTAAATGTTGATTATTTTCTGTTTTAGCAGGCAACCAACCTGGTTAAGTGTAGACCACAAGTCTCCACCCATCTTCTGTGGGCTGCAGGTTCAATGCAGCTTAGTTTTCAAAGCCTCTGCAGTGCTGTTCAGATGTGTTCTGCATATGCACCACACAGGGTCCAGTCTGGGACCTGGATAGTGGTCATCCTCTGGTTACATTCTCAAAGCCTTGTCTACACTGCTTTGTGTCAGTCTGCACACATACACAGCTCAGAGGTGAGCCTGGGACTTCATACACAGATTGAACGCTGGGATCTCTTTCCCCAGCGTTCTCCGTATGTTCCAGCTCCCAGGGTCCCCGTCCTGGTGTTCTGGCTGGAAAGCTGGGGTTTTTAACTTCCTTGTGTCCTCACCCACTCCCCAGGACTGGGTCCACCGTGAGGGCAAAGCAGTTAGGAAGAAAAGACAAAGTTAACAGGCATCCTTCCCACTCACTCTTTGGACCACAGGGCCCCCTTTCCAAGTTCCACTAGTCAGAGGAAATACTTCCCTCAGAATTTTAAGTGCTCAAATGGCTGCCATGCCCACTGATGCTAAAAGATTATAGCTTCACAACTGGGGCTTGTTCAGGGCAGGGCTGGAAGAGGAAAAGGAGAAAAAAAATAGAACAAAATGGGGATTTCCCCCCCACAATCTGTACTGCAGGGCCTGCCTTGCTGATTCTCTGCCCAGAAAGAGAGGATTTCTCTTGGAACTTATTCTGTTCCCATCTGTTGCACGGTTCCAAGATCTGGCTGCCTTAGTGTCTAAGCCGGAAAATACAGGGGCAGGGGGGACCCCAGGACATTCACTACCATGTCTGCATTTCTTCACATTTTGATTTCTCTCTCCACTCTGATTATCATTATTTATTTGTAGAGTGTTCTGATAGCTATTTCATCTATTCTGTTGGAGTTTTTAGTTATAATCAGTGGGAAAGATAGACTGGGTGTAACTCCCCTCCAGAATTGAAGCCTGTAAAGTTATTTTTCATGACTGCATCATATCTCATCAAGCGCATATGTCATGATGCCTTGATATTTTCTCCTATTGGATTTTAGGTCATTTCTATTTGTTTTCATGGTTATAAATAAGCTGCCATGAATATCTTTTTCTGTATTAAGAATTACTGTCCTTGAAGCATCAGCTCCTGCCCAAGAGTTTTCAGCCTGCAGGCCTGCCCTACAGAGTTCAGATTTTTCAGCCCGCAAGATACATTTAAAAAAAATAAATAAATTTATTTATTTATTTTTGGCTGTGTTGGGTCTTCGTTTCTGTGCGAGGGCTTTCTCCAGTTGCGGCGAGCGGGGGCTACTCTTCATCGCGGTGCGTGGGCCTCTCACCGTCGTGGCCTCTCCGGTTGCGGAGCACAGGCTCCAGAGGCGCAGGCTCAGTAGTTGCGGCTCACGGGCTTAGTTGCTCCGTGGCATGTGGGATCTTCCCAGACCGGGGCTCGAACCCGTGCCCCCTGCATTGGCAGGCAGATTCTTAACCACTGCGCCACCAGGGAAGCCCCCCGCAAGATACATTTTATTTATTAAGAGATTATTGCCCAATAAATGAAAGGTATATACGTGTTCTGAAAAATCTACTTCATGCAAAAATAAAGTTTAAAGAAGTGGGGAAAAAAGAATTCTCGTCTTACAATAGATATTTCAGATGGAATTACTGAGCCACATAATATGAACATTTTTAGACCCTTGTGCTTCCTTCTGTCTGGAATGCTCTGCCCTACATTCCTGCAACTGGGTTCTACTTGTCGTTCAATTCACAGTTTAAATGTCACCTCCTCAGGGAGGCCGCTAATTCCTCCTCCACTTGCTGCATACTTTTTCTTTTCTCATTGTCCTTTTTTTAAATTGAAGTATAGTTGATTTACAATGTTTGAGGTGTACAACAAAGTGATTAAGTTTTATATATATATATATATTCTTTATATATATATTATTTTTCAGATCCTTTTCCATTATAAGTTATTACAAGATATTGAATATAGTTCCCTGTGCTATACAGTCGGTCCTTGTTATTTACCTATTTTTTTTTAATATTTAAAAATATTAGTTGCGTCATGCAGACTCTTAGTTGTGGCATGCGTGTGGGATCTAGTTCCCCAACTGTAGATCAAACCCCGGCCCCCTATATCTGGAGTGTGGAGTCTTACCCACTGGACCACCAGGGAAGTCCCTGTTTATCTATTTTATATGCAGTCGTGTGTATCAGTTAATCCCAAATTCGTAATTTATTGCCCCCCCCCCCCGCTACATATCTTGATAACATGGCCCTGTTTTAGTTTCTCCCTGGCTCAGATCTCTATATGAAGTTGTCCTGTTCATTGATTGTTTCGTATGTGTTCCTATTATAACGTCATCCCTTCCGGTGCAGGGATCTGTCTCTCTCACTCACGACTGTATTCCCCAGCACACAGCATTGTACCTGCCATGTAGAAGATTTCAACACTTGTTGAACAAATGATATAGCACAGTGTTTAAGCGTGTGTGTTCTTAGCCTGAGTTTGGATCCTGGCTCAGACCTCAAAGGTTGTTGGGTGTAAATGACAGCGTATGAGAAGCTCAGTGTCTGGGGTCTGGTGAGCGTTCAGTGAATATTAATGTTTACTGGGCTGCTTCAAATTGCTCCTTCTGTAAAATGGGGCAAGTAATTCTCCTTCCCTCTTCAATGTACAAAAAGAGGATGGCAGTGAGAGCACGTTCAGTTGTCAGGAAGGAAGGCGACATTCAAATCAGAGGCATGATGTCTGTTACTATGCGTACACAATAGCAAAAAAATTTCAAAGGGATTGTGAAGCCCAGTACAGCCCTTTGCCAAGGGTGGCAGTTAAAATGAAGGTTCTGTCCGTGGGCTCTCTCCAACTCCCTGATGTCTTTGCAATGGTTCATTTTGAAGGAAAGTGTTGGGAAAATGTCCAGGCCGGGTGTAAGAAATGACTGTGTAATTTAATTATTTTAATGACATTAAAAATGTTAGTGACTGTAACTTTCCTTTCTGTGTCTGAGCACATCAAAGTGGATCCTTAATTAGAAATGGAATGAAGGATCCTTTCCACGGTCTTCTCTAGGGAGATGTTCCAAGGAGACGCACCAACATTCTGAATATTTTGGCATCTGGTGATTGTGTAGATCTATTTCCACCTCCCACTCTCTCCAGCTCTGCCTCAAGCTCTTTCTGAATGTCTGTGCCTCCACCCAACCTCACTCAATTTCAAGAAAGCCAGGCTCAGCCTCTCCTCCCCCCGCCTCTCCTTGCTTCCCTCCTGCCCCCTATCTTTCCATCTAAGTTATGGAAGGGACCCTTGCCATAACTTAGCCAGATCAAACCAACAAACATTAATTTGATGCCTACTGTATGCCAGGCTCTGAGCTGAGGGAGGAGTGAGATCCAAGGTCCCTTTCCTTGAGGAGTTTCTGAGTTAATGAGATCAGACACACACACACACACACACACACACACACACACACACGGAAGGTTTAACAGTCAGAGAAAACTTAAGGCAGTTTGTGATAAAAGGCCAAAGTCAGCGCATAGAAACTCCCATGGGACTGTGGGTTGGAGCAGTGCCTGTCACTCCTGGCTGGCGTGTGTGTGTGTGTGTGTGTGTGTGTGTGTGTGTGTGCTGGGAGGGGGGTGCATTGAACTGCCTGTCTTGAAGGCTTGGCTGTCTCAACCTAGACCTGGATATGGGATCCCAGGGGAACCCAGAGTCTTAGCTGGCTCACAGCTTGTCAGGACCCCTGCCCTCACCGCAGGGCTCCTTCTCCTCCTCTCCCTTCACCCCACCACCTCTGTCACACAAATAACACCACTTTGCCCCTTCCCCCGGGTTGCAGTTCCAGGCTCAACAGTGGCCAACATAATGCTCCCAGGGCTGGAAATGAGTGGTGGCTGAGATGGTCTCCCCTACTGCAGTAATTTAATTTCCACCCAAGGCATAAAGTGCCCCATCAAACTCCAAGCCTGAGAACAGAGCAAGCCTTATGCCAAGTGTCCTGGAATCCGCAAGTTTCCAGAGCTGATGCTGGTTTCCCAGAGGGCATGAATAGAGGCTCTGGTCCAGGTGTTAGAGAGGACCCTGGTTTCAGGGGCAGAAACCTGCTCAAACCCAGGAGGGGGCTTTTCTGGGAGATTCTTGAAGTCTTCAGTGGAACTCCAGTGCTGGGGATGCACACCAGCTTCCAGAGCTCGAACATCTGGAGAACACTTTCTCCATCTCCTGTTGTCTTCTCTCAGCTTAGCTTTCGAAATCATACTCACTGAATGTCTACTACGGATGGACACCGAGGCTATAGTGACGGTGAATCAGACACAGTCCCCGTCCTCAGGGAGCTGCAGACCAGCAAGGAAAGTTGACATTATACAAGGCAACAAGCTGATGAAAACCTACCAGTTGTGTTAGGTGCCAGGAAGGAAACAAGCAGGTGGCCGTGATGGAGTGCAGTGGGTGGGGCTTATTTTGGATAAAGGGGTGGGAGGAGGTCTCCCTGGGGAGATCACATGCAGAGCAAGATAGAGGAGGAGGCAGCAGGAGTTCTAAGGGCAGGGCAGAGAGCGTGTAGGCAGAGGAATGGTGTGTGCAAGGGCCCTCCGCATATTTGAGAAAGTGAAAGAAGTTGGTCGGGGGAGGGATGGGGAAGAGCCAGAGCAGCTGTTGCAGGGGGCAGGACCAGACCGGGTCCACTCGCAAATGCCCGAGAAAGGGGTTCGCACTTTATTCTTAGTGTGAAGTCCCTGAAGGGGGTTACAGCTGGGGAGAGGCATGATCATTGTGAACTGATCCTGTGGCTGCTGCCTGGGGGCAAACTTCAGGGAGCAAGAGTGGAAATGCGGACTGGTTAGGAGGCCATCCAGCAAACGCAGGCTGGAGATAGTGGTGGCATGGGTGGGAGTAGCGATTGTAGAGAAGAAGAGGAGACAACGGGCTCATGGTTCATCTTGGAAGTCGGATCAACAAGACGTGCTGATGGTTGCTCTCCTGGGGGTGTGGAAATAAAGCTGGGTGTCGGGTTTCTGGCTTAAGTCACCAGCTGGGAACAGAGTGGTGTTATTTACTGAGAGGAGGAAACGAATTTAGGGGAGCAAATCAAGAACCCACTTAGGACTTAAGTTGGGGTGTTGATTCAGCATCTAAGCAGAGAGGTCCGGGAGGCTGTGGACATACTGACCGGGAGCTCCTACCTGGGACCCATTTACATGTGTGGTATTTAAACCCGAAGGAGAGGAAGAGATCCTCTAGAGAGAGGAGGGGGAGCTAGAAGAAGAAGGGGCCACCCAGGCCTAAAAGCATGACCACCTAGGGTGCCATAAAGGATGAGGAGGCAGAGAAGGCCTGGTCAGGGTGGTGAGAGGAAAGCCAAGGAATTGCGGCATCCTGGATTCCAATATGGTAGAGGGTTTGGGAAGCAAGCCACAATCCACCACGTCCAGTGTTGCCGAGATAGTGACGAAGAAGAGGACAATCATGTTTGGCCACGTGGAGTCTATGGCTGACCTTGGCAAAAGGTCAACGGCTTCGACCTTCAATTTGACCGTAACCACTTTCCTTGCTTCTCAGCCCACAGGGCAACTTAGAGCCCCTCCCAGGTTACATGTTCCATCCACAGGTCCAGCCACCAGCCAACACTGACTGCCTGAACTCCAAACCCCCAAGGGAGAGAATGTGCAGTGGTCACCACATCCATCAGGTGTGGCCAAGGGCCAGTGCGTGGCATAGTGCACGGGCTGAGGGCAGCTCCCAGCTTCCAGAGCAAGGAGAATGCTGCCTCCTGGGCTGGACTGACACTTGGAAGGATGCCCACTGCATCCAGTTAAACAGTCCATGCCATCTCACGGCGCTTTATCTCTGTGGACCTGGAGCTGATGGTCACCATGGAAACAGAAGCTTTTTGTTCCCCACTTCCTCTTCTCTTTTGCTCCTCCCCCTCCTCCCATCTTTCTTTCCTTCCTGTCCTTACACCCACTGGCTCTCCTCTCTCTATTTTTATTTCCCACTTTCCATCTCACTTGCCCTAATTTCCTTGTCTGTTTTTTTCTTTCTATTTTGGGTAGCTTTGTGTGCCACCTTTAATTTCTCTTGCGAGAATAAGGTGGCAGATACTTATATTCATTTCGACGTATGCACATACCCACCTACACACATAAACACATTCACGATGCAATAACCCCAGTGCTCTTTTTCCAAGCCAGTGCTACCCAAACCGTTATTAGGAAGAGAATCAAGAGTGGGGGAAACGTATTCTAGCCTTGTCATTCACCAAATGCTATTTGGAACACAGGGATTTTCATTTAGATCATCTCGTGACCCGCATTTAGATGAGGCAGCGCTCCTTTGGTGTATCTGTGTATAACTTAAAACAGCCAGAGTTTGATTGCTCCTATCTTAATAAACATAGCTATCCGTCACACTCAACTAAAAATACCCACAGCACGTCTTTTATTTTATGTATATACATGACCGACCCAGATTCTTCCAAGAATGCCTCCGCCAAACGCTATACTCATTAATCAAATCAGGGCAGAGAGCCCAGCGGCTGACAAGTAGAAGCACTGTGTAGGTTTAGAGTTCTTCCTCTCTCCAGAGAAGAGCCTGGGGCCTCTGGATCGCTAAGCGGTCTCGCCGCAGACTGGCCATTTCTGGACCACCAAGAAACTTACAGTGTGGACTGGCCTTGTCAGAGTTGTGGATACGGCAACAGAGGGCGATAAAGAGACAAGAGTTCGCTCCTTCATGACCTGTAGAGCCAGCTGGCAGAGGAAACCACAGCAACAAAATGATAGAACCTGTTATTTGACTTCAGAGGGACAAAAATAACTAGGTGGTCCACTACATTGAGGATGTTTTTAAAGAATATATTGGTAGGTCATGGGAGGTAAAATGGCAAGAGTGGATCGTCTATGGGGGCCCAGCATGAAGTGAGTTAACTGCCTTGCAGGCTGGACTGGATTGGGGCTCCTGAGCCCTGGCAGGCAGTGCTCCCCAAAGGGGGAGGCCCAAGGTGAGTGCGCCAGAGGGTGTCAAGGTAAGAACAAACAAACCCTGGCTCTCCTTCTCCCCTTGGGAAATGTCTTGGCAGGACCAGTCTGCAGATGCGGGACTGTCGCCTGGGCTTTGGAGCAGAGTCCCAGAGTCCAGCCTCTGCTACCCCTCGTGTGACCTTGGGCGATGAACCTGCTTCCTCACGTGTGCGGTGGCCATGAGAACCCCTCCAGAGCTGACACGGGGGTCCCAGGAGGTGGTACGCGTAGAGCTTGCCCACAGCGGGTGGGCAACAGTGACCCCTGTTGTCTGAGGCACTGGGTGACCCGTGAGCGCCTCACGTGACCTTCAGGACGTGCTGCCCTCGCATCTCTGCAGCCTCCCCGCTCCCCACCTCTCTGTTTCAGCCGTTCTGGATCCCCCGAGTCTCCTGAAGACCCTAAGCTTCTCTCTCCCTGCTGTGCTCTGAGACTCCTTCCCCCCAGATCTCTCTGCCTGGAGAGCCGGTAGCCACCCCAGTTCTCAGCTCCATCGTTGCTCCCTGGGAAGCAGCCGGGATGCTCTAGGACTGGGGGCGGAGCTCCGCCTGAAGGAGGTGCTGCCCTGCCCCCACTCAGCATCCCCGAATTACACTTCATCACTGTTACCCTCTCTCTTGTCCACTGGACCGAGAAGCCTCAAGGCCAGGAGGCCCTGGCACCTAGCACAGTGCCTGGAACACAGTAGGTGCTCAATAAGTACTTGTTGAATGAATTAGTAAATGAAAGAACCACCAAACTAGATATACATCAGGGGAAAAATCAGCCAGGTCTGTTATAGGTTAGACTGTGGCCCTTCAAAAGCCACGTTGAAGGCCTCACCCCCGGTATCTGTGAATGTGATCTTATTTGGAAATAGGGTCTCTGCAGCTTTAATCTAGTTAAGGGGGGAAGTGGTGTTAGGATGGACCGCCACCCAATACAAGGGCTGTCCTTGTAGGAGGAGGGAGATTTGGACACAAACATGGATACATGGGAGAGTGGGATGTGAAAACACAGAGGTACAGGCACAGAGGTAAGACTGTGTGTGAAGATGGAGGCACAGATGGGAGGGATGCAGCCACAGCCAAGGAACACCTGGAGCTCCAGACGCTGGAAGAGGCAAGAAAGCCTCCTCCCCTCAAGCCTCTGGAGGGAGCGTGGCTCTGTGGACACCTTGATTGCAGACTCCTGGCCTCTAGAACTGGGAAAGGATAAATTCACGTGTTTGAAGCCATCCAGTTGGTGGTACTTTGTTACAGCAGACCCAGGAAACTAATACAAAGTCAATGGTGAGTCAGAGAGTTGCGTGTCGTTGGATGAGAAGCTGTTGATACCCGTGTCTTGTATCTGTCACAGTCTAGGTCATTTCCACAGATATTTGTAATCGACTTGTCTGAACCAAACTGGTGCTTGTATCTGGTGGGCACTATTGGGAGGCCTGCTGAGGTGGAGAATCCTGGGATCCTGTGGGACTAGGGGGCTTGGAGAATGCCCCCACCTGTGGGCCTGGCTCTGAGGTGAGGCAGGGGCCGGGGGACCAGGGGGCCAGTCTCCAGAACCTACGGGGTGGGGAGAGGTGTCAGGCTTGATTAATGCTGATGTGACATCCAAGGGCTCTTTGGGGATAGAGCTCGTGATCTTGGTCATTTGTCTGAAGAGGGACCCCACATCCAAAGCCATGGATGCACAGAGGGAAACAGAATAAAAGAACTCGGCCAGGTGTCCCAAGGCAGGGGCCCAACTGTGTGGTTTGGCCAACCTGGTGGAGTTGGGCTCAGGGGACGTAGCTCTCAGAGCCCCACCCAGGCATTCCAGGCTGGTCTGCAGAGTGGGCCTGTGGTGGTCCTACCTACTGACCCCCCCAAGGCCCTCCTGGGTGGTACGATCCCTGGACAATGGAAAAGGCCCACATCCTCCCCTCCATGGTCAAAGAACACAATAGGGGGAGAAGCATGGTATAGTCATTCTCTTGTGCTTTGCCTTCTTTGGCTTATTCTAAATGAAATCAGATGCCTTCTTGAAAGCTGTTCCGTAGGGAGCTTTTACTGACTTTCCATTCGAGTCTTGCTGTAGACATCAGAGACTGACTGTCAACCTCTACATTTGGGGATGTGTCAACAGAAATTTAGTAACGTGCGATTGGAAAGAGAAATGTTCTGGAAATATTGGAAAGAGAATAACCCAGCAATTAAGTCACATCGGATACAAGGAGCCCTGGACCAAGGCACAGAGAACCAAGTGAACAGCTGGGGAAAGGGAGCAAATGGCAGGGACACAGGCTTCTATTTGTCAAGCATACCAGCGCAGAACATAAATTACATCGCTGCTTTCTGGCATGGCACCAGCGAATTACTTTATTCAACCCAGATTCGGTACTTTAGCAAAAGATGGTTTTTAAAAAAAACATGTTAAGCGTAGTGTGGACTGCAGTCTGAATTTATAGAGACAGAATTTGGGTGGGATGGATTTTGCCTGACGCCAGCTGTTCTGGAAGACTCCACTTGGTTGCCTGGTCCCCGTGCAGTGTCCCTGGCACCTCAGGCAGATGCACGTGGTGGTCCCGAGGCTGCTCAGAGAGGGCTTCCCCACCCAACATTGTCCCAGAGCGGACCCCTTCCCCTTGCCCCTGTCAGAGCACCCTGGTCCTCCCTCCCATCCTCTCTCTCTCTTCCTCCTCTCCTCCCCTCCCCTTTCCTTCTGTTGTTCCTCACCCCACCCTACCTTCATTTCTCATTTCCTCTCTCCCTTCTTTTTCTTACTTAAGTATTTATCCAAGGCTGTCTTTTGTTGATATATTGCTTTGTTGACTTAACCCCTCCCCCCTCTAGAACATAAGCTACCTAAGGCAGCGGGGTTGGCTCCCATGCGCATCGGTGTGTCCTAGACCCTCACAGGGTCCAAGCTCTCTCGGCACCAAGCAGACACTCGCGAACTATTTCTGAGTGCATGAATGAACCTGTGGGAGGATATCTATGGCGCTATAACCAGAACAGTGGAAGAAACATTTAAAAAATCATTCTCTAGATACGTCAACGCTCTCAGGGACCCTCAGCTGGTTCCTAAGAGAAAACTGCACAAGGATGGATGGTTCCGTGTCACCCAGAGATCGCTGGCGGGGTCAGGGTGGGCCATGGGGTGGGGCTAGGGGGCTTGTGGTGGTGACACCGTCCGGCCTCCGCTGCATGGGGTGGGCGAGGACACCATGGGGACCCTGCTCACACCTGCCCCGGCCAGGCGGCTCGCCCTGTGTGTTGTCCATCCCAAGTAAATGCATTTTCATGATAACATCGTATAAAACACAGAGATTTGAGGGAAAAAAAAAAGATCTGACTTGAATAATAGTCTCTATCCTAATTATAGAAAGCTGTGTGGTTTGAAAGGAAAAGAGTTTTCCATTAGGAGACCGCTAAAAATAGTCACTGTGATTGGAACCGCCTTCTTCAGTTTCAGCCCGTATGTTAATTATATTAGCAAATCATTTTGGCACCAGGAACAGGTATCCTACCACCCCTCGGCAGCCTCTTGTAAACACTCCACACGGAGGGGAACCCCCCTGGAAATGCAGCTGTTTATTTATTTATTATTTTTTGGCCGCTTTAGGTCTTCGTTGCTGTGCACAGGCTTTCTCTATTTGCGGCGAGCAGGGGCTACTCTTCGTTGTGGTGCGCGGGCTTACTGTGGTGGCTTCTCTTGTTGCGGAGCACAGGCTCTAGGCGCGTGGGCTTCAGTAGTTGTGGCATGAGGGTTCAGTATTTGTGGCTCGCGGGCTCTAGAGCACAGGCTCAGTAGTTGTGGCACGTGGGCTTAGTTGCTCCGTGGCATGTGGGATCTTCCCGGACCAGGGCTCGAACCCGTGTCCCCTGCATTGGCAGGCGGATTCTTAACCACTGCGCCACCAGAGAAGTCCCAATGCAGCTGTTTAGAGCACACACACACACACACACACACGCCCCCCCCTCTGGGGCTTCTCACAGGTGCCTCTGAGCACGAAGTTCATTGTGCTGAACATGTAGGACCAGAAACTCATAAATCCTTCCAGTGAGCTCCAGATGGGTAGAAGCCTTCCGTCAGGCAGCTGCTGGGCAGTTGGACACTTCACCAGTAGAAAACAAGGGCTGGTTATGGCGGGGGAGGTGGCCACGTGGAAAGCAGTGCTGACACCCTCCCTCCCACCAGCACCATTTGGGAGTCATTTTCATCATTCTGGCTCTTGGTGGCTTGGGACCCTGCTTCTCTCTCTCCTTCCAGAAAATGCTTGGGAATGAATTGGATCCTGAAGAAAATGTGAGAGGTTTCCTGCATAGATTTCTTATCTTTGGAAGGGCCCCAGGCCCTGTGGAGCCAAGTTGGGGGGAAATTCGGTGCCCATGGGGCAAAATGTAGTATTTATTTATTATTATGTTTTTGGTTTGGCATCCCTGGTGGGGAATCTGCAGTGTGATTTTTATGAAGTATTGCAGCTTCTGGATTTAATTTAAACTTTATTCTGATATCCTGTGCACATGCCCAGAAGCTCAGAGGCAGCTGAGGGAGACTGACATGATTTATATCAGGGATGTTTGGGGAGTGGCGATCTGGCAGACCCCTCAGGATCCTTAGCTGTTTGGAACATGAGGTGCTACATCTACTGGAGTGTGGAGGCTACTGTGGGCGGGCAGGAGGGATAAGCGAGGTGTGACGTGGCACCGGCCGGACATTTATGCGGTGTTTCCAGTTTGTGAAGCATCTTTATTCCAGCTCTCTTCTGAGCTAGGTAGGCATTAGTGTCCCATTTTATAGATGAGAAAACTGAGGCTCGATAAAGTGAAGTGATGAGGTTAGCACATGGTCTGCCCATGTTCCCCTTTCTTTCCTGTTTCTGAGGAGACTTCTGGAATGAAATATGGAGATGTGGGCATCTGGAGTGGGAGCAGGGGTAAGTGCTGGCAGGGGGAGGCTGCCTGGAGTTGGTAATGCCGTTCCTGGCAGTGGACGTGGGTGAGCAAGAATGTGGGGGAGACTTGTAGATGGTGTGACCTCATTTCTGTACCTGGGCATCACTGGTGGGGTGAAGACGTGGGGAGAGTGTTGGCAGGTGGCCAGTTCATGCAGACCCTGGGGTTTGGGTGTCACCCTCCAGATGGCAGGGAAGCACCCAAGTCTCAAACCTGTATGGAAGATGGAGGATGGAGGATGGGGGATGGAGTGGGGTGAGGTTGGGGGTGGGAGGCAGGGAGGTAGTGAAATGAGGGAAATCACTGGGCAGGAGGGGCTGTGATGGTGACACCGGGGTTCACAGGGACGGGGAAGGGGTTGGCTGGGTGGAAAGGAGGAGCCGAATGTGATGCGTGGGGCAGACGAGACGCAGGTTGGGCCCTGGGAGCCACAGGGAAGTCTGGAACCTGATGTGTTGGGTGGGCCATCTCTTGGTCATGGGCATCCTCTGCCCTGGACTGAAAGCTTCAGTGGTTCGGTCACTGTGCATCAGAAGGTCAGGGACTGAAGTAGGAGGAGGAGCCTTCAGGGTCACCTGCCCAGCTCCCTAGTTTGCAGATGGAGCGACTGCGGGTCTGAAAGGCTGAGGCACAGAGCGCCGCATCTCTGGAACCAAAGTGACTGTCCCTGTATTGCTGTCTCTGGGACCACAGCTTCATCGGCAAGGTCACATCCTCCTTAAATCTGGAAACCCTTGGCTGCTAATGACCCAGCTGTGTCGCGTTCCTCATTATTTCTCTTATTCCCTCTTCGCCTTTGTTGAAGGAACCACCTCACTGCAGGCGCCCATTAGAAACAGCCTGGCTGAGGGGAGCTCAGGGCATTGGGAAGGCAAGCACCTGATAAGGGAGCTGCAAAGCCCCGCTCTGTCCTTGTCTTGGGGTGACTTCCTGGCACAGCTGCCACCTGCCTGGCCCAGAGCGTGGTCACTGGCTGCACTGCCCGGGACTCCAGCTTCCCAGGGCCGGGAGGGCTACTTCCTCACTAGGAAAGAGTAGGACGGAGGAAGCAGTGCTTGGGCGCTGCCGTGGGTAGACATGGGGCAGGGAGCTGGGGGAGGGATGACACAGCCAGAAGGAAGGGCTGGATAGGTGGCAGCGGAGGGGACAGCACTGGAGAAAGGTGGGAGAGCCCGACCTGTGAATGCAGAAGGAGACGCTCAGTTTGGCCTGAGAAGGGGTTTATGGATAAGAGAGGTAGGGGTGAGTGTGGATACACAGGTTGAAGGCGGGGTTGAGGAGAACCCAGGCTTTACTGACCACTTGCCCTGTGCCAGGAGTGGTGCCAGGTGTGGTCATATCTTAGTGAATAAAACCACTGAAGCTAAAAGTGGGAGTTATAATTTCGCCCTTCCCATGGCAAGGCCCTGTTCTAAGCACTTTACACAAATTAACTCATTTACTCCCCACAGGTCTGTGAGGTGGACACTATTTTTTAAATTTTATTTTTTTAATAATTTTTTATTGAAGTATAACTGATTTACAATGATTCAGGTGTACAAGAAAGTGATTCAGTTATACATACATACATATATGTAGGTATATACATTCTTTTTCAGATTCTTTTCCATTATGGTTTATTACAGGATATTGAATATAGTTCCTGTGCTATACAGTAGGACCTTGTTGTTTATGTATTTTGTATATAGTAGTTTGTATCTGTTAATCCCAAACTCCTATTTTATCCCTCCCCCTCTTTCGCCTTCGGTAACCATAATTTTGTTTTCTATGCCTGTGAGTCTGTTTCTGTTTTGTAAATAAGTTCATTTGTATCATATTTTAGATTCCACATATAAGTGATATCAGATGATATTTGTCTTTCTCTGTCTGACTTCACTTAGTATGATAATCTCTAGGTCTACCCATGTTGCTGAAAATGGCATTATTTCCTCCTTTTTATGGCTGAATAATATTCCATTGTATATGTATGAGGGAGCACTGTTACCCCCATTTTGCAGATGAGGACACCGAGGCACAGCTGCTGAGTGACTGAGCCAGACTCTGAACTCCAGCAACTGATCCGGGGTCCACTCTCTCAGTCACCGAACCTGCCTGTCTCTTACTGACTCAGGCATCAGAGCAATCAGAAAAGAGTGACAAAGTATGCTGGGTGCCATGAAGGAAAAGAAGGATGCAGAGCCAGGAAATGAGGAGAGCAGGGTAAGGCCTGCGTGAAATAGAATTTTCCAGAAGGGGCTCTCTGAGCAAGTGACATTTAAACTGAGACCTGAAGGCTGAAAGGTATTTCATTTATGTAACTATAACTGCAAAGGTTTCATTTGAAAAAGAAAATCTTGTATGTTGATTTTAATTGTTATGCTATTTTTATTTCACTTCATAAGTCTCATGAATTTTTTTCTCCAAAGAGGGAGCTAAGAGCTGTGTTAGCCGAGGTGGGGCAAACTCAGGAATCTCCTCTAACTGGGTGGGAATTGACAGGAGAAGGACGGGCCCTGGCCAGGCTAACCCACGCCAGAGGCTGAAAATCTCCTATCTCTGTCAGGCTATAGCTGTGTCTGGCAAACCTTGTTTAATTTGGATCTCTGGGGTGTTTAAAAAATGAATTGGCTTGGTTCTGGCTTTTCCTCCTTTCTTCTTTTGAGAACAAGATCCCTTGTAAGTGATCCTGGGGCCGGGGCAGCTGGGGAGCGCTCTCTGCACGTTGCGAAGCCCCCTCCCCCAGCCTGGGGTGGGGGGCGGGCACCCTGGTCTCTGTTCTTGTGGGAGTAGCAGGGTCTTCGTCCTCACACTGTGCACCCATCCCTAGGAGGGCTTCACCCATGTCAGGGGACGACCTGAGGACTGGGGGATGATAAAGGTGGCAGGTGATGTTAAAGGATAGGCAGGTACCCCGGGTCCCAGGCTGCGCTGGAAGGCCAGACGAGCCACTTGGAGGCAAATGCAGTCTGGGTGATGTGGACTTTGAAAGTCAATTTCAATGCATGACTGTTTATTGAGCACCTACTGTGTGCCAGGCATTGGGATAGGTGCTGAAGGGGACCCAGAGAGAAATCAGGCTTTGGACGCTGCTAAGTTCTTTTCAGGCAGCCATGCAGCTGGCGTGTACCGGACACCTTCTGCGGGTGGGAGAGAAGCCAAGTGCTTTCTGCGCCCTCTCCCTTGGAGGAGCTCACTGGGCAGTGGGGAACTCACAATGCCCTGAGGGTCGTGGGAGCCATGTGCAGGGTGCTGTGGGAGCCTGGGGGGCGGAGAGAAGACCTGCAGTCAGGGAGGGCTCCCCCAGGGGGGCGCCTTGAAGTACCAGTGGGAGTTTGCCAGGAAAGGAAGGACCAGAGAGCATCCAGGTAATGGCAACAGTGCGTGCAAGTTGGGGGTGGGAGTGATGTTGGCGGGGGGAGCCAGGAGAGAGTGAAGGGCATGGTGTGGGGTCTCCTTTCTCCATTAGGCAGTGATGAGCACGCACCTTGCTCTGACAGGATGAGACAATCACAACAAATCACAGGAGCAGCAGCTCGCCTTCACTGAGCATCTACTATGTGCCAAGCTTTCGGCTAAGCAGTTGCATGCATCTCATTATTAAAGTCTCATCACAATTCTCTATTAGGTCAGGAGGGTTTCTCCCACTTTGCAGATGCATAACTGAGGCTAGGATGGTGCAGTCAGCCCCTGCTCCAGGCTGACAGCTAGTGAGGGGTAGAGTCAGGGTGAGGGAGGACCTCAGGCCCATGTTGGTCTGACTCTGATGGGCTACCTATCTGTGCCCTGGTCTGCAGGTCCTCAGATGGGCCTCTCCTGGATCAGGAATTGTGTTTGGAGGCTGTTTATACGTTAAAATACGAAATTTAAGCACTTCAGTATTGAACAGCCCTCACTCCTACCTCTGGGATGGAGAATGGAAACAGTAAACAAACAGGCTTTCTGTTTTATCCACTGGAGTTTGGTAGCTTGGGTTTAAAAAAGATTTAAGAATTTTATCCAGGTTGTTACAGTGGTTGCAATTTGGGTTGGATACACAAAGCATCGGATTTTCAACCTTCTTAGAAATAGAAATGGATTCTTAGCTGCAGACTTTATAACTGGATGTGACGGCTTACCCTCCTTTCCATGTGGAGGAGAAAATGTGCTTAGGGGAAGGGAAAGGAGGTGTTTGCTGCTCCCAGAGCTCCCCATCCTTTATGCCTGAGCCCTTCTAAAGCACTCTGCCTTTCAGCATGTGAATTACAACTTGGAGCAAGTCATCAGTGAAACCCAGGTGTGAAGGAAAGACCCAAGACTTAAAAAAAATTGTTTCCTGATTGTACCCCGAAGAGTAGATGTAATTAAATTGAATTAAAAAACTACTATGCCCTGCTTTTGATATATGCCTAGTGTTGTGATCTAAATCAGGTTATTGTAGCTTGAGAACAGGGATCTGCTTTTCTTACGGTACAGGGGTATTTATATAATATAGTCCCTAAATGGCAAAAGGGCATATTACAAATGCTTTTTAATATACTGCATTTGCTTACCTATTCCTACATCTGTTACTTCCTAAAAGTCATCCGAAAGTTATGGAAGAATAAAAGTTAATTGGCATTACCAAATCATTAATTTGGGTTGACTCTAGAAGGTAGTGCCACAAAATTGATCGGTTTATTCAATTCAGTGGAAAAGAAGAAAGTAAGTGAAGCTGGTTGACCAAAGTCTTCTGTGTACAAGTGGCAATGTAGATATTGTTCCTGTGATTTGATCCCGCATTAATGTAATATTCTCTGTTGGCAGAAGCATTTTAGCGGGAAAAAAATGCTTCTCAGCTACATTTTTCTTTTTCATTGGGTTCATAATCTTTAACGTTTTGTCTTATACAAATAACGAGCACAGGTGCGGTGGGCATGAGTTCTTTAGGAATGCATCAGGGAACATGAGTCTGCCTTTCAGATGGAGGTCACCTGCCCCCATGCCCACCAGCAATGCTGGAGGGGAGGTCATATAACCTCACATCGTCACCGACCCTTGACACTATCAGCTTTCTCGTTTCTGTGCAGCTAATAGTTGCCAGTTGATACCTCATCATTTAAATTTCTATTTCTCTGATTGCTAACGACTTTGAGCATCTCTTTATACATCGTTAGTCTTTTGAGTTTTCTCTTCTGTGAGTAGCCTGTTCAGATCCTTTGCCCATTTGTCTACTGGGGCTTTTTCTTCCTTACATATCATGGGTATTGATTTTTTGTCAGATTTAAACATTGCGGGTATCGGCTCTCAATATGTTATCTGTCTGTTCATGTTGTCCGGGGTGCCCCTTGTGCAATGTAAATCCTTTATCTCAATATAAGCAACTTCACCAATTATTTTGCCTTATGGTTTGTACTTTTGAGGTTTTATTTCAGAAGTTTTTCCCCATCTCTAGGTCACAAAGATATTTTCCTATATTTTCTTCTATTATCTTCATGGTTTTGCTTTTCACATTTAGCTCTTTAATCCATTTGGAGTTCACCTTTTTGAGTGGTCTTAGGTAAGGATCCAGTTTTAGCTTTCCCCATATGGAAAGCCAGATTTCCCAATGGCACAGAGTGAAAATTCTACCTTGCTTCATAACATTCTCACATTGTGTATTGTTCCCATTACACGTAAGTCTGTATCTAAGCTCTCTCATTTGTTACATTTGTCTGTGGTCTGTTTTTGCGCCAGTACCATGATTTCTATTTCTTTTCCCCCCTTTTTTTTTCAACTGTGACTTTGTGATGTGTCTTAATACCTAGTTGGACAAGTTAAGGCTATCTTAGCTGTTTCAGGACTTTTTTCTTTCCATTCATATTTTAGAATAAGCGTATTGAACTTCTCAAAAATCCAACTAGATTTTTTATTGTACAGAATTTACTTATATTTACAATTAATTGATTTATAGATTAATATGTAGGGGTGAGAATTGAATCTTTATGATACTAAGTTATCCATGAAAGAGCATGGAATTCTATCTTGTCATTTGTTCAGGACATCATCTAAGTCCTTTACTAAAATTTCAGAATTGCCTCCTTACAGGTCTTCTGTATTCTTGGTTAGATAAATTCCCAAGTATTGATAGTTCCAGCCATAATTAGCTACTATTGTGAATTTATCTTATCTTGTGTTATATTGTCTGACTTGTTATCACTGGTGTACCGAAATGTTACTGGTTTTTAAAAAATTTATCTTTCATCAGCCTATCTTGCAAAACTATGTCTTATTTTGCCTGATGATTGTGCTGGTCTTTCCTGGATAAATGATCAGATGATTAATCTTTAATAATAAAGATTTTTTTCTCTTTCCTTCTTAAATTTACACTGTTTTGTCCTTTTTTCCCCTATAACATTGACCACAGCTTCCAGGACCATGTGAAACAATAACAGTGATTGTGGACACCTGGCCTTGAATCCAGTCTTAAAGGGAATGCATCTAAATTGATTCTATTAATTATAATGTTTGTTATAGATTTTTGGTACATAACCTTTATCAGGATAAGAAAGTTCCCTTTTATTTGTAGTTTGCTAAGAGTTTCTTTCCTAATTAGGTGTTGAATATTAAGAAATGCTTTTCAGATTCAGATAATGCATTGACAATTCATTGATTCAGATAATCATACAATTTTTATCTTTTGGTCCATTGCTGTGATGAACTACATAGATAGGTTTTCTCCTGTTGAACCAACCTTGTATTCCTAAAAGAAGGCTAGCTTTCTTATACTGTATTAAAAAATAAGCTGTTGGATTCAGTTAGCTAATATTTGACTCAGGATTTTTTTGCATCTGTATTCATAACAAAATGAGCTCATTATATTCTTTTCATATATTTTCATTCTGTGGTTTTAGAATCAAGATTACACTAGCCACATAAAATGATCTAAGCAGCTTTCACTCTTTTTCTGTTTCCTAGAATAAAACTGTTATGAGATGGGAATTTTGGCCTTTCAAAAAGTTCGGTAAATTCACGTGTAAAACCACTGGAACTTCTTTACAAAGACTGGCTGACTCCCATTTTAATTTCTTTACTATTGTTGGTCTCTTTGGGTTCTCTCTTGTTGCGTCAACTCTGGCATTTTATATTTTTCCTAGGAATTTATTAGATTTTCAAATTTGTTAAGCTTATAATACTTTCTTGTTGTAGTTTTGGTCTCTATTCTATGAAGCCCAGTATCTTCTGTGATGTGGACAGATCAGGGATTTCTCCTGCAGAAACTGCAGTACAACCCCTGGTTTCGGGTTTGGTTGCATGAGAATAAGCTATAGGCATGGGTGGTCTTTTCCATTTCTGAGGCCTCCCTGAGTTTGTGGACTAAATGCGTTTTGGCATTGCTGTTTCAGAGAGCCCTGTACCCTTACAGTGGGAGAGAAAGGGGAAGGCCTGAGCTTCAGACTTTTGAAAACTTTTTTTCTGATCTGGGCTAGAGTGTGGCAGCCCCATGTGTTGGTGGTGGGTTGGGGGGACAGGAAAGAACCTTCCTAGACTTTGTGTCCTGGTTTCTCACAGTGAGTTCCTTTTCATGCAAACAGTGATTCCACAGAGATGAATGCTCCTTCTCTTTTAGGTTTCATGCATTAAGTGACCACAGGAGCAGCTCCAGAATTTCCATTTTGAGGAATTTAAATCCTAAGCAATCCCACTGGAAGAAGGGGCTAGAGATTTGCTGGCAGCTAAAGCCACCCCCAAGAACCCCTCGTGACTAGCACTGGGTGGGCCTGTGCCTAAGTGCATCTTGGGCCCTGTGATGGGTCAGAGACTAGTGGGAACAGGCTTAGACCTGCAGGAAGTCATTACTGCCGATCGGCCTGCAGAACAGGAGCTGAGGAGGGGGGCTTCAGGACAGCACAAAGATGCAGCCACAAATAGGACGCCTGGGGCCAAAGTAGGGAGGGACATGGAAGGGTTAGGGGGAAGGAGTAGTACCCAGATCTCTCTCTCCCCCACCTTCCTATCTCCTACTGACACCTCTTATTGACCATAACCAATCAGAAACCAGAGGGCAAGGATGCTCATTCCACAAGGGTCAGCTTTCAGGATGCAGACGACCGAGGGGGATAGAGATGGGAGCGGATGCACGGAGAGAAATCAGCACAAAGGTTAGATGTGATCATATCTGCAAATTGTCCTGCACATAGTAGGTGACCAAGAAATGCTGTATCTCCAGGGATACTGAGCAGCCTCTGACTAATCTGAGTTCAATGTCTCCCCAGGTGTCTGTTGGTATGATTTCTTAACAGTTTTGACAACAGCATCTTCTTGTTTACAAATGGAATATCTCAAGCCAAAGCAAGTTTCCCCAGGTCAAACTAAAAATGAAATCACAGAGCAGAGGCAACACTGAGGGGAGAAAATGAGCTGCAAGGGTACGGGACCCATGAACTAAGAATGAGGCTGATCAAAAGATGCCAAATCTATAGAGTCTAGGAGTGAGAACAAACATGTTGAAAATTAAATATGAAATGGGTGATTATGTAGTAATGAGATTGAGGACATTACAAAGGACACTGCCATTTAAACTACCACATCTCAACAGAGTGATGAACGGGAAAAACCCTCCAGCTTCGTAATTATAATCATCGTTGCCATAACAACTTACTATCTCTCTTTGTGAGCAGCTATCTCGAGACTGTATTTTTAGCAATGACTGTGCCTGAACGTGTATTTTTCTTTATATAGCAGCTAATTTTTCAAATTACCGATCTTAAAAAAAAAAAAATCCATTTTCATTCTCTCTGAGTGTAAACGTCTCAGGGATAATTAGGGAAATGAGCAAGTGTGAAAGTTCGTTATGAAAAATGCTATAAAAGTATTGATGTCTTGACAACATTTGTTTCAACAGAATGTTCCCTGGACCTGTACGCTCTATTGTTCCTTGTCAAGCAGCTTAACATAAATCTTCTCTGTGGGGCTCATAAATATTTGAAAAATTATTAGCTCTGTAAGGTGTTTGAGGATTTTTTGACAAGTACAGATTTGTTGTGGAACAGAAGTTGGCTTAGCAGAATCCTGAGTCTCAGGAACGAATGAATGAATGAATGAACACGGGCTTACCTTGCTTAACAGAAATGCACATAAACAGATTCCCAACTGAAGCAAACCATGAGTTGACTTAAAAACAAAACAAAACAAAGCACCCTTTGAAGAACTCAGAAACCAGAAGGGATTCTGAGCTGCCATTCTGGTTTCCAAATTTGCCCCAGCTACTACACCCAGCTGGAGGGGTTGCTTTCATAGCTTGGCAAATATCCAAGATTAGTTAGCACTTTACTGAGCTCCACTTACACTATTGGGAGATGAAAACAGCCGTTTGTTAGGGTCCTAGACTCAAGTTAAATAAGACTCAAGTTAAATACATTATTAGGTTGAGAACAAAAAGGTCTCAGAAAAAAGCACTCTCTGCTGATGCCATGAAAGACCCTTACTCATGATTAGTCATGCAACAATGACTTACTGAGAATTTTCCATCTTTCTTGTACTCTACTGTGTCTGTGGAGGATGTGAAATTAGCAGATTATAATAATTACCAGTTTATAAAGATTTTATAGACACTGAGCAAGGGGCAGTGAAGAGCAAGTCTTATCACTGCTGCTGGTTGGTGCACTGGGGGAACTAAGTTGGGTGGGTGCGTGAGCCTGAGTCCTGTGCAGAGGGGTTGGACATATGTGAGATGGGTAAGCACTTTAGGTTCTTCGATAGGAGAGCAACATTATACATGGGTGTTTCAGGGAGAAAGCTGGTAGCTTCCCATGTGGGTTGAACAGCAAGTCACAGAGGCCAGAAGCAGAGAGACCTGCCAAGCAAGTGTCCCAGTAATCTGACGCGAGGCTCTGAGCAATGGACCAGGATACTGCCAGTGGGAATGGATGAAGAGGCGAGTTAAAGAAGATGTGCCACAAGAAGCAACAGGATTCAGAGACGTGTCAGCAGTCTTAGAAGGTAAAGCATAAATGGGGCAAAGTCTTCATCTGGGAAGCTGAAGAATGAGGGAATCCTCCCTGGCAGATAAGCTGGGGTTGAGAAGCAGGATGAGGCTTGGTGAACAAGAGAATGAGGTCAACTTGGCCACGCCCTCTTCCTAAACTTCATGAACTCTGGCTGTGCCCTGCAAATTTCCAGGCGAGCAGCCCCAGAGATGGAGAATCAGAGGTAGACAAAGGCAGCTCCAGCAACCGTGCAGCGGGTTGCTACATTGGCATCAGTGCCAATTCTTGTTCTGTGTGTTCTGCTTGCTTTAATTATGTGCCTCTCCACGGAAAACAAACAAGCAAGCAATAATACAGAGAACAGTGATTAGTGGGATTCATTTCCTGATTCGAGGGATGTGCTGAGAATCACGATTGAGTGGGACATTCTCTGATCGTTTACCAGACGCTGCAGCGGAGGTGTATGCTATTTTAGTTACCTAAGAGGTGCCAGGAAAGTAACACGTTTTCAAAACTTGTGGGTTTGGGGCCATCAAGACTCAGACTGCCTGACTTTAACTATTGCATAAAGGCAGGAGAGAAGGATTTAGTCTGACTGCCACTAGTTTGCTTTGTGTCCTTGGGTGAGTCTGGGCCTCAGTCTCCTCCCCCGTACAATGGGAGGGAGAAGGTTAGTCTCAAACTTTAACTGTATCAGAATTATGTGACGAGCTTCTAGACGTGCCAGCGCCCAATCCCACCCCTCAGGAGATCCTGTAGGTCCTGGGCATCTGCGTGTTTAGCAAGCTCTGGGGTCTCTGGTGGAGGTAGTGCAAGGTGCAATCCTGCCTGGATGGAGGATTCCAGGTGACCCTCTCGCTTGCGCTTTGTACAGCCAGCTGGAACTTCTGGGTGTGTCACTTGCTGCTTTTTTGCCACTGAAGCCCCGTGTGGACTTATTTTGTTGTCTGGAGTGCCTGGCTTTAGATAAAAGAGCCCCTGTGAGTGAGCCCCGGGGGATATATCCTGGAAGAGGGTGGGAAGGCATCCAGAGGGGGTCATGGACCAGCCCAGCCCAGGCCTGCTTGGAGAGTAGACGGAGGGGAAGGGGGCCTTCCTCTTCTCTCACTCTGGAGACCTCTGCCGGCTCTGGGTTCCAGAATGTCCTGGGAAGTTGACAACCAAGTCCAAGGCCTCCTGGCCCTTGGGGATAGGACAGGGTCCTGCCTCAGCCTGCCCTCCTCTCCCACTCCCCCACCCCTCCCCGTCCATTCTGCTTTGGCCTGAGGTCTGGGAGCCCAGGAAACCTGCCCTAAAAGATGGCCTGGTTAATCGGTCTGTGTGGGGACAATGAGAGAAAACCAGGTGGCAAATGGGGGAGGCCAGAGGCAGAGGATGGCCCAAGCCTGCTCACTGTGTGGGCTCAGAAGTGTGACTCCAGGGAAATGGGGAGGCCTTGCCTGGGTGCCCAGACCCAACTCAGTGGCACCCTGGAATGGTAGGGTCCACAGGGACTGGGAAGGTGATAGCCCAACCGAGAGCTGAGGGTCAGTCTGTCCCTGGGGTCAGCAGAAAGGCTCCCCAAAGATGTTTCTACCTGAATCCTGGGGATCCATGAACCGGTTAGGTTACATGGCAAAATGGCCTTTGCGGATGTGATTGAGGTCACCACCTTAAGAGAAGGGGATTATCCTGAATTATTTGGGTGGGTCCATCCGATCCAGGAGTAGAGAATTTTCCCCAGCTGGGAAGAGGGAAGATTTGGCAGAAGGGGAGAGATTTGAAGCCATTGGAGGGACTCAACACGCCAGTGCTGGCTCTGAGACGTAGAGGCCACATACAGGACCAGAGGGAGGCTGCTGGAAACGTCTCATGGCCAGCAAGAGAAGGAACACAGGCAGCACCCGGGAGTGAAGACTGGCCAGGCTGATGGCCGGCCAGTAAAGAGGACCTCAGGGCTACCACCTCCGGGAACTCACCTCAGCCAACACCTGTGTGAGCCTGGAAGACTCTTCCCCAGAGGTCCCACTAGGGAATGCAGCTCGCTGATCGAAGCCTGGATTTTAGCCTGGTGACACCCGCTCAGACTTCTGACCTGCAGACCTGTACCATAATAAGTATGTGTTGCTTTAAACCACTAAATTTGTAGTAATCTGTTACAGCAGCAATAGAAAACCAATGCAGGCCCCATGTCCCCAACATCCCAGCCTGAAAGATGAACACAAAGTTTTCCAAGGACATAAGCTACTTGTTCAAAAGGTCGCGTGAGCTCCCTGCCCCGAAGACGGGAACCTGCTCACAGATGAACCAAACGCGCCCTGTGACCGCCAGGACGTCAGCCGTAGGATGACTCCACTTCTCTCCTCACCCAACAGGGTCACTTCTCAGTCAGGAGCAGGGCTCCGCCGCCACCCCCCCCCCCCCCCCCCGACACTTTACTCCTCGAAACCCTGGGGACCTGGGATCCTCATTCATAGTTCCTGAAATAGGATCATGGTCAGGTTGAGGAAAGGTCTGTCTGGCAGGTGGGGAACCCGTGTCTGATGTGGAGCCAGGGACGGGGTAGGGGTCAGGAGAGCTGGAGACTAGGCTTCGGGCTCTAATTTGCTTTAGGACCTTGGGCCGATCCTTTCTCATCGTGGTTCACGGCTCCCCAACCTGTAAAACGGCTCGAGGTTCCTTCTAGATAGAAACTCCTTTGAGTCTCTGGGGAAGCAGGCGCCCAGCACTGGCCGGCTTCGGGAGTGCGGGCAAAGGGGGAGGTTTGGAGAGAGTTGATGGGGTGGAGGAGGCCCCCAACACCCGGCTCCCAGGGCCGGCCACCGCGGGGTCGGCAGGGAAGGGAGGGAGGAGGGAAGGGCGGGGCCGGCCCCCCTGCCCCCGCCCCGCGTCTGGGCGCGCCCCTGCCCGCCCCGGCCCGGCCCAGCCCGGCCCAGCCCGGCCCAGCCCGGAGAGCGGGTCACACGCGCCGCCGGCCGGACGCCTCCGCGTCTCGTGCGCCCCGCTGTTGAGGCCGGCGCCCCTGCCCTGCGCCGCTGTCCGCGCCCGCCCGGCGCTCCCGGCCACCGTGACCCTGCCCCGGGCGCGGGGAGGAGCGGGCATGGCCCGCCGGGGGGCCGCCGCGCTGGCGCTGGCTCTCGCGCTGCTGGCGGTGGCCCTGCCCGGCGCCGCGGCCCAGGGCGCAGCCGTCGAGGACCCCGACTACTACGTGCAAGAGATTTGGAGCCGGGAGCCTTACTACGCACGCCTGGAGCCCGAGCCCTTCTCGCCGCCGCTGCCCGCGGGGCCCGGGGAGGAGGAGCGGAAGCTGCGCGCGTCCGAGCCCAGGCCGCCCAAGAAGGCGACCAAGCCCAGGAAAGCGCCCAAGAGGGAGAAGCTGGCTCCGGAGACGCCTCCGCCAGGTAAGAAACTTTGTGCGCTGCGCGGCCCGAGGGGGCGCCCGTGGCTGTGCGCCTGTCCCAGCGGCGGCCCGCCGGGTCTCAGGCGACAGCCGGCTTCGCCGTCCGTGTGTCTGGGATGAGAGACCCGTGAACCTCCCCGTCGCCGTCCCCCACCCCCTTCCTAGGCTCTGCACTGCGCCTTCCGCGGGCCGCTCCGAGCGCCCCGGAACTTAAACCCGACCGGCGGTCCCCTCTCAGGTAGAGACAGGCTGTGCAGTTGGGAAGCTGCCTGGGGAGCTGGTCCCCATGCCCCAAGTTTGAAATTTCCTGGGCAAAGGATCTTTCTGCCGGACACTTTTTCCTACTCTGCCTACTTTTTCAATCTTCTCCCAGGGCGTTTTCTTGAGAGTGAATTTCCTATTTGGCGATGTGACTAGTTGGTCTGTTTTGGCACCGTGGCCTTCTGGGGAGAGCTCAGCGGTGGGCCTTTCCCCGGCCAGGGTCCCCTCTCGGCTCCCTCCCTCCTGCTTTCTGTGGGTCCCTTGAATCCTCTGTCCAGTAGGGGCAGGACGGCAGAGCCTCTGTCGGGGAGCCTTGGGCTGCAGCTGGACTCCTGTGCCGGAGGAGGGGTTATGGAAGCCCGGTGGCTCCTGAAGCCGGCCGTCTCTCCCAGCCTTCTCAGTTGCATCGCCACTTTCTGCCTGCCCCGTCTTGGGGAAATGACTTCCATTTGGTTTCTTACACTCCTTGAGAAGGGGGACTTTCTCTTCATTGTCCCAAATGTTCTTTGCTCAAATTGCAGAGGGCTGCGGTCCTAGTATTTAAAGATTGAGGAGTGAGGCAGGATTGTGGCCAAATTCTCCGGCCTTGTAACGGCCTTCCTTGAAAGGAGATACATGCCAGTGGCACCATTACACAGCTCCTGGCATGAAAGGCATCACCTTTGTTTGGTTAAACTGTTCACAAAAGATAGCAGCGAGGCAGTGGGGAAGGAGTGGAGATGGCGGCCCAGAACTCTTGAGTGTGTGGGCCCATCTCAGCAGCTCCTTTGCACTTACCTGGAGGGGGGAGTCCTGCCATATTTCAGTTTGTGGGCGACTCTGTACATCTGCAGGCAGTTCTGTGAGTTGTGTAACCCTGAACAGAACCATCTGGAATTTCCTATATTTTCTGGGGAATTATGAACATTAAGATTTGTAAAAACCATACTGGTTTAGTAACAGGAATAGGAGTGGGAAAAGACACTCATATTTGTAGACCATCCGCTGTGACTTTATTAGGAGATTTATGGACAGCCGTCTCATTAATTCTTTCCGGGGCTCTGAGGGGTGGGTATTCTTGTTACTTTACAGATGAGGAAACTGAGGCTCTGACCACGTAGGCAAGCTGCTTAGGGTCACTCGCTGGCGTGGGAGATTTGAAAGCCCTTCTCCTGTGCTTTTAACTCAAGACCTTTTTTGTTTGGTAGTTTGAATCAAGCTGGCATGGGTTTTTGTTTTTTTTAGTATCTGCTATGTGGTTAGCACAGCGCTGGGCATGGTTGGGGGAGGTGGGTGGGAGACACATTTGTTAGGTTCTGGTATTTACTGGGGGGGACGGCAAGGGGAGCATGGAAGAAGCCCCAGGGCTTCCCTGGTGGCGCGCAGTGGTTGAGAATCTGCCTGCCAATGCAGGGGACACGGGTTCGAGCCCTGGTCTGGGAAGATCCCACATTGCCGCGGAGCAACTGGGCCCGTGAGCCACAACTACTGAGCCTGCGCGTCTGGAGCTTGTGCTCCGCAACAAGAGAGGCCGCGATAGTGAGAGGCCCGCGCACCGCGATGAAGAGTGGCCCCCACTTGCCGCAACTAGAGAAAGCCCTCGCACAGAAACAAAGACCCAACACAGCCATAAATAAATAAAATAAATAAACCCAAAGTTAAAAAAAAAACAACAACCTGTCATCTAAAAAAAAAGAAGCCCCAGACTGAGAGTCTGAGGACTGCACTTAACGCCCGGGTCTGGGCCTCAGCACTCAGCTTCCTGGACCTCAGCATCTTTATCCGCCCAAGACGACTAGTGCCTGCTACCTTACCTGTCAGTTGTTTGATGAGCTTTTCAACAAAAGCTTGCAGTGTGTCAGCTCGTGGCTGTGCTAGTCCTTCTGTGAGTTCTTCATAATTCCGCAGGTCCTTACGGAGAACCTTTCCAACATCAGGTGCTGGGTGAGGTCCTGGGGGAGGGGAGCGCAAGACAGCCCCGGCCCCGCCCTCCTGGAACACACCAAAGTTGGCGGCTTGGAGAAGGTTATTGCAGGTGTGTTGAGGGCTGTATTGCTGATTCCCCAAAATAAAAACAGGGCCCTGGAAATTCCAGAGACTCAGCTTCTGGAGAGCTGCCTCCAGGCCTCCTGCCTAGAGTGTGTGTTTCTAATAAATTCTGTGGGGCTTTTCAGAGCTCCCCGACTCTGACAAACAAAGTGTGACCTTGGTCACAGACTTTCAACTCTGTTCTCCCCACTCAGCTTTTTTTGGCACTTGACTACTGGAACCCTTTACCCTGGACCCCAAGTGGGGGAGCTTGGTTAAGACTGACTTTGATTGGGGGGGGGGGTCAGTGATAGTTTGTGCAGTTAAATTGCAGTAAGAGGAAATGATTTTGCCCCCCTTAAGGGGTGGCTTGATATATGTACTGCCCGTGATATAATAGAAGCATTCGTTTCTGTTTGTTGTGAACTTCTGGACTGGGTAGATGGTGCCTGCTACATACCAGGCACTGTCTAGACACTGAGGTGGGAGTGAGAGGTTAGATTTAGAGAAGAAAAAGAATGTGAAAGCATACATAACTACTCATTGAAAAGTCTGTCATGTGCTTTGTCTTTGCAGATGATAAAATGTTTTCCAGATAGCCTGTATCTTGCATAAAGGCTGGGCTCAAGGGACGATGGAAGGCAGATGTTCTGTGCGTCAGGGTCTAGGAGGGAGTCTTGTCTGAATCCCATAGGAAGGTTTACTTAAGGAGCCAAGGACACTGGGGATTTGATCTTGGTGTGAGTTTGACTTTGCCCCTTGACTGTTCTTTCATGCTACCACAGAAATGTGCAATGGATGTCATGGGCTGACATTCTCCTGGAAGTGGCTTGGACAGCTGAATCCTTTGGTTAATTGAGAGCATTGCATTTTTCCACGAGTGGCTGACAGATTCCGGAGAAGTAGAGCCCTGATATGCTGAATAGAGTGGAATCTTAAATTTTTTTTAAAGTTTTTATTTGGAAATAATTATAGACTCACAGGAAATTGTAGAAATAGTGCAGAGAGATCCTGTATACCAGGGGTGCCCTGTACTGGTCCGTGGCCTGTTAGGAACCAGGTGGCATAGCAGGAGGTGAGTGGCGGGCGATCGAGCGAAGCTTCATCTGTATTTACAGCCGCTCCCCATCACTCGCACTACCGCCTGATCTCCACCTGCTGTCAGATCAGTGGCGGCATTAGATTCTCATAGGAGCACGAACCCTACTGTGAACCGTGCATGTGAGGGATCTTGGTTGCGCGCTTCTTATGAGAGTCTAGTGCCTGATGGTCTGAGGTGGAGCTGAGGCAGTGATGCTAGGGGAATGGCTGCAGGTACAGATTATCATTAGCAGAGAAGTTTGACTGCACAGAGACCATAATAATCAATTGCTTGCAGATTCATACCAAAACCCTATCAGTGAGTGGCAAGTGAAAACAAGCTCATGGCTCCCACTGATTCTGCATTATGGTGAGTTGTGTAATTATTTCATTATATATTACAATGTAATGATAATAGAAATAAAGTGCACAATAAATGTAATGTGCTTGAATCATCCCGAAACCATCCCCCCACCCCCCGTCTGTGGAAGAATTGTCTTCCATGAAACTGGTCCCTGATGCCAAAAAGGTTGGGGACCACTGCTGTATACTCTTTTCCCAGCTTCCCCCAGTGCTAACATCTTTTAGAACTACAGTGCAGGATTTCTTAACCTTGGCAGTATTGACATTTTGGGGCCAATTGTGTGTGTGTGTGCGCGCGCGCGCGCGTGTGTGTGTGCGCGCGTGTGTCTCAGGGCGAAGGCTGTCTTGTGCATTGTAGGATATTTAGCAACATCCCTGGCCTTGACCCACTAGATGCTGGTAGCACCCTCCCCCGAGTTGTGACAACTAAAAATGTCTCTAGACATTGTCACATGTCACCAGGGGGTTGAGAATCACTGCTATATACAGTATCAAAATAGGAAATTGACATTGGTACAATACTTTTTTTTTTAAACTTTGGGTTTATTTATTTAATTTATTTATTTATTTATGGCTGTGTTGGGTCTTTGTTTCTGTGCGAGGGCTTTCTCTAGTTGTGGCAAGTGGGGGCCACTCTTCATCGCGATGCGCGGGCCTCTCACTATCGCGGCCTCTCTTGTTGCGGAGCACAGGCTCCAGAGGCGCAGGCTCAGCAACTGTGGCTCACGGGCCTAGTTGCTTCGTGGCATGTGGGATCTTCCCAGACCAGGGCTCGAACCCGTGTCCCCTGCATTGGCAGGCAGATCCTCAACCACTGCGCCACCAGGGAAGCCCGGTACAATACTTTTAATTTTTAGATTACATTCCCTGGTTTTCACATGCACTCGTGTGTGTGTGTGGGGGGGGGGGTGGTCCTCTGCATTGTCTCACATCTATGGATTCATGGAACCATCACCATCAGGATACAGAACTGTGAAATCCTTTCCTGTGGTGGAGTGGGACTCAATATCATAAAATTTCTGAGGCCCTCATTGTGAACATCAGTAACTCCCAGAATTTTAGAACTTCAAGGAACCTAAGTGTTCATTGCATGCAAGTTCTTGTTTATTGCAAGATTCCGACAGTGGGCTGCTCGGTGTTAAAAAATGATTAAAGAAGACAATTTAGGTGATATAAACTTTTTTTAACACTTTCATGAAGTGGACAGTCTCCTTGTGGAGAACGGCAAAATGGGGCAGAAGGCAGGAAGCTTTTATAGGACAAAGAATAAAGAACAAGGAAGAAGAACATAGAAAATATCTGGTTGGCTGGGGTGACACAGTCCACTTTGTTTGGGGTGAGGGGACCCAGAGTTGGCTTGGCATTTGGGAATTGGCTAACTATTTCTGACTAAGAGGAGATTGTTAGGAACAGGAAGCTTATCTAAGTTTTGTTTCCCGATGTGGTACCCCAGGTAAGAGCAACTCCATCTTGGGCCTGGAAGTTTACTTCAACACCAGTCTTGGCTCACACGTTTCCACTGATGGGCGCACACCACCTTGCGAGGTTGCTTATCCATTGGATAAATAGTACTGATTGCTAGAATGTTCTTCTTCACAGGGACCTGGCAAGCTGCTTCTCTCTAATTCCATTTATTCTAGCCAAATTCAATATTTTCTAGATCCCTGCAGTTGGAATGCTTTGAGGTCCAAAGAGTGAGTCTCCTGGCCCCAGTTTTCATCATCCCAGGGTGAAGAGTGAGATGAGGGACCACATTCTGGGCATGGGAGTGGACTTGGGGTGTACTTCTCATGTCATCTCCAAATTGATGGACTTGGTTTGGAGCCATACTTTTTGTAGAGAAAAAAATGGAACAGAGAAGTAAACCATAGTTATATAACTGATTTGCCTTTTCCCTCCCAAGTGGTAGTAAGAAACAAACAAGTTGATAAACAAGACTCTTAATAGGTGATTTGAAGATGTTTTGTTCTCCCCCCTCCACTGGGTTAGAAGTAGCTTTTAACTTTTGGGTTCCTGCTTGTTTGTTGCTTTCTTCAAGGACTGGGGAGCATGCGCCTCTGTTGGAATACACGCCCGCCTGCATTGCACCCATGGTTTTGGTCCACGGTCTTGAGTCCGTGGAATTCGCAGAGTGGGCAGCGAGCCAGGTTTGTTCGTATGTCTGTGCCCAGAACTGGAGAGTTTGCACTTTGCACTGTGTTGCCCCGGCTTGGGGTGGGGGTGGGGGGCGGGCAGGCGGCGATAATCAAAGAGTTGTTATTTGAGCATATTTGGTTGTAAACAAAGCCCTTTCTGTCATGCGCTGCCAGCTAGTTGCTGGAAAGAGCTTCGCTTTTAAGCTTTTGCTGCAGCACTCTTCAGGGCGTCTTGCAAGGTTTGGCCTTCGGATGGAAATGTCTTCTGTTGGGCAAAGCTGGAGTGTGAGGATTAGACGAATGTGTCTGTAAATATTTCACTATATATTTTAAAAGCAATCACAAGGCTATCAGCACACCTAAGCAAATAACAAGAGATCTTTATATCATGGTATTATATGTTCTCTTGAAGAGTTAAATCCAGAGTGTTTGGTCCAACTCCCTACAAAATTCCAAGGGAAAGGACTTTTTATAAAAAAGATCTTCTCATGTACATCAGCAAGCAGCTTTCTAAGACACCACCTCTGTTTCCAAAATGCTTTCCAAAGTCAGCTATTCGCGCTGGCAGATCTCCTCTCGACTGTGCCCATGGTTCCAGAAACTAGGGTTTGTGCGTGGATAATGAAGGGACAGACACTTGCGTGTTTGGGGAAGCTGGGTTGGATGCTGTGGTTCTTGAAAATAGCCAACATGTTTCGTGCTTGCCCTGAGCATCCCTGGCTGCCAGGTCTCACGGTGGATGGTGCCTTCAGTCCCATGGCAACAGCAGCCTGGGCCCTGGAACCTGGCCACGCCACGTGGCATGCGGGATCTTAGTTCCTGACCCCGTGCGCCCCGCAGTGGAAGCATGGAGTCTTAACCACTGGACTGCCAGGGAAGTCCCTTGGAACCTGGATTTTTGAGGTGGGGGTCTCCGCTGGATGTCTGAGGTGGCCAGGGAGCCTGAGCTCTCAGGTTTTGCGCCTCCAGCAATGGCTCTGCCTTCTGTGGCCTTCTGAGGTCCCTGCCCCCATCGCTGCTTTTCTGGGATCATGAAACCCATAAAACTGGGGTGGCTTTGGATGGCTACGGGAAGGGCTAGTGTTCGTAACTGGCTGGGATCCCATCGACTACTGATCTGGGTATCGTAGGATGGTCAGAGCCACACAAGACACTTTCAAATGTTCATTTAAGACTCTATTTTCATTTAAGACTCTATAGATTTTTATGGAACACGTGATCCATGAGAGGCACATGTAAGGGTTTGGCATAGTTTTTTCAGCATTCAGAGAGATTCAAAATCTGGCTCTGCCACTCATGGGCACGTGTGACATCTTCACGCCTCGAATTCCTCACTGTGACAGGGGAATAATAATAATAATAATAATAAGCTTCCCAAGGTGGTGTGAGGTTAGAAGGTCGATGCACAGCCTCGCAGACTTTCGAGGGACAGGTCAGAGGCAGCTTCTACCCAGTGTCCTCAGGTCCCCCAGCTACATTGAGTCCTGATGGGTCTCGCTTAGCAATGCAGCCCGGCTTATTGGCGTTTCCTTCTCTGAGTCTCACTCCCTCCACTTCTTCACTTGTGCTTCATGAAATCACCTCTCACATTCACTCCTGCCCCCAAGGCCTCGTCTCAGGCTGGTTCCAGGCAGAACCCAAACGGAGACCAGCAGGTACCAGCAGTGCCCCCTGCAGGGCTGGCACACCCCACCTGCTGTGGTTACCGGGGTATCTCTTTAAAGGCTAAGGGCTTCTTACTTGGTTGCAGGTCAGGAAGGCGGCTGCTGCTGCACAGAGGCTGGGAGTGGCTGTCCCTTCTGCCCTGGGGACCCTGGTGGAGGCCAAGTCTTCTGCACAAGACCAAGGTCTTTCTTCTGCACGGAAGGCCAGCCCAGAGGAGGACACAGTCTAATCAGCTAGTTTCCCAGGGAAGACACAGCCGAGCAGGAGGAGGGGAGGGCTTTTGATTGATTGATTGACTGACTGATTGATCGATTGACTCTGGTCCGGCCCTGGTAAAAAATGTATTTAGAAAATTGCACTGGTGCTTCCGTCTCCAGCCCAGACCATTCACGTCACTGATTAACGGAAGCAGGCACATCCTTTAACCACTCAGCCCCTTTTTTTCAGGCTTCACCTGATCCCTGGGAAAACTCTTTCTGCCAGGAGCTTGACTGCTCAGATTTGGGAACTGGATAAGGACACAGGCTGTCCCCTCCCTGTGTCATGATCCTTTTCTTGCTAACACACACAGGGAGCACGAGTTTCTGATTTTTTATTTGTATTTTTGGCTGCTCCGCGCAGCCTGCGGGATCTTAGTTCCCCGACCAGGGATCGAACCCACGCCACCTACAGTGGAAACCTGGAGTCTTAACCACTGGACCGCCAGGGAAGTCCCGGGAACACAGGTTTCTAACCGCTTTTGTTTCGGCTTTTCACGTTCACCTGCAAGGTCCTCCTTGGTCCCATGGTGTTTGAGAAAAGTGGAATTACTGTCTGTCCTGGTGCCGCGAGGCTGCCTCTCTGGGGAGCTCCCGAGAACGTGCAGTGGCTTGGTTTCCCGCATGGCCTTCCTCCTCATGCGGGTTCCTTCCCAAGAGCCAGGCAAGGCGCTTAGGGCCGGGGCTGCGTCCTTCACAAGAGGGAGTGCAGGTGCCATAGGGCTGGAATTTCTTGGGGAAAATGCAAATGTGCAGCAAAGAATTTTTTCAGATTCTGGGGTTGCTACTGTAATCTCCTAGTATAGAGAGGGGAAAAAATAGTTTCCTGTCAATCAAGGAGCATGGTATTTATCACCATGGAGCAGAATAGAATATGTGGCCTGCATTGGCAATTCAGTTTGCTACTTTTAAGGAATTCAGTTTTGTCATGCAGCCCAGATGGAGATGTTGATTTGGTTCTGGCTCCTTCTCTGTACATTATTTCCACTTCACTCTTTCTTTCATCTGTACAGACCATATGCTGCCTTTCTTGCTGTAGGAGAAGAAGGGGCAGGGAAGGGCCTAGGCCTGGCGTCAGGCCCCTGCTCTGCCGCCTCCTGGCTCTGTCAGTGACCTCGGGTGGGTCTCTTCTCCTCTGAGCCTCCGTGTCCCGCTCTGTAGAATAATGTTCATAGCAAGCTTCCTGCCCTCGATGGGCATTTGCCAAGATCGAATGTTTTAATCTATGTGAAAATGCCTTGTAAATTGTGCCTCATGCTTCACGTGTTGGCTGTTACTCTTCCAGCAACTGGGATGGTGCTTTGTGACGGTGGGCACTTGGGACTAATATGAAGGATGAGAAGGTGGAGGCTGTCTTTTTTTTTTTTTTCTATGCGAGGGCTTCCTCTAGTTGGGGCGAGCGGGGACCACTCTTCATCGCGGTGCGCGGGCCTCTCACTGTCGTAGCCTCTCTTGCTGCGGAGCACAGGCTCCAGATGCGCAGGCTCAGTAGTTGTGGCTCACGGGCCCAGTTGCTCCGCGGCATGTGGGATCTTCCCAGACCAGGGGTCGAACCCATGTCCCCTGCATTGGCAGGCAGACTCTCAACCACTGCGCCACCAGGGAAGCCCCAGGAGGCTGTCTTTTATTCAGAGGTCACTGCAGGTCAGGCACGGCCCTCAGTGCTTTGATATATGTCATCTCTTTCCTCTCCGTAACTTCCACCGAGGCAGGTACCATGTCTCCTTATTTCACTGATGAGGGGAATTAGCATAGGAGGGGTGAGGTGTGTCCCCCGAGGCCACACGTGGTCGGTGCAGTGGCAGAGCCTGGCTGCCTGCGGCTGGAACCAGATCTGTAGGTACACATCCTGGAAGTGCGTCTTCCCTAGAGAAGGTGGCAGGTGCCCTGCCTGTCTTCCCTGTCCCTTTGCCACTCCCTGTGGGGATTCTGTTCCCCACATGTTGGTCTCAGGGGTGATAGCACATCTGCCTCACATCTGGGCCATTATTGGATGCCCAGAGCTGAGTACAGGACGTGGGTCCAGCCCAGGGGAGTGAGGCTGAGGGTGTTCGTGGGGCTGTATCCTCTGACTCTGTCTCCCATGTTGCCCATGGAGGCCCCATAGAGGTTGCCCAGGCAGAGGGAAGGCCTGCAATGAATGCCGGCTTCCAGGGAGGAGTTGGATGGCTTTTTCCTCTCATATTTTGTAAAACTTTTTCTTCCCTTAACGTATTATCTTTCTGCCAGATCAGATGCTTCATTCTCAAAAGTTGTGGCACCCAATTTTCCAAACAATCAAGATTTTTACAGACCCTCGATCAGGCTCTTTCAGAAGAAGTCATCTTTGGAGGTCACCGGGCTGACATTCCTACCCACAAAAATGGGACATATGCCGAGGAGACATTAGGCTGATGTCATCAGATGCACTCAGATTGGCAGTCTTCCTCCTCTGGCCTTTCTGAATGTTTTGGTTTATTGATTTCCTTGACCCGAGGAGGACATTTAATTTTGTGATTTTTTTTTTTTTTTAGCTTACATGAAAAATGAAAGATATGCCCAGCAGGTATCACCCAAGAGTATGATGGAGAGAGGATTGCCTGTGGCTGGGCCCAGTGCACCCTTGAATTTTTTGAAGATTTAAGGTTTTCTTGATAAATATCTCTTTTTTTTTTTTTTTGGTGACTCTAGACCTGTCTGAAATGATTTCATTAACCGGCACAATCCACTAGATGTTTTTGGTATTTCAACTTGCTTTTTAAAATCCAAACTAAGTATCTTTCTCCATAGACCTTCCCTTCCTCTTGTTGTTGTCTCATTGGTCATTCACTGACTCACAGGCATTCATGATCATTTGTTCCTCACAGACTTAACCAGACTCGCTCTGGAGGGAGAAGAGTGAGCAAAGCCAGACACAGTTCCTGCCCCCATGAACAGAACAACATATGTTACATGTGTTTGATAATACTACACAGGACGGGTGTGCAGAACCATAGTGGGGGCTGCTGACACCACACCCAGGTCCTTGTTTCCCACTGGCACACCCATCCCACAGCTGCTGGGGCTTGGCTGTGACGGCTTACAGCTGCTTCCCTCTCTGGGGCATGATCCTTGGAAGGCCACAACTCCCACCACCCCACACACACCCCTCCCCCGCAGTAGATCAGTCTGTAGCCAGAGGCTAACCAGCATAGGGGAAGGTGGCCCCTTATCTCAAGGTGGGGACAACACTGTGTGCGGTTCCAGCTCCAGAGCTCTCCCCATGGGATCAGGCTGAGTTAGACTCTGCCTGGGAACGCAGCCTAGCTTAGCTCCTTCCTCTGCCTCATCTTGCTTCCTCCCTTCTTTTCTCTTTGGAGCCCTCCCTCCGTACATCACCTGCACCGAACCCCCTGCCTCAGGCTCCACACAGAGGCAACTTGACCAAAGACAGGTGCTCTCAGAGCCTATCCAAGGAGACACTGATGTAGGTGGGGAGTTCAGGAAAACCATCTCAAAAGAGGGCATGGCCGAGTTTGGATTTGCAAGATCAACAGGAGTTAAATAGATGGAGAGTGAATGGAAGGATGTTGCAGGAGGAGGCGCAGCACATGCCGAGTTCTGGTGGGCCGGAAATATGAACTGCAGGCTGAAAGGAAGCCAGTGTCTGTGGAGCAGAGAGAGAGTCCGGTGTGAGAGGAAGCTGGACGGGCCAGCGGGGCACCAGCAGGCAGACTCCCTGGGCTCCAGGAAGGAGTCCCTCCAATTGGTGGGCAGCACCATCACACCTCCAGGTGCCCAGCCGGGGCCTTGGAGAGTTAGGTGGGAGGAGCCTAGCATGGTAGGAAATCTTGCCCCGGGGTCAGAGGTCTGGAGTTCCAGCTCCGTTTTATCAATTAGACGTGGTGTCACTTTTGGGGCCCCAGGGATGGTCAGAGGTACTCCACAGGGCGTTTTGCGGTCTTAGAACAGTAACCACCTGCAAGTGTGCATTGTTTTTATTTGGAGTGTTTATTTCCCTGGGTGTTCACAATAACACGCTTCCTTTCCTTTAACCACCAGCCCCTCAGAGTCCAAGGTGCCTTCACTGGGGTCCGGGAAGGCAGAGGGTAGAGACAGCTGCTTTGCAGGAGAAGACGGTTGAGTCCTCACCAGCCTGGGATGATTCTGACATATGTGACAGTAAAGGCATCTCTCTCTCTCTCTCTCTCTATTCTTTTTAGGTAAAAAGAGCAACAGAAAAGGCGTGAAAACCAAGAGCTCTGAGAAGGCTGCTGGTGATGATCACAGAGTCCCTGTGGCCCGTGACGCTGCCAGAGAGGGTGAGTGAGGCCCCCGCTCCATCACCGGCCCTGGGAGGGCGCAGGCCCCGGTGCAGCAGCCGAGTCCTGAGCACGGGTCTGCCTGGGGTCTGCTGCCCCTTCTGGACCATCTATACGGGGGTGAGAACATTCACAGGCTCTCTCTTCTGCTGCGCACAGTAACTCACAGCCATGTTTTCCCCATCGGCTCGACTAAGGTCATTTCTGAATTTCCTGGAGCTCTTGGTTGCCTTCCCTGCCCTTCCCCCTCCTCCCTCGAAGACAACATCATTTCCTTTCTTGTGGGGCCTCGTAGCTGCCCACAGCCTTGTGTGTGCATTTCTTATCTCCCAGCCGAACCCAGGGCCTCCAGTGTCAGAGGTCAAGTCTTCTACTTCCAAAGCATGTAATGCTAGGCCTGGCATTTTACAATCATGTAAGAATATTGGTCCTTTAATTACTTACCTTAGGATGGTCAAAGCCATTAGTTCTAGACTCATGGACAAACTCTGACCCACTAGCTAGAGCTATTACTATTATTATTAACTATTACAATTACCTTTATCGTATCCCTGTTACTCTAAAGTATGGTATCTAGGATGACATTTCTTCTGATATTAGTAATAGCGAACATGTATTAAGCTCTTAAGCTCTCAGTAATTGCCAAGCACTGGGCCTCATACTTCACAGCTCCTGATGTCCCTCTGAGTATTGTGGATATTATTATTATCATTATTTCATCATCATCATCGTCGTCGTCATCACAGATGAGGAAAATGAGACTCAATAATATGGATCCTTTGCCTACCGTTAATGCAGTTTGCAAGTTTTAAAACAGGGATTTGAACCCAAGATTTTCTGGTTTCTGCTCAGCAGCACAGCTGATTGAAATAAATAGAGCATTTCACAAATTTGCGTTTATAGAGGCAGGATCCAATTTCAGTTGCCGCGTGAGCCCATAAACCGTGTAACAGAGTTGATTGTCACAAAGGGAATTGTATGCTCCCTTAGGCAGAGTGTAATGATCTGGGGCTGTGTTTCTAACCAAGAACTTGCCATCAGAGAAATCATAGATATGGCTAGCAGTGCATCCTAAAACAAAAATAGAAGTTCCACAACAGTGAACTTCTGCAGTCACTTAATAACTGAGAATTCTATTCCATCGTGAAGTGGGCAGGTGTGCACTGGACACATTGCCCTTGGGAGGGCCCAGCATATCAGGATGGTGTGTGGAAGACCCAAGGGGTGCTAAGGCTGTGTTCCTGCCGGTTCACCCTGAGAGTGTGGGCCTTTGGGGTTTCAACTAAATGGGTGGTAGTGAGACTCCCACCTTGGGTGGGCCTTGGGCATGACTCTTTGTCCCCTTGCCCCAGCAGGCTGATAAAACACCAGCTGTTTCTCAGGATCACAAGTCACAGGGCTAAAGCGGCTTCTAGTCTGGCCTCACCTCTCTGGGTTCTGCTGCTGTCAGATCTGGGCCAGAGAGTTCTTTCTTGTCTTAATTCTTAGATGCTTTCAAACATATTTTAAAAATAGTTTTTCCAGTTTTGTTAGTAGCTTTAGCACAAGGGTCGGTTTGAATTATCTTACTTCTCCATTACCAGAATTGGAAGTTGGTACAATTTTGGAAGGCATTTTCACAAAGGTTTTTCAAGGCCCATTTCTGTACACACGTGTGTGTACACGTACACTCTGAAGTCCACACTTGCCTCCTGTTCTGCCACCCGAACATTCTCCTTCCCCACCCTGGCCCACTCAGGACTGTTCCCCCGCCCTTCACCTCAGAGCCCTGTCTGAACAGTTGGGACCCCTGGTCTCAAAGGCAGCCATTCTGGCTCTGATTCTTTGAGTGCTCTGGATGTGATTTTGGCCTGTGAGCCTTGTTCACATTGCTCTTCTATTAAAACAGAATTGAGGGCAGCCCTGGGGGTGAAGAGAAGCTGTGCGGGCCCTGGTATGCAAATATGGGAGGGAGAGAGATGGTGAGGAGGGGAGTTCATGTGCAGGAGGCAGGTGGCACAGCAGTTAGGAACACTGGTCTGGACCAGGAGGGGACACCTGTGGGTGGGGCCGGGCAGAACAGGGCCTCGGGTGGACAGCTGGGCAGGCTCAGGACCCCACATCCATCATTCTCTCAGCATCTCCTGTGGTCGAGCTGGGGGCCTTGCTGGAGATGGGGCAGAATGAAGGGGTGGGGAGGGTGACTGTCACTTACACTGTGTCCAAGGTGGCAGGTCGACCAGATGTCACCTACATCATGTGCAAGGCGACAGGTGGAACAGATGTTACCTGCTTCATTTTCAGGGCGGTGGGCAGTACAGATATTAACCACACTGAGTTATGTGAGTGACTGGCATCAAAGGGCTCGTGTTAGATGTGGATTTGAAACCGCACAACCCAGATTGGGACTTGAACCCACTGTCTTTTAATTGAGATGACAGACCTGGTCTCAGGACTTAATGAAGCCCAGGTTCTTGATGTCTCATTGCAGAAAGAATTCAGTGAGAGACAAAGTGATGGGTAAGAAGTGGATTTAGAGAGACACACATTTCAGAGACAGAGTGTGGGCCATCTCAGAAGGCGAGAAGCCCCCAAATAATGGGGTGGTTAGTTTTTATGGGCTGGGTAATTTCATAGGCTAATGAGTGGGAGGATTATTCCAACTATTTTGGGGAAGGTGCAGAGATTTCCAGGAATTGGGCCACCGCCCACTTTTTGGCCTTTTATGGTTAGCCTCGGAACTGTCATGGCACCGGTGGGTGTATCATTTAGCAGCTAATATATTACAGTGAACGTATGATGAGGCTCAAGGTCCACTGGAAGTCGAATCTTCTGGGCCCACTGGAAGTCGAATCTTCTGGGCCCACTGGAAGTCGAATCTTCGGCCATCTTGGACCTAGTTGGTTCTAACTAGTTTTTGTCGTGTCCCCAATGGCTATGTCATTCTTTTAACGGTTGTGCCCAGCCCCCTTCCCTCCTGTTTCAGACTCACCCTGAGGGAATCTTAGCTTTAAGGGAGAGATTATGTACATGGCTGTCACCGTGACTAAGGATCAGTGTCAGCTGTGGCGAGTCTCCAAAATACATCTTGGATATTGTTCTATAGTAGCATATGCAGTGGTTGAGTTATTGGTGTAGTTCTTCCCATCTCCCTATATGTACAGCCTTTGCCATATGACTTCTCAGTTCCCTTCACAAAGGATGAAAGCCCCTTGACTTTGGGCTGGTCCATGTGCCTAGGTGAGGCCAATAGAATAAGGTGGACTGACAAGGTGCCAGTTCTGTGCTGAGGGACTTTGTTTGTTTCCATTTGCTCCTTGCACCCTGCCATCTCCATGAGAAGAATGCATGCATCTAGGCCACTGGTCCAAGGAGCCTGGGAGATGAGTGAAGCAGATATGGGCCCAGTCTGCAGCGTGGAGCCACCAGCTGAGCCCAGCTGATCTGTAGACGACTAAGGAATAAGTGCCACTGAGAGTCTGTGGTGGTTTGTTACACAGCAATAGCTGACAAATACGGTGAAGATGAAAACCCTCATTTTTTAAAAAGTTGCATCGTGTTCTGTCGAATGGATGTTCTATAATTTATTTAACCTCTTAAGTGAAGGGCATTTAGGTTGTTTCCAATATTTTGCTGATATAAAGAGTATCACAGTGAACTTAGAGTATATCCTGTCAGTTACCATGCATTGGTTGCAGAATAACTCCCTGCTTGCCATTCAGAGCCCACCGTGATTTGACTTATTTCTGGCCTCTGCCTCCCTTTTTTTTCCAACCAGACAGGAGCTTGTTTCTCAGACATGCCCTGTACTGAAAGCTCACTCACGTGTTTCCTCCGAAGGGAACTGGGCAAGCGTCTCAGTTGGTGATGCAGAGGCAGCTTTGGGGTCAGGCTCTACCCTCACTGGCTGTGATGCCCCGGGCAAGTTACTGTCTCTATGACTCAGTTTCCTCCTCTGTAAAGAGGGGATAATATGTCTTTTATAGAGTTTTGTGGAGATGAAATAATGTGTGCCGAGTGGAGTGTACACAGTAAGCTGTCAGCAAACATAAGCTCTGATTTTTATTTGCTGTCTTGGGACTTTTCATGCCTTAGTTATAGGAGTTGGCAGATATTTTTAAAGGATCAAATCGTAAATATTACACGCCTTATGGGCCAACAAGCAAAGTTGAGCATATTATGTTGGTACTTAAATAACCATTAAAAAAAGTAAAAACGGTTCTTATCTCATGGGCCGTACAGACACAGATGGTGGGCTGGGTTTGGCCCTCACTTGGGCTGTAGCTTGCTGGCTTGTGCCTTAGAACTTGATGGTTCTGCCTTAGAACTTGATGGTTCTGCTGTAGCTTGCTGGCTTGTGCCTTAGAACTTGATGGTTCTGCCTTAGAACTTGATGGTTCTGCCTTAGAACTTGATGGTTCTGCTGTAGCTTGCTGGCTTCTGCCTTAGAACTTGATGGTTCTGCCTTAGAACTTGATGGTTCTGCCGTAGCTTGCTGGCTTCTGCCTTAGAACTTGATGGTTCTGCCTTAGAACTTGATGGTTCTGCTGTAGCTTGCTGGCTTCTGCCTTAGAATTTGATGGTTCTGCCTTAGAACTTGATGGTTCTGCTGTAGCTTGCTGGATTCTGCTTTAGAACTTGATGGTTCTGCCTTAGAACTTGATGGTTCTGCTGTAGCTTGCTGGCTTGTGCCTTAGAACTTGATGGTTCTGCCTTAGAACTTGATGGTTCTGCTGTAGCTTGCTGGCTTGTGCCTTAGAACTTGATGGTTCTGCCTTAGATCTTGATGGTTCTGCTGTAGCTTGCTGGCTTGTGCCTTAGAACTTGATGGTTCTGCTGTAGCTTGCTGGATTCTGCCTCAGAACTTGATGGTTCTCTCGGAAGCCTGCCCTGATCACCTGTCTTTTGCTTTCCTGCATCTCTCCCTCGTGCTCCTGGCCCTCTCCTCTCTCCCATCGCAGTGATTCCTGTGTGTGGCTCTTCTGACATGGGAGGCTGTGAATGTTTATAAGCAGGCTCCCTGTCTGATTCACCTCAGGAAATGCCCAGCGTCGGTAGCAGCAGCACTTGACCAGAGTAACAAACCTGTTTATCGCGCACCCGCGCTGTGTCGGCACTAGTGTTCTGGGGTAGAGATCAGGTGTTCCATGCGTGTTGAAGTGGATTCTCCATGGGCCAGATCAGCAGGGCTGGCTCTCCACAGGAAGTGCTCTTTGATCTGTAGGAAAGAAGCTTGATTTCCTGCCATCATGGAAATAGGGTGGTTTCCCAAAGCAGTACATGTCGGTGAATGGCGCGCCCTCAGCACTCTGCCTCGTGTTGGGTTGGGTGAGATTTGAGGCCTCTAGCAGGTACGGTGCTTGGGGATTGACCTACCTTGTGTGTGTGTGTGTGTGTGTGTGTGATACTTGAGGGTTTTCCTTTGTGTCACAGACAGTTTGGCTTTTCATCCAAGCCCTTGCTGTGAGCCTTGCCCTTTGTTGCAGGGCCAGATGGCTCTCGGAGGCTCAGCTTGGTCGTCCCCCAGATGTCTGGCACAGCTGTGGAGGGCAGTAGAGTGAGTCCCAGATTCCTGATTTGGGAGGAGACGGGGCCGACATGGTCTCAGCTGCCCTGGAAGACGCTGTGATAAAGGATCACATCTGTATTTCGGATTCCTTTGGAAGTGAGACGGGAAGCGAGGGGTGGCAATTGGGACAGAATCAGACCACCCTCTTGGACAAGCCTTGGTTGGGAAGCCTGAAAGATGTGGACACTGGAAAACCCAGGGCTCCTCCATCCTTGCTGCTTCTTCCACTTTCAGCTCCATCTCAAACATGTCTAAAAAGTTCTTCAATCTCTAAAATGAAACCTGTGTGCCCTGAGGTTTTTCTAGCCTCTTGCACTTTGGAGAGATTTATTTTTTCCTCCAGTGGTTTTGCCGTGGCGGGGTCTTCACTGGGTCAGATCAGGGGCCCTGGGCTTGCGCTCTCTGCAGTTGATGGCACACTGAGTGTGTTGATTGACACCGTGTGGGCAGCCCAGGGCCATGGGCTTCAGAAGCCTCAGTCTGAAACCAGAGCCACAGTGGACTTGCCGGCCTAGAAATACCTCCCAGACAAGGGGTCAGGGAACAGAGCTCTGATGTGTCAGTAGCACTGGTTTGGTGGCACTTAAAAGGTTCCACTCCTTTCTATCACCCAGTTGACCCCAGCTGTGGTTCTGGGTGACCAAGATCACACTAGCCCATCATTGGAGGAGGGATTCTAGTGCTGCAGCTCCTGTGAATCCTCATGACAGAGGCCAGCACATGTGCTCTTGTCGCTCTTGGAGTTGTGCTCTTGTGACACTGTCAGCCTTCATTCCATCTTCTGAAAACTTCTGTGTGAGACCGTCTTTATTCTACATTGCTGACTCTGGATGGATTTAGAAGAAAACCCAATTCACCTTGTCACCTGCTAAAACTTAAAAAAAAAGAAATTTAACCCACTTGAAGTGGAAGTTGTTTTAAAATTGATTTCTTTACTGCTTTATTAGACATTTTGAACTATGAAAATAGTGAATGCGCTTTGTAGAATATTTGGAAGATACAGAAAAATGCAAAGAAGAAGATGAAAGGAATCCACAGTCTTATCTTCCAGAGATAACCATGGTCAACATTTTGGAGTGTGTCTCTCCAATCTTTCCTCTCCGTGTGTATGTGTGTGTGTGTGTGTGTACAAGAACAACATTACAGGTATGTGTGTAGATCACACACACGCTTTTTGCAAAATTGAACTAGTCTTATTTTGTGACCTTCTATTCTCATTTAATATGCTGTTACTTTCTCATCATAAAATATTCTTTTACAACATTACGTAACATTATTTTCCATTTTATGATGGTTTCCTGACTATTATTGTGTTTTTTAATGTTCACATTGTTTCCAGTTCTTCCCTGATGTGGGCAGTTCTGCCCTGCATCCCGGTGTCCATGGCTTTGCTCACCTACTCCTTGAGCTTGTTTCCTTGAGGAGGAACTGCACAGATGTGATCCCTGTCCTCCAGAAAAGTTTATACCAACTTGTGCTTTTATCAGCTTTTACCCACTTTCTATTAGGGTTTGTGTGTGTGTGTGTGTGTGTGTGTGTGTGTGTTGATTTATAAGAGCTCTTTATATATGAAGGACAGGGCCCCTCTATTGATACATTGCAATACAGTGCAGTGAAGAACTCTGAAAGCAAACTGAGTGGAGATCAAAGCCCAGTCCTTGGCTCACTAGCTGTCTGACCTTGGGCATGATGTTTAACCTCTTTGTTCCTCAATTTTCTCAACTATAAAAGGCGGATAATACTTGGACATGCCCATAGGATTGGGATAAGTATTAAATAAGATGACTTGAGCGAAGCACTCACAACAGTGGCTGACACATGGTAAATGCTCAAAAAGGGTTACTATTACCTTATTAGGTCCCATTGAATGAGCTTCCTATCCGTCATTCACTGGGGCACTGGCCATCTTTCTTCTGATAGAGGCTGAGTTGGAAGACGTGTCTTGGCATGAAAACCAAATGGGTGCGAATGAACCCCAAAAGGTGCAGGCATCCCCACTCCCAGCCGTAGGCGGCTCTAGACCAGGGCATTGCTCCCCCGAGAGGAGTAGAGCCTGTGAGGAAAAGTGGAACCATGCTCCCCGAGGGCATCCTGCTTCCAAGAGGCAGGAGGGGAGGGCAGAGCTGAACTATACACACCATTTATCGGTGCCTGTGTACCAGTCAGGCAGGTTACCCCAAGGGCAGAGTGAGTCAGGTGGCAGAGAGAGGTATGGAACTCCCCTCAGGAACATCCCTCCTCATGGAAGCCAGGAGCGAAGAAGTGTTCCCTTTAGCCTATGCCTACAAGTTTAAAATTGTTTCATCTTCCTGGAGAACTGTGGTTTTTTTTCCTATTGTGTATTGACTTTCTTTATGACTAATACTACTTTTTGACTTAAAAAATCTATTTTATGTGACATTAAAGAAGCTATATAGCAATTTAAAAATTTTTGTTTAAGCTTGGATTATCTTTTATAAAGGCCTGAACCGTGTAGGAACATAGAATAATCTGTTCCTTGAAAGTGTGAAAGAACTAGGCTATAAATTCATCTGAGCTGGGCACTTTCCATAGAAGAATTTCTTTGATAATTCTTTACTTTCTTTCATGGTTCTTGATCTATCAGGTTTTTTTATTCTTTTGAGTTCATATTGATAAATTTTATTTCTCAACATATCATCACTCCATTAATATATTTTCTTTTTGAAACTTATTTGTTCATTTATTTTAGAGCAGTTTCACATTTACAGAAAAATGGGAGGAAAGTGTAGAATTCCCATATACCTCCCCTCCTGCTCTAGTTTCTACTATTAGTAACACCTTGCATTTGTGTGGTGCATTAAGAGTATTGATACCTTCTTATTAACTAAAGTCTATAGTTTTCATTAGTGTTCACTCTTTTTGTTGAACATTCTATGGGTTTGGACGAAGATGTAATGACATGTATCTACCATGTATAATACAGAATAGTTTCACTGCCCTAAAAGTCTCCTGTGTTCATCCTATTCATTCCTCCTTCCCCCAAACCTCTGGCAACCACTGCCTCCAGATTTTGTCTTTTCCAAAGTGTCATGTAGTTGGAATCATACAGTATGTAGCCTTGAAAGACTGGTTTCTTTCACTTAGCAATTTACATTTAAGGTTCCTCCAGGTCTTTTCATGGTTTGCTTGAGAGCTCATTTCTTTTGATCATGGAATAATATTCCATTATATGGCTGTACCATATACATTTGTTTATTCATCTACTGAAGGACATCTCAGTTGCCCCCAGATTTTGGCAGTTAAGAATAAAACTGCTATACATACTCATGTGCAGGTTTTTGTGTGGGCATACATTTTCAGCTCATTTGAGTAAATACCAGGGATCGTGACTGCTGGATCATATGATAAGAGTATGTTTAGTATTATAAGGAGTTGTGTCTCTTTTATAGTGCCCCATCCATCAAAAAAATTCAGTGTTACTTCTCTCCTTTTTTAAATTTGTCTTCAGTTTTTTTGTCCTTTTAATATTCTGATATCTTTACACGTTACCCCATCACTGATGTGATTTTCTGCAGTAGTATTTCTGCTTGTACCGCTTTATATAGAATATTTCCTACTTTTATTGCGAAATAAAACATACGTATAGAAAAAGTCCATAAAATATATGTTCTGTTAACAAATGATTATAAAGCCGATCCCTACGTAACCATCACCTGGGTCAAGAAGTACAGCATCGTCAATCTCCCCATCACATCTTTATCCCTTCAGCTCTAGAGGTTGCCTCTCTCCCAACTTGGTTAACATTTCCTTAGTTTTCTTTATAGTTTTACCACTTATGTTTGTATTTCTAAATGAGTTTGGCCTGTTTTTGGAATTTATATAAGTGAAATCATACCGTGTATATTCAGTCGTGTCGTGTATCATTCTATCAGTGTTATACTTGTTTGGTTCATTCATTTTCATTCCATCATAGGAATACATAACAATTTCTTTATCCATTTTAATGTTGAAGGGCATTTGACTTGTTTGCAGTTTCTATATTTTATGAAAAGTGCTGCCAGTGAAAATTCTTGCACACACATCCTAGTGTCCACAGGCTTGAGTTTCTCCTGGTGTGTATACAGTTAGGCATGGAATGACTGGGTTCAACTTGACTGTTGAACAAATGCTCAGTTGTTTTCCTCAATGGCCATTGCATCCTAATTTCCCATCAGCATGGTATGGGGCTGCCATGGCTCCGCATCCTGAACAACTGTCGTATGATCGGACTTTAATATTTTGCCAGTCTACTGGGTGTATAATGGTTAACTCATTGTGATTTCATTGACATTTGCTAATTGCTAATGAAGTTGAGCATCTTTTCATATATTTATTTGTCTTTTGGGGTGAAATTCCTGTTCAATGTTTTTCACATAGATTTATCCATTCTAAGTATGAGCTCTGACTTTATAGCGTTTGTAGCAAATATGTTCTTTGCTTCTGTGACTTAATTTTTGTTCCTATGGGCTCTTTTAAGAAACAGAAATTCTTAATTATGATGTAGTCAAATATATCAGTCTTCTTTATGGTTGCTACTATTTGTGATTTCTTTAAGAAACTCCTTTTTAAAAAGTCATGAAGACGTTTTATACTACTTTCTAACGCTTTCTGATTCCTTTTTTCTCTTTCTCATTTAGGTCTTTATATATTAGAATGGATTTCGTTTGTTTGTGATATGAGATTGAAGTTCAATTTAATTTTTTTTCTTGTAAGAACCCAGATGGAATAATAATTGTTTCCCCACTATTTTGCAGTGCTGCCCGTACGTGTTGGATATCGAGTGTCCATATATGCTTGGCTCTGTTTTCAGGCTCCCAGTTCTCTTCTTTATCATTAATTCATTTTTCTACCCGTACATAAAATATCTCACTCTCTTAATTATTATAGCTTTATGATAAATCTTGATACCTGATAGAGCAGAACTTTGTTCTTCTTCAAAAGTTTTGGTTATTATTGACCCACTGAAAGTGTGTGTGCGCACACACACATTTACACCATGTAGTCAATTCTTTACAAACTCTCCTGGAATTTTGATTAGAGTTGCATTAATTCCATAAAATCAGTTAGGGGAGAATTTACATATTTATATTGAGTTTTCTAATCCACGAACATGTATATCTCCGTATTTCTTAGATCTTTCAAAATATATCTCAGTACATGGGCCTTGCACATTTTTAAATAGATTTATTCTTAGATAATTGACATCCTGTGATGCTTTTAATTTCAGTTTTCTAATTCTCTTTTGCTAGTGTACAGGAGTACAGTTAATGTTTGCATGTTGATTTTATACCCAGCAACTTTGCTAAACTCTTATTAATTATAAATTTATTCATATATTAAGTTGGATTTGGGTACAGAATCAATGTACACTAAATAATGACAGTTTTCTTTTTCCTTTCCATGTTTCAAGGCTTTTATTTATTTTTCCCTACTGCATTGGCAAAGAGCTTAGTTCAAAAATAATAGATCTTTCCTTGTAGGTTTTAATTCTGCCTTTGGAGTTTTAGTTTTCTTGATGTTTGGCTTATCTTAAATATTTTCTATCTTTTTTTTTTTCAGCATATCCTTTTCATGGCAAGTAGAGGCCATGTCTCTTGCACTATACTTAGGGTGAACAACATTTTCCTGGTTATTACATCAAACCACATCATTTCTTTTGGAGTCTTTTGGATGGTGTACCTCTTTTAATGTTTTGTTCTTTACTCATCTTTGAATGAGTCAGATTTTCTCCCCTGGCGACAGTCTAAGTCTTTCCTCAGATCTACAGATGTTGACCAGGTCAACAGGCAAAACCCCCAGTACAGTTTCCACTTTCTAGCAGCCTTTTATCTTTTACATATTTTTGCTCTTCTTAGGTGCGAACTCCTTCCCTCACTGCTGGTTCTTAGACACTGTGATCTGATGGGATTCATGGGGAGCTATAATCACCTTCATACGCGGTTATCAGTGTTCTTGTGCCCTCACTGTCAGACTGCCACACCTCCCCTACCTCCTGTCCAGTTGTGTTTTAAGAACTTCTGATCCAAACAGCTGTAGAAACTTGGCTGGGGGGAGAGGTGAGCACCCAGCCACCTCAGAAAGCCCCATCTGGGCTTTAGAGATAGGTGTCCAATTTTCTAGTTGCTGCAGACCCTGGGTTTCAAAATGGAGGCATTCAAGAGGGGTGAAGGGTTTTTCAGTCCCTCCTCTGGTCATCTCCATTTTTTTTCCCAACTGTCTCCATTGGACTCACATGGTGAATGTTCTTCCACCTCTGGCGTTAGGTTGAAGCACTGTTGGCAGTCTTTACTTATCTGCCTCTTCATAGTTTTTTAGGATGAGTTTGGGAGAGGCTGCAAATCTTTAAGCTGGAGTTCCCCAAAGTCTATGATGCCTCCGTACAACTGGCGACTTTATGAATTACGGTAAATAACCCTGAACACGTTATGAGAAGGTTGTCCCTTTTAAGATCCCTTAAAAAAGCTTTTTCTTTTTTTAATAAATTTGTTTATTTATTTGTTTGTTTTTTAGTTTTGGCTGTGTTGGGTCGTCGTTGCTGTGCGCCAGCTTTCTCTAGTTGCAGTGAGCAGGGGTTACTCTTCGTTGCGGTTTGTGGACTTCTCACTGCGGTGGCTTCTCTTGTTGGCGGAGCACGGGCTCTAGGCACGCAGGCTTCAGTAGTTGTGGCACGTGGTCTCAATAGTTGTGGCTTGCGGGCTCTAGAGTGCAGGCTCAGTAGTCGTGGCGCACGGGCTTAGTTGCTCTGCGGCATGTGGGATCTTCCCGGGCCAGGGCTCGAACCCGTGTCCCTTGCATTGGCAGGCAGATTCTTTTTTTTTTTTTTTTATAAATTTATTTATTTTTATATATATTTTTACTTTTGGCTGTGTTGGGTCTTCGTTTCTGTGCGAGGGCTTTCTCTAGTTGTGGCAAGCGGGGGCCACTCTTCATCGCGGTGCGCGGGCCTCTCACTATCGCGGCCTCTCTTGTTGCGGAGCACAGGCTCCAGATGTGCAGGCTCAGTAGTTGTGGCTCACGGGCCTAGTTGCTCCGCGGCATATGGGATCTTCCCAGACCAGGGCTCGAACCCGTGTCCCCTGCATTGGCAGGCAGATTCCCAACCACTGTGCCACCAGGGAAGCCCAAAAAGCTTTTTCTTTTGAAGTAATTATAGACCCATGGGAAATTGCAAACAAATGGGTCTTGTGCTCCCTTCAGTCTGCTTCCTCCGGTGCATTTTGGGTAACTGGTACAATAATAAAATCAGGCCATTGACATTGGTACAGTCCACAGAGCATGTTCGGACCCCACCAGTTATGCATGTGCGTGTATGGCTGTGCATGTGTGTGTGTACGTGGTCCTACGCACGTATAGTTTCATGGAAATAAACACCACAGATACAGGACAGTTCCATCACCGTAAGGCTTCCTGGTGCTACCCCTTTATAGCCACACCCTCCCTTCCCCAGTTCCTAACTTCTGGCAACCGCTCATCTTTGTCCTGTTTCTATAATTTTGTTTTTTAAGAATGTTAGGTAAATGGAATCATACAATATACAATTTTTTGAGATTGGCTTTATTCCCTCAGCATAATTCTCTTTCACTCTTTCTGAGTTGGATAAATAGACTTAGTTTGGTATTAATATGATGTAATAGTCAGGAAAAGCTAAGCCTGTTAAAAATTATTAGTACTGAAGTGTGCCATGTATACAGAAAAGTCTAGAAATCATAAGGATATAACTTATTGGGTTGTCACCTACACCGCTCCCATATAATGTGAATGCGCCATTATAACTGTCATTTTGACCAGAAACAGAGCATGAGCAGAACCTCTGAGGCCTTCCTCCTGTTCCTGCTCACAGATAACCACTGTCAGAGATGGTTTTTGCCTGTTTTGAGCCTATATTCATGGAATCATACATTGTATTCTCTTTGTGGCTGATTTCTTTCACTCAATATTATGTTCATGAGATTCATCCATGTTGTGTAGAGCTATGGCTCACTTATTTTCATTAGTTTATAGTTTCCTATTGCATGACTATCCCACAATTTATTCCTTCTCATATTAGTGGACATTTGAATTGTTTTCAGTTTTCGGCTATTACATATAGTTCTGCTAGGATTGTTCTTGCATGAATCTTTTGGCATAACGTATGAATGTGTTTCTGTTGCGTGTATACCTAGAAGTAGAATTGCTGGGTCATAGGGCGTGAGGATCTGTAGTAAATACTCCTAGAGAGTTTTCCTAATTGGTTGTACCAGGTAACACTTGTGCCAGCAGTGTTGTTTCACTTCCTCACCAACATTTGATATTGTGTCTTTCTAGTTGTATTCGTATTCATTGGTATGTACTGGTATCTCACTGTGGTCTTAATTTGCATTTTCCTGAAAGCTAATGACTAATGTTTACTCACCATTAAGATATCTTTTTTTTCCGAATGCCTCTTCAGCTCTTTTGTTCATTGTTCTTCTTATTGATTTATAGGATGGTTTTTTGTTTGTTTGTTTGCTTTTCTTAAAAATATTGTGGATGTGAGTCCTTTGTTATTAATATGCATAGTAAATACCTTCTCACACTCTGGCTTACCTTTTCATTCTAGTAATTGTGTCTCTAGAGTAACAGATCTTCTTAAATTTAATATAGACCATTCATCAATATTTTCCTTTAGTACTTTTTTTTGTTTGTTTGTTTTTTTAAAACACAGCTGGACACATCTACTTAATATGTGTTTCACGTGCAACTTGGCTGTGGATTCTTTTTTTTTTTTTTAATTTTATTCATTTATTTATTTACTTATGGCTGTGTTGGGTCTTCGTTTCTGCGCGAGGGCTTTCTCCAGTTGCGGCAAGCGGGGGCCACTCTTCATCGCGGTGCGCGGGCCTCTCACTATCGCGGCCTCTCTTGTTGCGGAGCACAGGCTCCAGACGCGCAGGCTCAGTAATTGTGGCTCACGGGCCTAGTTGCTCCGTGGCATGTGGGATCTTCCCAGACCAGGGCTTGAACCCGTGTCCCCTGCATTGGCAGGCAGATTCTCAACCGCTGCGCCACCAGGGAAGCCCTCCTTTAGTACTTTTGTTTCACGTTTAAACTGTTTTTTTAACCTACCCCAAGATCATGAATATATTTTTCTATGTTGTCTTCTAGTAATAAGATTTCTTTTGACATTAACATATTTCCATTGAAAATACTTGACTTAAATAAAAATTAAGTAATAGTAATCAATTAAGCAATAGTGCCTGGAAAAATTCATGGAGATGATAAGCAAGGGACTGAGGTTTGAGAAGTGCTATTTTGAACCAATTATTCCTTTTTTGGCTTTATAAGCGATATGTAAAGAACAGACTTAATTTTCCATGACGATGCAGACATAGTGATTATTAGTTATATTGGATTGTATTACAAATTCATTCATTCACGCGGGAAACACCGATTTGGGCTTTGGGACTTCAGTGATGGGAACTCATAGTTGCTGCCCTGGGACATTCACAGTGTGGTCTGTACTTTTCTTAGGTGGGGGTGGGTAGGATGAGAGGGGTGGGTGTTGAGGGACGAAGTCTCTGGAGGCTTTGCATGTGAGGCCACCACTGATCTGAGGTCGGACCTTCTAGATTACGCGAGGCTCTGGCAGGCTCCAGGCATGAGTGGCTTCCACCAGCGTGGGCTGATACCCAGCTCCCTGAGAGTTTCCTCTGCCTGACCCCCTGGGGCCTGGGAAAGAGAATCCCAAGTTTGTGTAGCGTTACAGGTAAGGGACACCAGCCAACCAGGGTCTCAGAAGATTCACTTGGGAGCCTTAGACTAGGGCCTGGGCCCCTCTGCCGTCCCATGGATCAGAGTCTCTGGGGAGGGGATCTAGGCATCTTTTTTTTTTTTCTCTCCAGAAGATTCTGATGTTGGGTCAGGGTGAGAACTGCCTGAAGGAGTCCAGAAGTGAGGGAGGAGCTTTCCAAGGGTGATTAGATAAGACTGGGATTAGCTCCTTTGCAAGACTCCAAGGGAGGCGTGCCCTCTGGGAAGCCAGCGACTTCTGAGACAGGCAGAGAGCCACTGCAAACACTCTCCAGTGCACCAGGAAGGGCCCTCACACTCGCTGATCCAAGGGAATGTCAAGTTCAGAAAGGCGAAGGAAAGAATGTTCTAAGACTTATTTGGTTTATAGGCGACCATGGAAGCCAAAGTTCAGGATGGCTGTGAGCTTGCCCCTGGCAGTGCTCTCGAGGTCCTGGAGGTCTCCAGGTCTTTGCTCTGTTTCCAGCAGACTTCACAGCAGGCCAGAAGACCTTGGACTCTGAGCCCCCCTCTGCCAACTGGTGACCCCCGTCCCAGCCTCACTTCCTGTCTTCCCTGTGACCCCAAATGCCACGACGCAACTTGGCATTTGTACCACCCTGTTGAGTTTTCAAGTCAAAGGGAGGTGACGTAAAGACCATGCCTGGGATTTTATGTCACACTTGATTTTCAAATTCTAACTCGGATACTTAGGAGCTGCTTAACTCTGTGTAAGCCTCTTTGAGTCTTTATTTATGTGTAAAATGGGGATGGTAATGCCCGTCTCTCACGGTTCTTGTGAAGATTAAATGACAAAGTGTCTTCAGAGGGTCTGGCTCATGGTAGTTGCTTGCATTGCTTCCCAAACCTTTTAAAATGATTCTCTTGACTCTCATAACAGCCTCCCCTGCAGACAGGTTTAGGGCATTGAGGGTGTTGGGGTTGACACTCCTGACTCAGAATTCCAACTTACACACTCTAGTCTGACTGTGCACCATAACTTATAGGTCACAAACTTAAATGCCATGAGCGCTTCTGATTTGTTACAGAGCTGGTGTGCGCGTAGGGTAGTTGATGGTGGTGAGAATAATAAATATACGCCATAGTGCTAATGTCCATTTTGTAAAGTGGCTGCAATGCAGAGAATGTTAGCCGGGGACAGATTTCATTAAACGTGTGTGTGTCTGTGTGCACTTGTCGAAGGGGAGGTGTGGAATGAGGCAGAGGGTCCCCTTTTCGCCCACGTCCTGGGAACAGAGCTCAGGCCTGGGAAGCAGTGCCCCACAGCACAGGGTGTTCTCAGGAGCCACGCTGCCTGGAAGAGAAAAGTCGAGTCATCTTTGACGACTGTCACTCTTTCCTCCAGATTATGACACATCTCCCATCTCTAATTAATATTTTCCGGAAGTGTTCTTTTCACACATTGTTTTTCATGTTCTCCTCACCCACATGCTTCTCAGGATTAGAGTCTTTTTCCTCTTTGAAATAACAAAAATGTGATTTGATGATAAAGGGTTTTGTTTGTTTTTGGAGGAGGAACAGGGAGCTGTCTCGAGGGCTGTTCAGGGGCGGCTGCTGGAACAGCTTGGCCCAGGAGCTGAGTCCTGGCTGAGTTACTGCCAGAGCCACCTCAGTGCAGCCTGGCTGGGGACTTAGAACACAGGGGAGGGGTGAAGAGCTGGGAATGAGCTGCCCATTGATTTCAGGCACTCTCTCAAGCTAGTAATTATCTCCTCAATTGACATCATAATCTTGATCGTAATACCAACATATCACGCTCCAGTAATGATGCCATCACTCTGCCTGGCCTTTTGACTTTCTGATTGTGGAGATTTAGATTAAGCTTTGAAACACTTGTGTCTCCTCCATTTATTTGATCCTCGAGGCAGCACCCCTGGCTTCCTCAGTAATATTTTCTAAAGATGGAGAAAAGTCCTGCCTGTTGGGAGGTGGTATCATGACTGGCTGCTCTCCGGACAGGGGCCGGATGTATCTTTGAGAATTTAAAAGCACAGGAATTCTAGCTCCTTGCTTCACCTTCGCATTGCTTTTGGAGTTCTTTGGCAGGTAGAGTGCACGGGGCTCTTTTAGGGGGAGTCACTGCGTAGAGCACTCAGCTCTTATTGTACCATGTGGGGTGTGTGTGTGTGTCTGTGTGTGTGAGTGTCTGTGTCTGTGTGTGTGTGAGTGTCTGTGTCTGTGTGTGTGTCTGTGTGCGTGTGTGTGTGTCTGTGTGTGTGTGTCTCTGTGTGTGTGAGTGTGTGTCTGTGTGTGTGTCTGTGTGTGACTGTGTGTGTGCGTGTCTATGTGTGTGTGTCTGTGTGTGTGTGTGTGTGTGTCTGTGAGTGTCTGTGTCTGTGTGTGTGTGTCTGTGTGTGTGTCTCTGTGTGTGTGTGTGTGAGTGTGTGTGTGTCTGTGTGAATGTGTGTGTCTGTGTGTGTGTCTGTGTGCATGTGTGTGTGTGAGTGTGTGTCTGTGTGTGAGTGTGTGTCTGTGTGTGTGTCTGTGTGAGTGTGTGTCTGTGTGTGTCTCTGTGTATGAGTGTGTGTGTCTGTGTGTGTGTGTCTGTGTGTGTCTGTGTGTGTGAGTGTGTGTGTGTCTGTGTGAGTGTGTGTCTGTGTGTGTGTGTGTTGTGTGTGTGTGTGCCTGTGTGTCTCTGTGTGTGTCTCTGTGTGTGTGTGTGTGTCTGTGTGTGAGTGTGTGTGTGTCTGTGTGTGTGTGTGTCTGTGTGTGTGTGTGTCTGTGTGTGTGTGTGTGTGTGTGTGTCTGTGTCTGGCACATTATTCCAGCAGTATTTTCAGCAAGAATCTGAGGTTATGATGGGAGTGGGGTAAATTTTCTAAGCAGTTGTCTGAAGATGCCCTTTTGACTGTTGACAGATAGTGGGTTCTAGATTCTCATTTCTTTCCCTCAGCCCTTGGATGCAGGAGTGGCCAGTGAGAAGCCTCGTGTTAGTGTGATTGTCTCTTATCTCCTGGAAGTCATGGCCAAGGCAGGAATTGTGGCTGGGGTGGGGCCGCTTGTCTGCTTCCTACCCTCTCTGCCCTTCTGGAGTTCCTGTTTTGAAGATACGGAGGTTTCCTTGAGACGGCTGATTCATTCTGTGGGTTTTGTTAGGCTTACTGCCTTTGGGGCTATGGTAGCAGCAGTCCCCCACTGTGTCAAAGTCCAGGCGGCAGCTGAGTGGCTGAAGTTCCACAGATGTCCCCTCAAGGACCAAGAGGTGACCTTGAGAGCTGGCCAGGTTTCTTAATCATCCTGTGTCATTTTCTTTCCCATGTGGTATTGTTCTACACTGCGGGTGAGTCCAAGGATAAGTCCAAGGCAGCTTATTTTGCTTCTTTTGGACGTTGAGTAGACCTGCCAAAAATCTTGAGAATGATCACGAGGCCACCCGAAGCCTTCCGAATTCTGGGGCAGCGTCAGGCCGGTGCCAGCGGCACTGTCACCTCCTCTCTTGTGCCCTTTACCACGCTGGGCAGCGGTACCTCTGCTTCCCTGTGCTAGTACAGGCAGCCTCCCGGCAGATGTGGGCAGGGGAGAGCGTGGCATCGTTTGAAAGCCTGGAGCTGAGAATCTGGAGACTGGGATCTGAGGCGTGGCTCTGCCGCTGGCAGGGACGCCTTGGGTGGTTCACCTCAAGTCTCGGGGCCTCGGTTTCCTCTTCTGAGAACTCAAGGGGAGGACTTGATGGCGTCTCAGGTCCTGGCAGGTCTGAATTCCTCTGGCTGCAGCACCTGGACAGACTTTCTACCTGGTGCCCACAGAGCATGCCCTGCGGCCACTGTTTTGCCAGGCTCCTCCAGCCTCCCAGGACCAGAAGGGCTTTTTCCCTGCAGGGGTTTGTTGTGGATGGACAGACACGCTCACGTCCCCGGGTATCCCAGGGATCCCCAGGGGCACTTCCACCTCAGCAGTGACCCACAGGGCTTTTAAAATTCGCCTCTGTTACATTAGGGATTTTTCACAGAAGTACATTTTGTTCACTTCTCCTCCCGAGTGTTTGTTTTCTTTCTCCAGGGCCAGATTTGAAGAAGGTAGCATCACTTGGAGATTTCCAGCCCCGTGGTAGGGTGGGTGGTGAGAATAGCAGCCCAGGAGTCAGGAGGCCTGGGATCCAGCCCCAGGGCTGCTGTTAAAGCTCTTATCCGTAGGGACGATGGGCTGGATTGGGATGATGGCCGAGGCCCTGCCCAAGTGCCAGCGTCTTATTCCAGGGGCCGCTTGGACAAAACCGTGTTGAGTAGAAATTACCAGTTTTGCCAGGAATGGAAGACAATAGTTTTTTTTGTTTGTTTGTTTGTGTTTTTCTGTTGCTCTGCTCATTAGTATTCACAATACAAAGGCAAGAGTTGCTGAAGCAAAATCAACAAGTTCTGATTAATTTGCAGAGCCTCAGCCATGGAATCGTTCTGAAATTTCTAACCAATAACCCTCCCTGGCTGAGTCACACTGCGGAAGGATCCTTAATTGGAAACAGCCTCAGACAGTAGCACGGACAGCATCAGACAGAAGGAATATCAGGGCAAAAACACCCAGAAAGGAAATGCCGACAAGAAGGAAAACTGGCATAATGTCAACAGTTGAATCAACAGTGTTGGTCCGGAAACGCTGCGCATACCAGTGAGTGGGGCTGCAACGCCGAGCGGGAGTGCAGGGGAAAGACAGAGAAGCACGTGGCCAGATTTAGAAAAGCAGAAGTTCGTTTCTGTCAACATCTGTCCTTGTTTTTAATAAGCATTGTCCTTTCCAGGTTGCCCGCCTCTTGGTCTGGAAACCTTAAAAATCACAGACTTCCAGCTCCACGCGTCCACTTCGAAGCGCTACGGCCTGGGGGCGCATCGGGGGAGACTCAACATCCAGGTACAGGCGCCGGCGCCGTGGGAAGGATTCTGACGGCGGGGCCAGTTGCTCTGGCCACAGACACAGCGATGGTCCATTGAGCTCGGGGCAGGCTCCGTGCCTGGCATTTAACACGAATTAGCTCTAATGCTCACGATGGGGAGGGCCTTGCTGCAGAATCCGCGTTTTAGAGAATGAGCCCTGAGACTCGGGATACGTGTCTTCTCCAGAGACTAGTTAGGAAAAAGGATGCTTCTGCTTCCTGGGCCCAGATCAGGTCACCTGCATGTGACTGATCTGTGAGGAAAGGGCAGGAGAGAAGGCTGGACCGCTGCGGCCGTGGGCGGGCTGTGGCCTTTGTCCTCTCTCGCCTCCCTGCTGATGCTTCTCACCTCTGCCACACGTGCTTCTTCCAGGCCGTTCCGTGGCTCCTTCCACTGTGTTCCGCCGGGTCAGACCCTTAGCGGTGCTCATCGTGTCTGGCCTCCCTCCCTGAGGCTCAAAGTCCTCCGTAACCTTGGCCCTCAGTGCTGTCAGGGTCCTGCTCCTGGAAGGTGGGCTCCTCCAGGCTCCCTCCGTGCTCCGCGCGCTTCCTGGCTGCAGGCCTTTTCCCAAGCAGGTCCCCGGCCTGCAACGTCCCCTCCCTCCACTTTGCCCAAGCAGCGTAAACCCTGGGTCAGCCGTGACATCACGTTCTCGTGCTGCTCTCACAACTTGTTGTAAATGTAGCCACTTATGCAACACAGATTTATTCTCTTACAGTTCCGGAGGATAGATGGCTCACTGGGCTCCAGTCGAGGTGTCGGCAGGGCTGTGTTCTTTCTGGAGGTTCTCAGGGAGAATCGTTTCTTACCCTGTTCCAGCTTCTTCTAGAGGCACCCACATTCCTTGTTCTTCTAAGCCAGCGATGGCAGGTTGAGACCTTCTCAGGCTGCCATCTCTCTGGTTCTCTCTTCTGCCTCCCTCTTCCGCTTTTAAGGACTCTTATGAGTACAGTGAGCCCACCTGGATAGTCCGGGACCATCTCCCCATCCCAAGCAACCTTAACTGCAGCTGCAACCTTCATTCCCCTTTGTCACATAACTTCGAGTACTCACGGGTTCTAGGATTAGCACGTGACATCTTTGTTGGGAGGGGGGTGTTTTTCTGCCAACCCATCTCGGGTGCCTTTTCCTTCCTGCTCTGGCTCCAGCTGACCCACCCCTTCTCAAGTCGGCGTTTGATCCCATGCCATCCTATGTGGTTCTCCAAGAGTGTGGTTCCCTAAGATTTTAGTTTCTTTCCCCAACTGATCCATAACTGTGTGGTTTCCAAGCCCTTTGGCACATGCGCCGTCTCAGCCAGCCTCCGGGGAGGAAGGTAGTCCTTTCATGCTCACGATGTGGAGTCGTCAAGGCTGCAGTCAAGGCTCACAGCTTCCAAGCGGCACAGCTGACAACTCATTCCCCCAGCTGTCACTGTAAACGTGCTACGGGCAGCCGCTGTGCTGAGAACTGGACAAGAGTGGATGAGACCCCTTCCCAGGGAGGCCCTGGGCTCAGCAGGGGGACATCTGAGCAGAGCTCCGACTCCAAGCATCTCTTCGAAGCCTCCTCTTGACCGCATCAAATAGACTTTCAAACCACTCAACCGTAACCACTTTTCAGTTCGGAAGAATTCAGGTAGAACGTTTTCAGAACGAACTTTCATGAAATCTAAAGTTGGTTTAAAAATATTTGTTCTTCTTCTTTTTTAATAACAGCTGTTAAGAAACATTTGGATGTGTACAGCTGGACACTGTTTTACCAGGGGATGCACTCTCAAAGTGCAGACAGGAGTACCTGCTAATAATCCGAGTGCCTCTAGCATCTATCGTGGGCTGCAGTCCTCCAAGTAAATAAAGTCAGACCTGAGCAGGGCTACATCCAAATGCCTGCAGGCCTGCTTCCTGCATTACTTAGTGGAGCTGTCATCTGATGCCTTGGATCCTTTCTCTAGAAATGAAGCTATCCTTTATGAGAGAGGAAGTGTTCACATTTATCCACACTTCCGGTCAGAAATGGAGAGGCCCAGTTAGTCCTAAATATGTGGGGCGGGGGCAGAAGATGGGGGTCATGTGCTTCCAGTTGGGAATCCCATGGGCAGAGTGGACACGCCGCATGCAGTCCAGTCAGGCAGGCTGAGTTCAGACCTTGACCTTGACACATCTAGATTTTGGGACTTTTGGAACAATTATCTCACGTCTCTGAGCCTTAGTTGCCTCATCAGAAACATGGGAGTTCCAGGCACTCACAGGATTCCTTGAGCAGTGAAATTAGATGATTTATAATTTTAAAACATTTACTGGAATTTCTCACTCCTCTGCTTAAAGCGTTCGGTAGCTTTAAGGACACCCTTTAGTGGGTCCCACTTTCCAGAATCAGTGCCACGTGAAGCGTGATTCCACTGCCACACGTGCCCCAAAATGCATCTTCCCACACATGCAGTTTAGACATAACTACATCTTGTCTCACATCTGAGTATTTGGTAGGCTTGTCAAGCTAATGGAATTTTATGTGTGAGAAACAGCAAGGTATTGGAATTAGAAACCGTATTTAAATGCATTTAACGCAGGATGTGAGCGAGGTCAGTCCAGCCCTTTGCTGGTCAGGCTCTGCAGGCGTGATTGTGGTCCACCCAGAACTCAGGCTTGGCCTACTCCCTGGTCCTCCTGCTAACGAGCTGAGAGGCTTTAGGCAAGATGCTCACCTTTGCTAACTTCTTAGAACGTGAGGATCAAAAAGAGGAAGAAAGAGAGTCATCCTCAGCAATTCTCGAATGCCACGTTCGTGCCCATTAAAATCCATTCACTCACCTGACCACTGCAAAGTGCCCTTTATGTACTGGAACTGTACGGCCCTTACAGAGCCAAGAAGAAGAGCTCCTGTTTATTCCCTTTCCTCCAGATGCCTCAGTCTCCAGCAGAAGGAGAGCTGGAAGCAGCTCTGATAGTTACTGGTGCTGTGCTGAGTGCTTTACCTGCATTATTATTTCGTTTATTCCTTGGTGTGAGACAAGGACTATTATTATTATTACTTCTGTCTTATAGAAAACAGCTGCATGGATTGGTAGAGTAACTTTGTTAAGATTTCCCAGGAGAGGCAGGATGTGACTCCAAGCTGCTTTAAACCTGGAGCTGTTGCTCCAAATGACCCCATAAAACTGTCCCAAGCAACAGCTAAAGTGTTCTAGGCATCTCCGGATGATTATTAAACCATGTGCAAGTCTCTTTTCTGACGTTTATCTCACATTGATTTACTCATGGGTCACCCTCCCCAGGTCGTGTGAATCTTGTTTTTCTGAGATTCCCACACTGTTTCAGCACTGTGTCTGCACATATGTATGTGCCTCCTAGATGTTCCTGGGGAGCTGCTGCAATGCCAAGGGCACCGTGGCTGCCTTGAAGTCTCCTCGAAGTGGATGGGGTTGGTGCGGGCAGGTTGGCCGTCTTGGTGTTTTGTTATTGCAGATTTGCTCGTATGTGATTGGCAAGTATGGGATGATATCATTGTGACACAGAAGTAGTGTTGGTTCACGTGCCATTTTTGCCAGTACATCAGTGTTCTGTGGGACCAGGCAGCAGCCCTGACCCCGGGGGACCAGCAACACAGCTGCGGGCAGAAGCCTCCGAAGAACTCAGTCCTGTCCATGGGGCACGTCACTCTGCAGTGCTCTGGCTCAGGGTGGCCATGTGCCCTGTCCTAGGATGCTTACCGCTCAGGTCCTTTGCCCATTTGCTCACAACCCAGCAGCTTCCATTCTTCCTTACACCCCCTTCCACCATACTGCCTTAATTGTGGTTTTTTTAAGGTCAAATTCTATCTTTATAGCTGTATTAAAACAATTGTTTTAAATCAATTTAACGTGTCTCCTTACCAGTAGTGATGTTTTTTGGAATTGATTGATTTTTGTTGTTGTGTTCTTCTGATTATAGAGCTGCATAGATTTTGAACCTTATTTTTCCTGTGAACGTGGATTTTATAAGTGCAAGATTTTGCAGACGATGAGCATTTACTGAATTGCATTTGCCACGTTATAGCAGAAACACCTGTCTCGGTGTTAGTCCATTGGGGGCTGCTATAAAAGAACGCCATAGACTGGGTGGCTTATGAGCAATACAGATTTATTTCTCACAGTTCTGGTGGCTGGAAAGTCCAAGATCAAGGTGCTGGCCGATTCGGAGTCTGGTGAGGGCCTGCTTCCTGGTTCATAGATGACTATCTTCTCCTTTGTCCTCACGTGGTGGAAGGGGTGAGGGAGCTCTGCGGGGTCTCTTTTATAAGAGCATTAATCTCATTCAAGAGGGCTCAAAAAAAAAAAAAAAAAAAAAAAAGAGGGCTCCACCCTCGTAACCTAATCACCTCCCAAAGGCCCCACATCCTAACACCATCACCTTGGAGATTAGGTTTCAACCTATGAATACTGAGGGGACACAAGTATTCAGTCTATAGCATTCTTTTGTCCTCATTTTAAGCATAAGACTTTGAAAGACTAAAAGCACCTTATGACTCAACTTATAACTTCTCTTTTTTGCAAGTGGAGTTTTGCTTATGTCAATTTAATAATATCAGCTTGGAGGAGAAGCCCTGGTTTACGTTTCTTCGGTACACTGGCACAAGAGAGATCTTCAGGAATTCAAGGGAGAGATCCAGTTCAACAGGGTAGCAAAGGTTTGTCCTCTCACCTAGGATTATTCTGCCAGTGTGCCCAGGATCCTTTTATACTAACTCACTTGTGAGGCTGTGATCGCATTTAGAAACTATCATTGGCTTCTTCTGCTCTGGGACCAGTCACAGGCAGCTTGGAAATGAACATTCCAGGTCTCAGAGAGAAAGTTTCAGTAATGACCTCTAAAATCAAACTCGGAGCGTTTGCCTTTGATTGGTTTTCGGAGGTACTCCTGTATTCAGGTGGGTCATTTACCGGCAGCTCATCTCCTGTCCCAGCAGAATCCTCTAAGGACCCTGAGAGATTTTCCGTGGCTCATAAACTCAGCAAGGTGGAGTCAGAGACAGCGCTACTCTCTGAGTGATTTATCCCACCACCATTGTGATGTTGGATGCTCTCTTAGCTGCAAAGCTTGAGCAGCTTATAGCAGCACTTGCCATTTCAAAGGGCTGGGTTTCGATTTCATTCTTAAGCCTCTAAAGTTATGGTAAGTATAAGCCTGACATGTGATCAGAAGAAATGAAACACTGAGAGCCTGGCCGGACCTCAGGATGTCACCGTGATTCCTGCCTGTCGTCGGGAATGTAAGAGAGTTGATATTCTGATCAGAGTTTTAAAGAAAGAGCTGGTGTTTTGAGGTTGCAAGAAAAAACATGGGGCATTAACACCTGCAGATGTCTTTGCAATGCCTGGTCACCATTATTTGACTCTCTGTGGCCCACGACTTGTCTCACATGGGTTAGCCCTCTTTGATGAGGAAATGTCTGGTTATAATAATAGCATCTGTCTGAACCATTTCTCAGCACCACTGGAACGAAACAGAGCTCCTCTTGTAAGTCATTCCATTCAATAAATTCTACAGAGCACCTGGATGCTGATATTAGAATCCACTGCCAATGACCTGATCATCTTTTTACCTGAAATGAGGTGTAAGCCATGAAGATGGCCAACACCCTTGGCTTCAGATATACCCACAGGGAGTCGGTTATAGAACATTGAACCAAGTTTTATCCTGGTGTTGAAGTTCACGAGCGTGGGTACATCCCACACATCTGTCCCCTTGTCCTCTTTGGCCCTGAGACGCCTTGTGCCCCACGTTTATCCGGGCGGGAAGTGTATGGGGACCACCCAGGGCAGCACGGTTTTCTGAGGCATCACCCCGCACTCCCCCACTCCTGCCTGTTGCTGGAACCATCTGCACCCGAGGTCTTCTGACCCCAGAGCCTGTCTGTTCCTTCACACCATCCCAGTTCTCTGCCTGTCAGCCTCCCATTTCTTTCTGGCTGCACAAACCCTTGCTGTGACTCGGCAAGCCCTCAGTGGGGGCTGTTTATGTGCTGGGTGCTTCAGAGGCAGAAATCATCACAGTGGGGATAGTTTCCAAACCAAGGAATGTCGTGCTTGTTCCGATAAAGGGATTTCATTCTGCATCTGGCTTCAGGAAACAGTCTGGGACACAGTGTTTGGATGCCAAGATGTTGGAATTTGGGGTATTAGGATTTTTATGGGAATAGCAGGACTGAGTATTTTAAATCATGACTTTTGGAAAGTTCAAAGTGAGAATTTGCCATAATGAGGTGGATGTGCTGGTCTCATTCTCGGAAGTGTCATGAACGCGAGTGTGGTGAACAGAGCAGGGCAACGAGGACAAGGGAGCCCCGAGTAAAGGAGACGCCTGGCCTTCGGATCCCAGGCCATTCTGGAAGCACTGACTCCCTGGTGCAGAAGTGGACTCCGTTCCGCTTGCCATGTGGGTTTTTCTTTACTATTTTACTAAATTTCATTAATATTTCATTTCAACATACTCAGAGGGAAACTCTGGTTTAGAGAAAAAGAATTGAAGTCAGAGGCTGACTGACCTGCCCTAACCCGGCAGCCAGTAAGTGCAGAGCTGAGGCTCAGATTGAACTTTTCCAGCTGTAGGGTTTTCCGTGCTCCTTTCTGTGCATCTCAGGTGCCCACGAGAAGGTTCAGTGTGTTCACTAGCTTGTGGTTTCCCCCGGCACCCCACCTTCTGACTCATCTCCTTGACCGCTGGCTTCTGCATCCCCTAGTACCTTCCAGGCCCACATCCTGGCAGGACCCAGAGAAGTCTGAGGGGTGTCAGCAGTCACCCCTATGGGACCTCGTGTCCATTCAGTTGGCACAACCCAACTGTGCCTTCTCAAATGGTGCCTCGTGGGGATGGGCCCTCTGGGCTGTCTGCCCAGCCACACGCAGGCCAGCCAGACTGTCTCCTGGACGTGTACAGTTAAGAGTCAGGGGTGCAGGTCATTCTGAGCTAGGGCTCCAGTGGACACAGCACACACTGCACAAGCAGAGAAGACTTGTGTGGAGAGAGTATGAAAGACAGGAAGGGAGGAGGGAAAGAAAGATCAGAACAGATTCTTGTATTCATTCATTTCGTTAAAAACCCCACCTCCTGGGGGCCTTATTGGTGCTAGGCAGGCACTAAAAATCACAAGTCCTGGGGAGGCGATGATGAGCAAAACTAGAAACAGTCCCTGATCTTTTAGCAAATGTTTATGGAGGACCTCCTGTGTACTGGGCCCTGTCCTAGGTGCTTGGGATGCCTCAGTGACCAAAACAGACAGAGATCCTTGCCATCTGAGAGCTTTACAGTCTAGTGGGAGGGAGGCACAGAAAAGCAAGAAAAGTAATAAAATTTTTATAGAATGTTAGAAGGTGATAAGTGTGACGGAGAGAAGAAAAACAAACCTGTAGCTGACAGTGGGGTCAGGAGGGCCGGCTCTGGGGAATGGGCAGGTTATAGTTAAAGGTGATCAAGGTCTGGGCTTTTGGGAGGTAATATCTGTGCCAAGTTGGCTTAAGGATCCGCGGGGGCTCAAGTAGCTGTGGGAGGAACATTTGGGCAGTGGGAGTGGCCTGAGCGTCCTGCGCCGACAGCAGGCCGGGCATTACCTGTTACCAAGGAGCAGAGGAAGGCTGGTGTGGCAGGGGGTGACCTCAGCATCCCGGACAAGAGGTGGTGCTGGCTTCGGCCAAGACGGGAGTGTGGAAGTGGTGAGAAGTGGTTGGATGTCGGATGTTTTGAAAGTAGGCTTTTCTGATGAAGTGGATGAAGTTTGGAAGAGGGTGTGAGAAAAAGAGGAGTCAAGGGTGCCTCCTCCGATGGTTTTTTGGCCTTGGATAATGTAATGGGGAAATGAAATTATTTAAAAAAAAAATCTCACAGGTGAATGCCCAATTACAACCTGTAATGCATACGCAGAAGGAGAGGGCCAGGTGCGTTAGTTTCCTGGGGCCTCCATAGCAAAGTGTCACAAACTGGGCAGCTTAAAGCAACAGGAATTTATTCTCTCACAATTCAGAGGCTGGAAGTCTGAAATCAAAGTGCTTGTAGGTCTGCGCTCCCTCTGAGGCTGCAAGGAAAGGATCCTTCCTTGCCTCTTCCAGCTTCCGGTCCCCATGTGGCCCAGGATGTTCCTTGGCTTGTAGTGGCATCACTCTAGTCTCTGCCTCTGTGGTCATGGGCGGTCTCCCTGTGTGCTCCTACAACATCTTTCCTCTCTGTATGTCTGTCTCTGTATCCAGATTTCCCCTTACTTATAAGGACACCAGTCATTGGGTTTAGGGCCCTTATCGTTGCCTAACTAATTGCATCTGCAACAACCTTATTCCCAAATAAATTCACATTCTGAGGTTCCAGGGATTAGGGCTTGAACATATCTTTTTGGAGGACATAATCCAACCCATAACACCACGGTTCTCTATGCCCAACAAACCTTCCTCAGTCTAGAAATCTGGAAGGCTTTCCTGGGGATGGGCTACGAGATTTGAAGCAGGAGTAGAAGTTGAGTTTATCAGATGAAGAGTTGTCAGAGGGGATAGGAGAGAATTCCAGGTTGAACGGAACAGTGTGTGCAAAGGCCCTGTGGTGGAGAGAATATGATATATTTGAGGAACTAAAGCAAAGCCAGTGTGGCTGGAGCCCGGCTATGGTTATGCAGCAATATCATGGCCAATAAACATAAGAAAAAGTGCTCTTTATCATTAGTCATCAAGTAAATACAGATTAAAATCGCAACGAGGTGTGATACACAGACACTAGAATGGCTTTTAAAAAAAGGACGATATCAGAGCAGAAGCAAGAAGAACTACAGTCCTGCAGCCTGTGGAACAAAAACCACATTCACAGAAAGATAGACAGGATGAAAAGGCAGAGGGAGGGCTATGTACCAGATGAAGGAACAAGATAAAACCCCAGAAAAACAACTAAATGAAGTGGAGATGACAGGCAACTTTCCAGGAAAAGAATTCAGAAAAATGATAGTGAAGATGATCCAGGACCTCGGAAAAAGAATGGAGGCAAAGATCGAGAAGATGCAAGAAATGTTTAACAAAGACCTAGAAGATTTAAAGAACAAACAGACAGAGAGGAGCAATACAATAACTGAAATGAAAACTACACTAGAAGGAATCAATAGCAGAATAACCGAGGCAGAAGAACGGATGAGTGACCTGGAAGACAGAATGGTGGAATTCACTGCCACGGAACAGACTAAAGAAAAAAGAATGAAAAGAAATGAAGACAGCCTAAGAGGCCTCTGGGACAACATTAAACGCGACAACATTCGCATTACAGGGGTCCTAGAAGGAGAAGAGAGAGAGAAAGGACCAGAGAAAATATTTGAAGAGATTATACTTGAAAACTTCCCTAACATGGGAAAGGAAATAGCCACCCAAGTCCAGGAAGTGCAGCGAATCCCATACAGGATAAACCCAAGGAGAAACACGCCGAGACACAGAGTAATCAAATCGGCAAAAATTAAAGACAAAGAAAAATTATTGAAAGCAGCAAGGGAAAAACGACAAATAACATACAAGGGAATTCCCATAAGGTTAACAGCTGATTTCTCAGCAGAAACTCTACAAGCCAGAAGAGAGTGGCGTGATATACTTAAAGTCATGAAAGGGAAGAACATACAACCAAGATTACTCTACCCAGCAAGGATCTCATTCAGATTTGATGGAGAAATCAAAAGCTTTACAGACAAGCAAAAGCTAAGAGAATTCAGCACCACCAAACCAGCTCTGCAACAAATGCTAAAGGAACTTCTCTAAGTGGGAAACACAAGAGAAGAAAAGGACCTACAAAAACAAACCCAAAACAATTAAGAAAATAGTCATAGGAACATACATATCGATAATTACCTTAAACGTGAATGGATTAAATGCTCCAACCAAAAGACACAGTCTTGCTGAATGGATACAAAAACAAGACCCGTATATATGCTGTCTACAAGAGACCCACTTCAGACCTGGGGACACATACAGACTGAAAGTGAGGGGATGGAAAAAGATATTCCATGCAAATGGAAATCAAAAGAAAGCTGGAGTAGCAATACTCATATCAGCTAAAATAGACTTTAAAATAAAGAATGTTACAAGAGACAAACTGTCACTGTTTGCAGATGACGTGATACTATACATAGAGAATCCAAAAAATGCCACCAGAAAACTACTAGAGCTCATTAATGAATTTGGTAAAGTTGCAGGATACAAAATTAATGCACAAAAATCTCTTGCATTCCTATACACTAATGATGAAAAATATGAAAGAGAAATTAAGGAAACGCTCCCATTTACCACTGCAACAAAAAGAATAAAATACCTAGGAATAAACCTCCCTAAGGAGACAAAAGACCTGTATGCAGAAAACTGTAAGACACTGATGAAAGAAATTAAAAAAGATACAAACAGATGAGAGATACACCATGTTCTTGGATTGGAAGAATCAATATTGTGAAAGTGACTATACTACCCAAAGCAATTTACAGATTCAATGCAATCCCTATCAAATTAACAATGGCATTTTTTATGGAACTAGAACAAAATATCTTAACATTTGTATGGAGACACAAAAGACCCCAAAAAGCAGTCTTGAGGAGAATAAACGGAGTGGGAGGAATCAGACTCCCTGACTTCAGACTATACTACAAAGCTACAGTAATCAAGACAATATGGTACTGGCACAAAAACAGAAACATAGATCAATGCAACAAGATAGCCCAGAGATAAACCTACACACCTATGGTCAACTAATCTATGACAAAGGAGGCAAGGATATACAATGGAGAAAAGACAGTCTCTTCAGTAAGTGGTGCTGGGAAAACTGGACAGCTACATGTAAAATAATGAAGTTAGAGCACTCCCTAACGCCATACACAAAAATAAACTCAAAATGGATTCGAGACCTAAATGTAAGACCGGACACTATAAAACTCTTAGAGGAAAACATAGGAAGAACACTCTTTGACATAAATCACAGCAAGATCTTTTTTGATCCACCTCTTAGAGTAATGGAAATAAAAACAAAAAAAAAACAAATGGGACCTAATGAAACTTTAAAGCTTTTGCACAGCAAAGGAAACCATAAACAAGACGAAAAGACAACCCTCAGAATGGGAGAAAATATTTGCAAACGAATCAACGGACAAAGGGTTAATCTCCAAAATATATAAAGAGCTCATGCAGCTCAATATTAAAGAAACAAACAACCCAATCCAAAAATGGGCAGAAGACCTAAATAGACATTTCTCCAAAGAAGACATACAGATGGCCAAGAAGCACATGAAAAGCTGCTCAACGTCACTAATTATTAGAGAAATGTAAATCAAAACTACAGTGAGGTATCTCCTCACACCAGTTAGAATGGACATCATCAGAAAATCTACAAACAACAAATGCTGGAGAGGGTGTGGAGAAAAGGGAACCCTCTTGCACTGTTGGTGGGAATGTAAATTGATACAGCCACTATGGAGAACAGTATGGAGGTTCCTTAAAAAACTAAAAATAGAATTACCATATGACCCAGTAATCCCACTACTGGGCATATACCCAGAGAAAACCATAATTGAAAAAGACGCATGCACCCCGTTTTTCATTGCAGCACTATTTACAATAGCCAGGTCATGGAAGCAACCTAAATGCACATTGACAGACGAATGGGTAAAGAAGATGTGGTACATGTATACAATGGAATATTATTCAGCCATAAAAAGAACGAAATTGGGTCATTTGTAGAGACGTGGATGGATCTAGAGACTGTCATACAGAGTGAAGTAAGTCAGAAGAAGAAAAACAGATATCATATATTAACGCATGTATGTGGAACCTAGAAAAATGGTACAGACGAACCGGTTTGCAGGGCAGAAGTTGAGACACAGATGTAGAGAAAAAACATATGGACACCAAGGGGGAAAAGCTGCGGGGGGGTGGGGATGGTGGTGTGATGAATTGGGTGATTGGGATTGACATGTATACACTGATGTGTATAAAATTGATGACTAATAAGAACCTGCTGTATAAAAAAATAAATAAAATAAAATTCAAAAATTCAAAAAAAAAAAGGACAATATCAAGTGTGGGCAAAGATGTGGAGCAATAGATACTTTTATACAGTGCTGGGATTGTGAAGTAGCACAGCCACTTTGGGAATCTCTTTGGCAGTATCTGCTGAAGCTCAACATTCTCATACCTGTTAATCTAACAAATTCACTCTTATGCCTAAAAGAAATGCATTCATATGTGTACAAAACACATGTACAGGTAGGTTCATAGCATTATTCATGATACCCCCAAATGGTAATAATCCACATGTCCATCACGACTACAATGAATAAGTCATTTGTATATGCACACAGTGGAATACTATACAACAGTGAAAAGGAGTAAGTTACTGCTACCTGCAGTAATGTGGATGAATCTCACAGATATCACATTGAGTGGAAGAAGCCAGGCACAAAAGAGTAGCTACAGAAAGTTTCATTTATATAAAATGAGAAAACAGGAAAACCAATCCAGGGAACCCAGGCCACCAGCAGTGAAAGCACAGAGTCCTAACCACTGGACTGCCAGGGAATTCCCTAATAGATTTTATTTTTAAATGTTTTTAATTTCATACTCTAGATGTTTATTGGTTTCCTTAGCCAGTGGAAGAAAATTTTTAAAAATTGGTTTTGGGCTTACAAAATGTCTTCAAAAACAATGAGTGTTTCTTTTTAACCAACTTTACTGGTGACTAAGGTCTGAACCAGCAGGGAGCTCTGCTAATTTGTAGAAGGATCAGCTGATTTGCACCCATGCAGTTTTATGGGTTTATCACAGAGGTTTGCTGAAGGTAGGTATTCAGACCACGTTATGGCCTTTTAGGGGAGATTAGTTACTTACCTATAATTATCAGATGTCACATCTAACATTTTTAGCTAACCACTGCCTCCAAAGGAGGTAACTCGTTGGTAACTATGACGTTTCAGCCTCTGCTTCTAATATTTTTTTCTCAAAAGTATTTAAAAATGACTATTACTTTTTTCTGTTTCTGTCCAAATAGAACTGGGCTATGTTTGCAGAGTGGCAGGCAGGTGTGTCAGTTATCCAGGAATCACTAAATAGTTACATTCACTTGGATATAACTTTTTAATTTGCTTCCAGATGTTTTTGTATAGAGGCAGCCCATGATCATGAAATATGTACAATGGAGATCAATGATTTCACAGCAGCAGAGTGACTTTGAGATTTGCAGTCTTCTATATATGCCATAAAGCAAAGCATTTTGCATAACGCCTAGAACATAGTAGATGCTCTATAGACACCTGGAAAATTAAAGAATAATTTTATTTTATTTATTTATTTTTAAACATCTTTATTGGAATATAATTGCTTTACAATAGTGTGTTAGTTTCTGCTGTATAACAAAGTGAATCAGCTATACATATACATATATCCCCATATCCCTTCCCTCTTGCGTCTCCCTCCCACCCTCCCTATCCCACCCCTCTAGGTGGTCACAAAGCACGGAGCTGATCCCCCTGTGCTATGCAGCTGCTTCCCACTAGCTATCTGTTTTACATTTGGGAGTGTATATATGTCAATGCTACTCTTTTACTTTGTCCCAGATTATCCTTCCCCCTCTGCATGTCCTCATGTCCATTCTCTACATCTGCATCTTTATTCCTGTCCTGCCCCTAGGTTCATCAGAACCTTTTTTTTTTTTTTTTAAGATTCCATATGTATGTGTTAGCATATGGTATTTGTTTTTCTCTTTCTGATTTACTTCACTCTGTATGACAGACTCTAGGTCCATCCACCTCACTACTAATAACTCAATTTCGTTTCTTTTTATGGCTGAGTAATATTCCATTGTATATATGTGCCACATCTCCTTTATCCATTCATCTGTCGATGGACACTTAGGTTGCTTCCATGTCCTGGCTATTGTAAATAGAGCTGCAATGAACACTGTGGTACATGACTCTTTGAATTATGGTTTTCTCAGGGTATATGCCCAGTAGTGGGATTGCTGGGTCGTATAGTAGTTCTATTTTTAGTTTTTTAAGGAACCTCCATACTGCTCTCCATAGTGGCTGTATCAATTTACATTCCCACCAACAAGTGCAAGAGGTTTCCCTTTTCTCCACACCCTTTCCAGCATTTATTGTTTGTAGATTTTTTTGATTTTTTGGATGATGGCCATTCTGACTGGTGTGAGGTGATACCTCATTGTAGTTTTGATTTACATTTCTCTAATGATTAGTGATGTTGAGCATCCTTTCATGTGTGTGTTGTAATCTGTATATTTTCTTTGGAGAAATGTCTATTTAGGTCTTCTGCCCATTTTTGGATTGGGTTGTTTGTTTTTCTGATATTGAGGTGCATGAGCTGCTTGTATATTTTGGAGATGAATCTTTTGTCAGTTGCTTTGCTTGCAAATACTTTCTCCCATTCTGAGGGTTGTCTTTTCATCTTTTTTATGGTTTCATTTGCTGTGCAAAAGTTTTTAAGTTTCATTAGGTCTCATTTGTTTATTGTTGTTTTTATTTCCATTTCTCTAGGAGGTGGGTCAAAAAGGATCTTGCTGTGATTTATGTCAAAGAGTGTTCTTCCTATGCTTTCCTCTAAGAGTTTTATAGTGTCTGGTCTTACATTTAGGTCTCGAATCCATTTTGAGTTTATTTTTGTGTATGATGTTAGGGAGTGTTCTAATTTCATTCTTTTACATGTAGCTGTCCAGTTTTCCCAGCACCACTTACTGAAGAGACTGTCTTTTCTCCATTGTATATCCTTGCCTCCTTTGTCATAGATAAGGTGACCATATGTGAGTGGGTTTATCTCTGGGCTTTCTATCCTGTTCCATTGATATGTATTTCTGTTTTTGTGCCAGTACCATACTGTCTTGATTACTGTAGCTTTGTAGTATAGTCTGAAGTCAGGGAGCCTGATTCCTCCAGCTCCATTTTTCTTTCTCAAGATTGCTTTCACTTTTCGGGGTCTTTTGTGTTTCCTTACAAATTGTGCAATTTTTTATTCTAGTTCTGTGAAAAATGCCATTGGTAGTTTGATAGGGATTGCATTGAATCTGTAGATTGCTTTGGGTAGTATAGTCATTTTCACAATGTTAATTCTTCCATTCCAGGAACATGGTATATCTCTCCATCTGTTTGTATCATCTTTAATTTCTTTCATCAGTGTCTTACAGTTTTCTGCATACAGGTCTTTTGTCTCCTTAGGTAGGTTTATTCCTAGGTATTTTATTCATTTTGTTGCAATGGTAAATGGGAGTGTTTCCTTAATTTCTCTTTCAGATTTTTCATCATTAGTGTATAAGAATGCAAGAGATTTCTGTGTATTAATTTTGTATCCTGCTACTTTACCAAATTCATTGATCAGCTCTAGTAGTTTTCTGGAAGACTCTTTAGGATTCTCTATGTATATCATGTCATCTGCAAACAGTGACAGTTTTACTTCTTTTGCAATTTGGATTCCTTTTATTTCTTTTTCTTCTCTGATTGCTGTGGCTGAAACTTCCAAAACTATGTTGAATAATAGTGGTGAGAGTGGACAACCTTGTCTTGTTCCTGATCTTAGAGGAAATGGTTTCAGTTTTTCACCATTGAGAACGATGTTGGCTGTGGGTTTGTCATATATGGCCTTTATTATGTTGAGGAAGGTTCCCTCCATGCCTGCTTTCTGGAGAGTTTTTAACATAAATGGGTGTTGAATTTTGTCGAAAGCTTTTTCTCCATCTATTGATATGATCATATGGTTTTTCTCCTTCAATTTGTTAATATAGTGTATCACATTGATTGATTTGTATATATTGAAGGATCCTTGCATTCCTGAGATAAACTCCACTTGATCATGGTGTATGATCCTTTTAATATGCTGTTGGATTTTGTTTGCTAGTATTTTGTTGAGGATTTTTGCATTTATATTCATCAGTGATATTGACCTGTAGTTTTCTTTTTTTTTGTGACATCTTTGTCTGGTTTTGGTATCAGGATGATGGTGGCCTCATAGATGAGTTTGGGAGTATTCCTCCCTCTGCTATATTTTGGAAGAGTTTGAGAAGAACAGGTGTTAGCTCTTCTCTAAATGCTTGATAAAATTTGCCTGTGAAGCCATCTGGTCCTGGGCATTTGTTTGTTGGAAGATTTTTAATCACAGTTTCAATTTCAGTGCTTGTGATTGGTCTGCTTATATTTTCTGTTTCTTCCTGGTCCAGTCTTGGAAGGTTGTGCTTTTCTAATAATTTGTCCATTTCTTTCAGGTTGTCCATTTTATTGGCATATAGTTGCTTGTAGTAATCTCTCATGATCCTATGTATTTCTTCAGTGTCAGTTGTTACTTCTCCTTTTTCATTTCTAATTCTGTTGATTTGAGTCTTCTCCCTTTTTTTCTTGATGAATCTGGCTAATGGTTTATCAATTTCGTTTATGTTCTCAAAGAACCAGATTTTAGTTTTATTGATCTTTGCTATTGTTTCCTTCAATTCTTTTTCATTTATTTCTGATCTGATCTTTATGATTTCCTTCCTTCTGCTAACTTTGGGTTTTTGTTGTTGTTGTTGTTGTTCTTTCTCTAATTGCTTTAGATGTAAGTTTAGGTTGTTTATTTGGGATTTTTCTTGTTTCTTGAGGTAGGATTGTATTGCTATAAACGACCCTCTTAGAACTGCTTTTGCTGCATCCCATAGGTTTTGGGTCATCACTTTTTCATTGTCATTTGTTTTTAGGTATTTTTTGATTTCCTTTTTCATTTCTTCAGTGATCTCTTGGTTATTTAGTAGCATATTGTTTAGCCTCCATGTGTTTGTATTTTCTACATTTCTTTCCCTGTAATTGATATGTAGTCTCATAGTGTTGTGGTTGGAAAAGATACTTGATACGATTTCAATTTTCTTAAATTTACCAAGGCTTGATTTGTGACCCAAGATAGGGTCTATCCTGGAGAATGTTCCATGAGCACTTGAGAAGAAAATGTATTCTGTTTTTTGGATGGAATGTCCTATAAATATCAATTAAATCCATGTTGTCTAATGTGTCATTTAAAGCTTGTGTTTCCTTATTTATTTTCATTTTGGTTGATCTGTCCATTGGTGACAGTGGGGTGTTAAAGTCCCCTACTATGATTGTGTTACTGTCGATTTCCCCTTTTATGGCTGTTAGCATTTGCCTTATGTATTGAGGTGCTCCTATGTTGGGTGCATAAATATTTACAATTGTTATATCTTCTTCTTGGATTGATCCCTTGATCATTATGTAGTGTCCTTCTTTGTCTCTTGTAATAGTCTTTATTTTAAAGTCTGTTTTGTCTAGTATGACAATTGCTACTCCAGATTTCTTTTTGTTTCCATTTGCATGGACTATCTTTTTCCGTCCCCTCACTTTCAGTCTGTATATGTCCCTAGGTCTGAAGTGGGTCTCTTGTAGACAGCATACATATGGGTCTTGTTTTTGTATCCATTCAGCCAGTCTATGTCTTTTGGTTGGAGCATTAATCCATTAACATTTAAGGTAATTATCGATATGTATGTTCCTATGACCATTTTCTTAATTGTTTTGGGTTTGTTTTTGTAGGTCTTTTCTTCTCTCGTATTTCCTGCCTAGAGGAGTTCCTTTAGCATTTGTTGTAAAGCTGGTTTGGTGGTGCTGAATTCTCTTAGCTTTTGCTTGTCTGTAAAGGTTTTAATTTCTCCGTCGAATCTGAATGAGATCCTTGCTGGGTAGAGTAATCTTGGTTATAGGTTTTTCCCTTTCATCACTTTAAATATGTCCTGCCACTCCCTTCTGGCTTGCAGAGTTTCTAATGAAAGATCAGCTGTTAACCTTATGGGGATTCCCTTGTATGTTATTTGTTGCTTTTCCCTCACTGCTTTTAATATTTTTCCTTTGTATTTAATTTTTGGTAGTTTGATTAATATGTGTCTTGGTGTGTTTCTCCTTGGATTTATCCTGTATGGGACTCTGCACTTCCTCGACTTGATTATTTCCTTTCCCATGTTAGGGAAGTGTTCAACTATAATCTCTTCAAATATTTTCTCAGACCCTTTCTTTTTCTCTCCTTTTTCTGGGACCCCTAAAATGGTGCATTTAGTGTTGTCCCAGAGGTCTCCGTGACTGTCCTCAATTGTTTTCATTCTTTTTTCTTTATTCTGCTCTGTGGTAGTTATTTCCACTATTTTATCTTCCAGGTCACTTATCCGTTCTTCTGCCTCAGTTATTCTACTATTGATTCCTTCTAGAGTATTTTTAATTTCATTTATTTTGTTGTTCATCATTGTTTGTTTGCTCTTTAGTTCTTCTAGGTCCTTGTTAAACTTTATTTGTATTTTCTGCATTCTATTTCCAAGATTTTGGATCATCTTTACTGTCATTACTCTGAATTCTTTCAGGGATACTGTCTGTTTCCTCTTCATTTGTTTGGTCTGGTGGGTTTTTACCTTGCTCCTTCATCTGCTGCATATTTCTCTGTCTTCTCATTTTGTTTAACTTTGTTTGGGGTCTCCTTTTCGCAGGCTGCCGGTTCATAGTTCCTTTTGTTTTTGGTGTCTGCCCCCAGTGGGTGAGGTTGGTTCAGTGGCTTGTGTAGTTTTCCTGTTGGAGGGGACTGGTGCCTGTGTTCTCGTGGGTGGGTCTGGATCTTGTCTTTTTGGTGGGCAGGGCCGCGTCCGGTGGTCTGTTTTGGGGTGTCTGTGAACTTAGTATGATTTTAGGCAGCCTCTCTGCTTATGGGTGGGGTTGTGTTCCTGTCTTGCTAGTTGTTTGGCATGGGACATCCAGCACTGGAGCTTGCTGGCCGTTGGGTGGAGCTGGGTCTTAGCATTGAGATGGAGATCTCTGGGAGAGCTCTCACCGATTGATATTATGTGGGGCCGGGAGGCCTCTGGTGGTTCAATGTCCTGAACTCAGCTCTCCCACCTCGGAGGCTCAGGCTTGACACCAGGCCGGAGCACCAAGACCCTGTCAGCCACACAGCAGGTACGTGGGGATTTTCTTGCCTTTTGGTAAGTCTGAGGCCTTCTGCCAGCATTCAGTAGGTGTTCTGTAGGAGTTGTTCACATGTAGATGTATTTTTGATGTATTTGTGGGGAGGAAGGTGATCTCTACGTTTTACTTCTCTGCCATCTTGAAGGTCCCCCTGCAATAGGAGATTCCACTGAAGACATCAACCTCCGCACAAGCTGGGGGTGCACAGGCATTTTTTTCAGAGGGTTTGCAGCTTGCTTTTTTTTTTCCTTTTCTTTGTGCTTCATCTAGTTTCATTGGCACTTCAGATCAGAGTGCCTAGTCAAGAATAATTTTAAAAGTAGGTTGTATATCAGTTACAATTTATATCTGTGCATCTCCTTTCCTTTCCTCTTTAAAATTAAAATTTATTTTAATCAGTTTTTTGAGCAAGTAGTTAAATCAAAGCATTAGAGGATTATAACAAACAATAGAATGGTGGTTGCCACAGGCTGAGCGGGAGGGGAAATGGGGAGATGTAGGTTAAAGGGTATAAATTTTCAGTTATAAGAAGAATCAAAGGATCTAACATATAGCATGGTGATTATAGTTAATAATACAGTATTGTATCATATTTGAAAGTTATTGAGAGTTAAATCTTCAGCATTCTCACCGCACACACAAAAAAGTGAGTTAACACTAGAGGTGATGGCTGCATTAATTATCTTGATCTTGGTAATCATTCCATAATGTATATGCATATCAAATCATCATGTTGTACACTTTAAGTATATACAATTGTATCTGTCAGTTATTCCTAACAAAGTTGTAACAGACAAAAACAAAAACAAAACAGTGGTCCCTGTTGAGGCATTCCACATTCCACCCCACCCCCTGACTGCCCCTGAATGCTGTGAATGGGGCAACTACTTCCAACTCTTTTTTCTTTTTTTTTTGAACATCTTTATTGAAGTATAATTGCTTTACAATGGTGTGTTAGTTTCTGCTTTATAACAAAGTGAATCAGTTATACATATACATATGTTCCCATATCTCTTCCCTCTTGCATCTCCCTCCCTCCCACCCTCCCCATCCCACCCCTCTAGGTGGTCACAAAGCACCGAGCTGATCTCCCTGTGCTATGCGGCTGCTTCCCACTAGCTATCTATTTTACATTTGGTAGTGTATATATGTCCATGACACTCTCTCACCCTGTCACATCTCACCCCTCCCCCTCCCCATATCCTCAAGTCCATTCTCTAGTAGGTCTGTGTCTTTATTCCCATCTTGCCACTAGGTTCTTCATGGCCTTTTTTTTTTTTTCCCTTAGATTCCATATATATGTGTTAGCATACTGTATTTGTTTTTCTCTTTCTGACTTACTTCACTCTGTATGACAGACTCTAACTCCATCAACCTCATTACAAATACCTCCATTTCATTTCTTTTTATGGCTGAGTAACATTCCATTGTATATATGTGCCACATCTTCTTTATCCATTCATCTGGTGATGGACACTTAGGTTGCTTCCATGTCCTGGCTATTGTAAATAGAGCTGCAATGAACATTTTGGTACATGACTCTTTTTGAACTATGGTTTTCTTAGGGTATATGCCCAGTAGTGGGATTGCTGGGTCGTATGGTAGTTCTATTTTTAGTGTCTTAAGGAACCTCCATACTGTTCTCCATAGTGGCTGTATCAATTTACATTCCCACCAACAGTGCAAGAGGGTTCCCTTTCCTCCACACCCTCTCCAGCATTTATTGTTTCTAGATTTTTTGATGATGGCCATTCTGACCGGTGTGAGATGATGTCTCATTGTAGTTTTGATTTGCATTTCTCTAATGATTAATGATGTTGAGCATTCTTTCATGTGTCTGTTGGCCATCTGTATATCTTCTTTGGAGAAATGTCTATTTAGGTCTTCTGCCCATTTTTGGATTGGGTTGTTCGTTTTTTTGTTATTGAGCTGCATGAGCTGCTTGTAAATCTTGGAGATTAATCCTTTGTCAGTTGCTTCATTTGCAAATATTTTCTCCCATTCTGAGGGTTGTCTTTTGGTCTTGTTTATGGTTTCCTTTGCTGTGCAAAAGCTTTTAAGTTTCATTAGGTCCCATTTGTTTATTTGTGTTCTTATTTCCATTTCTCTAGGAGCTGGGTCAAAAAGAATCTTGCTGTGATGTATGTCATAGAGTGTTATACCTATGTTTTCCTCTAAGAGTTTGATAGTGTCTGGCCTTACACTTAGGTCTTTAATCCATTTTGAGTTTATTTTTGTGCATGGTGTCAGGGAGTGTTCTAATTTCATACTTTTACATGTATCTGTCCAATTTTCCCAGCACCACTTATTGAAGAGGCTGTCTTTTCTCCACTGTATATGCTTGCCTCCTTTATCAAAGATAAGGTGACCATATGTGCGTGGGTATATCTCTGGGCTTTCTATCCTGTTCCATTGATCTATATTTCTGTTTTTGTGCCAGTACCAAACTGTCTTGATTACTGTAGCTTTGTAATATAGTCTGAAGTCAGGGAGCCTGATTCCCCCAGCTCCATTTTTCTTTCTCAAGATTGCTTTGGCTATTCGGGGTCTTTTGTGTTTCCATACAAATTGTGAGATTTTTTGTTCTAGTTCTGTGAAAAATGCCAGTGGTAGTTTGATAGAGATTGCATTGAATCTGTAGATTGCTTTGGGTAGTAGAGTCATTTTCACAATGTTGATTCTTCCAATCCAAGAACATGGTATATCTCTCCATCTATTTGTATCATCTTTAAGTTCTTTCATCAGTGTCTTATAATTTTCTGCATACAGGTCTTTTGTCTCCTTAGGTAGGTTTATTCCTAGATATTTTATTCTTTTTGTTGCAATGGTAAACGGGAGTGTTTTCTTAATTTCACTTTCAGATTCTTCATCATTAGTGTATAGAAATGCAAGAGATTTCTGTGCATTAATTTTGTATCCTGCTACTTTACCAAATTCATTGATTAGCTCTAGTAGTTTTCTGGTAGCATCTTTAGGACTCTCTGTGTATAGTATCATGTCATCTGCAAACAGTGACAGCTTCACTTCTTCTTTTCCGATTTGGATTCCTTTTATTTCTTTGTCTTCTCTGATTGCTGTGGCTAACACTTCCAAAACTATGTTGAATAATAGTGGTGAGAGTGGACAACCTTGTCTTGTTCCTGATCTTAGTGGAAATGGTTTCAGTTTTTCACCATTGAGGACAATGTTGGCTGTGGGTTTGTCATATATGGCCTTTATTATGTTGAGGAAAGTTCCCTCTGTGCCTACTTTCTGCAGGGCTTTTATCATAAATAGGTGTTGAATTTTGTCGAAAGCTTTCTCTGCATCTATTGAGATGATCATATGGTTTTTCTCCTTCAATTTGTTAATATGATGTATCACGTTGATTGATTTGCGTATATTGAAGAATCCTTGCATTCCTGGGATAAACCCCACTTGATCATGGTGTATGATCCTTTTAATGTGCTGTTGGATTCTGTTTGCTAGTATTTTGTTGAGGATTTTTGCATCTATGTTCATCAGTGATATTGGCCTGTAGTTTTCTTTCTTTGTGACATCTTTGTCTGGTTTTGGTATCAGGGTGATGGTGGCCTCGTGGAATGAGTTTGGGAGTGTTCCTCCGTCTGCAATATTTTGGAAGAGTTTGAGAAGGATAGGTGTTAGCTCTTCTCTAAATGTTTGATAGAATTCACCTGTGAAGCCATCTGGTCCTGGGCTTTTGTTTGTTGGAAGGTTTTTAATCACAGTTTCAATTTCAGTGCTTGTGATTGGTCTGTTCATATTTTCTGTTTCTTCCTGGTTCAGTCTCGGCAGGTTGTGTGTTTCTAAGAATCTGTCCATTTCTTCCAGGTTGTCCATTTTATTGGCATAGAGTTGCTTGTAGTAATCTCTCATGATCTTTTGTATTTCTTCAGTGTCAGTTGTTACTTCTCCTTTTTCATTTCTAATTCTATTGACTTGAGTCTTCTCCCTTTTTCTCTTGATGAGTCTGGCTAATGGTTTATCAATTTTGTTTATCTTCTCAAAGAACCAGCTTTTAGTTTCATTGATTTTTGCTATTGTTTCCTTCATTTCTTCCAACTCTTTTAAATTGTTTCTTTGGGCATTTAAATCTTAATTTCTAAATAATATGCGCATATTGATATGTATTGGTTTATATAAATTTGGGACTTTATCTTTTGAATTCTTATTATGGAAGATGAGAATTTCAGCTCATTTTTAAAATCACTCCTTTACCCCTCTTTAATCTTTCCAATAAAATCGTATCTCAGATTTTGGATAAATTTACATTTGAGGTTTTCATTGTTATGACTATAAATATTGCTTACTATTGATCCAAGAATTATTGTAGTTTTGAGCCAAGAAATAATTTCTTTTATATAATTTCTTGACAACCTTTTGTTTTCCTGGAACTGCTCATGTTTTTAAAAACATCTCCCCACACCCTGCAATAGTCTGGGTCTGTAAAATACCCTTCAATATAACTTTCTATAAGGTCAGATCTGTTCAATGATGTTTAGTCTGACTTTTGCTTTTTTATGTTTCTGTAGACATTCTTTCGGGAGCCCTTTGACCTGCTGTGTTCTGAATAGGTTGCTTTCTGGGTCTTTTACATCACTAGTATCTCGGGACTTCTTCACCATCATTCTGAGAAGTCCCTCCTATGTCGGAACCCTTGATTTCTGGATCTGATATCTTCCTCTTTTTGGTGTTCTGCCTCATTTTTGTGGAGCACATCCTACAGTAGCAGACATTTTACTGGTATCATTTTTGGCACTCTGGTGTAATTTGGTGACATCTCTGGGGCTGGTACCTCCTCTTTCATTGAATTCTCCCAGATGCTTGCTTTATAAATTTATAATTGATTTTGCAGAGGTGGCTGTCATTTCCCAAAGAGTGAACTTCAGGAAGGGCTCTTCAATCTCCTGAAACCTTATTACGTTTAATTGACTGTCTGGGGTGCTCAAGAAGAACTGAGATTGGCAGCAGAAGCAAAATATCCAGACTGGCAAAAACAGGAACTGTAAATTGAATGTCAGATACCAGTCAGTAGACTTTGGCCGAATGACATGAGGACAGCTGCTCCAAGCTTTCATGATCCTGTAGGGATAAACATCCTGGGCTGTGTGGCAGCTCTTTCTTGTCTGCTTAGCCCATAAGCTGGCGTTCTTAAGCTCTGCATGATTGACGTTTTGGGACGGGCAGCTCTTTGTGACACAGGTGTTGCTGTCCTGTGCATTGTAGAATGTGTAGCAGCACCCCTGGCTTCCATCTGTTAGTTGCCAGTTGCACACACCTCCCCCAGTTGTGACAGCCAAAAATGACTGCAAACGTTGCCAAATATCCCTTGGAGGGGGGCAACATGGACTCCTGTTAAGAACTTTAGACAGTGGGCCTCCTCTTTTTTCAGATTTTATAACTCTATTCTGGATATTTGAGGTTATAGAAAATGTGACACCAATTAACCGGAATAGTGTTGCAATTCCCTGGAATTTTGTACAGTGTGAAATAATTCTTAAAACACCCATATTTCCATGATTTACCAAATATTCATTGTTTTAGGTGTACTGATAACTAGCATTTACTGAGTGTTCAATTCTTTTTGAGCCCATGCTACTAACTAAGTGCCAGGCCCTGTTGAAAGCAGTCAGCGCCCTGTCACTTGAACAGATGGGGTCACTGAGGCACAGAAGAGCATTTAGGCAAATTGCCTGAATTAATGCAGTATGAAAGTTGCAGAACTGGGATTCACACCCAGATAGGACTTCAGAGCACAAGCTCTTAATCAACACACTGTGCAGTGGGTGATTTTGAGATGCCAAGACCAAGACACAAGCACCATGAGGGGACTTCAGTCCATCTGCCTGTTCTGAGCTCCAGAAAAGCAGGACTGCCCGTGTTGTCTACCTTTGTATTTCTATTGCCAGGGCCACTACTTGGCATATAGCAAAGACAAGGTGAAGGTTAATTTTAATAAATTAAGCTATTGTAAGCACCAGTCTCATGGGCAGTTTATGAGAAAAGAGGAACCACAACAAAAACGGAGTGTGTATTATGGTTTCTTGAAAGAAGATGAATTGTGATATTGTAGGTCGTTAATAGGTTTCAGGTCTCCTCCATTGCGGGGATAAGTGCCTTAGATGAAGAAAGGGAGCAATTGTGTAATTATAGCCTTCAGGCTGGGATGGTGATCTCCCTGTCGACTGGTAATGTTGGGAGATGAGAGGTTATACTTAAGAGTCGTCCTCACTTTAACAAAATGCACTGAAGCACAAGTAGGACCATTAACACACACTTGCAAAATTTAGCTTTTCTTTGATGGCTCTAGAAGGTAGAACCTTGCAGCACCTCTAGGTCCTTATTGCAGACACCCTGTGTACCATCAGACATGGAGGTGCTGGTTCACTGAGAGCTTGGGTCTCCGGAGAATGTAGACTAACAGTTTTTAAATTCACCTTCATTTGAGATGGTAGTGCTTTTAGAAGACCATGATATGTTAGTATTCTGACATTCTCTCAAAGCTGTTTCAAGATTGTTTCAGGAGTGGACTGGGAGTGCATATGCTGTGTTGGTCCTGATACAAGGCTTATGTTAGCTGGTGCAGTGATGGATGAGCTCCGCTAATGGGACCCTTAGCCAAGCTGTTCCTCTGCTATAGCTGAGCTCTGAGTTTCCCATCAGTGTTGACCATTACAAGTAAGAATCTGAGCTGAAAAGTACTCAGAGGTAGGGAAGACAGACTGACCTATCATGCTTATCTCTTGACTGTCACTCAGACTTTTTCTCATCTGATTATGCACTTGTGAAATAACCATAGGAAAATGGGATTCATGCAGAAAAGATCTTAGTAAATTAGAAAGGTTCACCTGGCTCACTTGTCTTTTTTTTTTTTTTTTTTTTTTTAGGTCAGGGCATTGTCTCTTCACATGGTAATAATACAGGGAAAATTCCAGAACAGAAACTTCACGTACCTTGTAAATTCAGATCAAGGGACTCTTTGGTAGTAGTAGTAGCTGACACTCAGACACATCAAATGACTTAAATGCTAATAAATAAATTTTCACTAGATAAACTTAACCTTCAACTCCAAGTTCAAATATCATCTCTGACTTGGGGCTTCCTGTCCGTGGTCTCCGCCAGACCAAGTTAGCTGTGCTAGGCTGGAGTGCTCCCATAGCAGTTTGCTCCTATTACTGAAATAACACATTCCCTATTGTGTTCTAATTCATCTATTTTCATGTCTTTCTTCCTGCCTGCATCCTGAGATTCTAGGAGGGAATGATTCACCTTTGTACCCCCAGCACCTGGCATGTGTAGGCTGGTATGTAGGAGACGGTCTATGTCTGTTGGACGAATGAATAATAGGAGAACTCATTAAATTTCATCTTTGACACTGGGCAAGAGGAGGACTTACCATATTGAAATATTTCCAGCTTGATAATAAGCAACTCCTTTTTATGATTTAGAATAAGGAGTTCAGGGCACAATGACTATTTTTTTTTCCAATTCCTCATTCTCTTCTATTCCTCCCACCCCCCTTCCTCGAAATCTCATAAAAAATTTTGTCTTAATTTTCTTCTGTTCTGGGTCTTTTTGAAGAACACCCATCTCTCTTTTTTTTCTTTTTTAATTGATATATAGTTGATTTACAGTGTTGTGTTAGTTTCACGTGTACAGCAAAGTTATTCAGATATACATACACACACACACACACACACACACACGTATACATGTATATATGTATATTCTTCTTCAGATTCTTTTCCCTTATAGATTATCACAAGATATTGAGCATAGTCTCCTGTGCTATACAGTAGGTACTTGTTAGTTATCTATTTTATATGTAGTAGTGAAGAGCACCCCTCTCTTTCTTTTCAGGCAGGTATTAATGAAAATGATTTTTACGACGGGGCGTGGTGCGCGGGAAGGAACGACCTCCATCAGTGGATTGAAGTGGATGCCAGACGTCTGACCAAGTTCACTGGTGTCATCACTCAAGGGAGGAACTCGCTCTGGCTGTAAGTGTGGCTGGACCCGTGCTTCCTAGACTCTGTGCCTTGAGTCTAAAGTTCTAGAGCTTAGACAGGGTCAGGGAAGTTGCAGAGAGGTATCTGGGGATAGGCAATAGAAAGGAAGAAAGTTGCAGTGAAGACAGGAGGCTGGCCTTGCTGTAGACACGCTGGGAAGGTGCATCTGTTGGATCAACACCTTCCCTGATGCCGGAGCAGAGAGAAGGATCCATGGGTTAGGCTGAGGAGACAAAGGTGTTGTCAAACTCAGGCAGGGTAGGCAGGTAGCTGCCATCTTGGATCTGGGGCGAGCTACTGGTGCCCTGACTGGTGGGCTGAACACAGCCTAATGTAGGAACTCTGCACAAGCAGTGAGTGACAGGTAATGGTCTCCAGCCACTGTCCTGGGGTAGAAGGGATAACTCTTCCAGATTCTGGGAAGAAAGATGAACTATAAGCAGGTTCCCAAATAAAGAACCACTGGAGGAGGAGTAGAATTGAAGGAGGAGCCAGTCTGGGGCCTGAGAATGAGCTGGAAGAGCCCATTGTTCAGAATTGAGCTTGGGATCAGGGCTGGGTCAGTAATAGTCCCAAGAGAGGTGGGCTGTAGCCCCTTAAAACTCATCTCATGGTGCATATATACAACGGAATATTATTCAGCCTTAAAAAGGAAGGAAATTCTGACACACACTACGACATGGATGAACTTTGAGGACATTACGCTCAGTGCAATAAGCCAGACACAAAAGGACACACACTGTATGATTCCACTTCCATGAGGTTCCTAGAACAGTTAAAGTCATAGAGACAGAAAGGAGGATGAACGGTATCTGCCAGGGTCTGGTGGAGGGGGATAGGGTGTTATTGTTTAATGGGGACGGAGTCTAGTTGGGGACGATGAAAATTTCTGGAGATGGATGGTGGTGATGGTTATACAACAATGTGAATGTACTTGATGCCTCAGAATTGCACACTTCCAAATGATTAATTTTATGTTATGTGTATTTTACTACAATAAACAAAAAAATATATATGTAAACAAAACAAAACCTTTCCACTTCAGCCCAGGGATGGTGGTGGAGACAGAGGCAGGACTATATCTGTGGGGCTGTCCTGTGGCTCAAGCTGTGTAGACAGCAAACATGCAGAGACTGGGGGTTAGGCAAGAATTAGGAGGGGCTGCAGGACCTTGGGTGCTTTCTTAATTTAAACAAGAAATTTTCAATTCCTCTAACATCTGTCTACACTGAGAAGCCAAGAGCACAAATGCCTTATATTTAGACATTAGGAAGCTGACTGTGGACCTAGTTAGCTAAAAGCCCTCCCATCCTGCCCCCCCCCACCGCCCTGTCTATACTGCGCACTCAGATCCCATGTCTTGGTCCCTTTCAGGTTTTACTGATTGCCAGTTGGCAACCATGTAAAGTCTGTCTTTGTTGATTAGATTCATTTTAATGCCTGGAAGGATCAACATTAATAAGTAAACCAGGATAAGAGGAGGGAACCTGGCATCTGTGCTCACATTTAACTGCCTGTCATTGTCACCGTAAAGGGGACTTTCTTACAAAATGACAGTTGTCAGGCAATGGCTCATCATCTGTTTTCCTCTGAACCTTTTTTTATTGTAAAGACAACACTGTAACCTCCAACAACATTTAAAAACATTACCGGTGATTCCACTGTCCTTAAGCAAACATATTTTTTCTACAGATTTGTAATCATATTACATATGCAATTGTTATTTTTAATTTAAAAACATATTCGTAACATTTTCATGCTGTTACTCAGAGTTCATAATGATCATTTTTAATAGCCTATAATTTACTCAGCCATGCCTCTATCACCGTCTCAATTTTCTACTATCACATATTTTACAGGAAAGCATTTATATACTTTTTTCTTCCTTTGAATTGCTTCCTTCAAATAAATTTCCAGAGCGGGGATAATTTGTACATTTTGACAACGTTTAGTTATGTATTTGTGCTACTCACATTTTATTCTCTTTACTTTTCAGTAGCACTTATGTGTGTGTTCACATATGCTGATTTTTCTCTGTGGTGTGTGTTTTGCTCTAATCAGCGGCTTATTACCATAACAGTTGTTTTCACTGTGTAGATTCTGAAAGGCAAGAATTTTAGAAGAAACAAAGTTGAATTGCTCAAGGAGAATAGAAACTTGGAAAGAAAGACTGAATTGAGGTCATCCGTAGGGATGAGAGCAGGGATTTTACCTTAATGCTTCATATTAACCTGTCTAATCAGTATCATTAGAGAAGCAGTAGTTGGGTTATTACTGGATTACAAAGAAAGAGCAGGGTAGGAGTACTGCTCACATTCTATTTCAGCTGGAAACATAAGAGGGTTTGGGGTGAATAAGAAATTGCAGTAGAACAATATCTTTCTTTGACTAAGCCCGGGACAGGAACATCTAAGAGGGAGGCAAGGGATAGAATTGCTTTTAAGAGTCAGTTTTTTTAATGTATAAATGTATTTCAGGTCAAGGACAATGAAATGAAATCTGATGAGTTTCAGTTTATCTTACCTCCTGGAATAGGACTCTGTACTAAGGAGTGAGGAGGAAACAGTCAAGGGTACATTTTGATATCTGAGCCCCATGCCCCGGAGGCGCTGGAGGTACTGTGACCAGAAAACTTGCCAACAACAGAAATCACCAAATATCAATAGTAAGGAAGACAGTAGCTGTCCTTCTTTCTCTCTCCCAGGGCCTCTATCCCCGTGCTGTTCCCAGTACAGCCATCTATTGGTTTCCATATTTCTCCCCACTAGTCTGTGAGAACTTGATAGAGGCAATGCCTTGATAGTCTGTGTCTCTGGGACCTGGCCCAGTACCAGGCATCTAATAGATGCTCAATCATTGATTCTTTAATGAATGAATATTGTAAGGAAGTAGCAAATTGGCAAAGAGTCATTCACACCGAATGGTAATGAGTTAATTAATTATGAGTGTAAATAACTGAGAGCAGGCTTAAATTGTAAGGGGGAGAGGGGAGGGGACGTGCAAAGAGTAGACTGAGAAGTGATAAGGATTTTTAATTATTTTATTATTTATTTATTATTTATTTTTGGCTGTGTTGGGTCTTCGTTTCTGTGTGAGGGCTTTCTCCAGTTGCGGCGAGTGGGGGCCACTCTTCATCGCGGTGCGCGGGCCTCTCACTATCGCGGCCTCTCTTGTTGCGGAGCAGAGGCTCCAGACGCTCAGGCTCAGTAGTTGTGACTCACGGGCCCAGGTGCTCCGTGGCATGTGGGATCTTCCCAGACCAGGGCTCGAACCCGTGTCCCCTGCATTGGCAGGCAGATTCTCAACCACTGCACCACCAGGGAAGCCCATGATAAGGATTTTTAGAGGTGGAGGCACCTAAAACAATGTGGCTTTGGGATAATGTCGTGTCTGACTCTTGCTGGTTTTGAGATTTCTCTTCGTTGAACCTCAGTACGCTCTTCTCTAAAATGGGTCAACTACTGTCTAACTCGTAAAGACGTGGTGAAAGTTAAATGGAATTATGTTACGATGTTTTAAAATTACCCAGCACTTAATAAGTGCTCAATAAATGGCACTTTCTTCCCTCTGCACCTAGAGGGAACAGTAGTTTTCAAGCTTTATTTTTAGCCACAGACCTTCCTTCATATAAAATCTTTCCTGGAAACATTTAGAAAATACAGACAGATGAGGCTGCTTCGTGTGAATCTGGTGGTGGGGAGAGCATTGCCTGCCTGGCCCTCCCCTTGACCCCTCACAGGACCACCCCTGGACAATGCATTATGAAAGTATCACTGTGTAACAAGCATACTAAACAGCTTGAGGGTGCCTCTCTGCAAGGTACAATCCTGCCAGCTACTCCAAGTGCGGATTGCTTCTGCCTGAATCCTTCAGGGTAACAGGCAGATGTAGAATTCAACCCAAGACAAGCGATGGCAGAGTTGGAATTAGAGTTTCATTTTTTCTAGTTAAATGGGCAGAACATACCATAATCTCAGAGTGCTGCAATTTGTTTGGTGATGTTTTAGAAATGGAAGGGAAATGGGGTGATGGCTCCTGGGGGTTGGCCAAATGGACGTTGCTGTTTCTAAGTAGCGTCTATCTGGTTGTTAGAATATAGGAGCGCTTTGGAGTTACAGTATATATTTCAGAACACTCTGAATATATTTCATTTATAAAACTTCTGTGTTTGGTATTTTAAAATGAACATCCATCATCTTATTTGTTCCTGACATCCTCTTTATGTTTTTATGAATTCATCCATCTGTTTATTGAGCACTCTGAACTAAGCACTCTGTATAAGAAGTGGCCTGCCTGCAGGGAGCTCTCAGTCTGGAAGAATCCAGTATGTTGACAGGCCAACTAGAATCGGCACCGTACACGTCATGGGATGGGGATAGGAGATCTGTTATCAGACCTGTGATACAGGTGTGAAAGGTGATATGGCAGGTCGTGACGCTTAGCCATGGTCCGGGACGAGTTCATAACCAAGTTGATGAAGAACTTTATGATTCTCATCGTAATAATTTTCAAATAATTCATACTATTTGAAAGTAATAAAATATAATTATTTTCATGATATTGAATAATTTATATTTTTCACCAATAAAAACGATCCTTCCCCACTACATTGCAATTTAGAGAAATGTTAATATACTAGTAAAAGCCAATCTTTTGTTTTCCTGATTTCAGGAAGTATATTAGATCTATGAGTGTTGCAGTTATAACCAATGTGATGATTGAAAAGTTAATTATTCTGTCTGAGGTGGATAGATGCTTCTAATGACTTGGGCAAAATACAGGCAATTTAAAATAACCAAATGTTTTAAACTTTATTTAATAAACAAGACAATTCTCATCCTCTCTTGAGAGTCTGTACATGTGTCCTTAAGGAGAAACAGCAGTTTGATTGACGGGTTTGTAAGGTGCGGGCTGGGGAAGGTTTGCCTGGCTGGCTGAAGTTTTTAGAAGCAGTTTGGCTAATTAGAGCAGGATGAATGGCGTGTGCTGTGAGCCAGCCTGGTGGCTGAGGACACAAAGATGGTAGAAAAGACAGTCCCAGCCTGAAGAAGCTTGCTTTCTGTTTGTCGGTGCCAAGTCTTAGCCGAGATTCTTCATGTGGGCTTCCCCTTTGAGAATTCTGATGGTGAAGCAAAGGAGGAGATGGGGTACCCAAACCAGACGAAGACAAGGTCAGGGAAAGGCCTGTTTGCTGCTCTTTTTCCTGGAGACAGCTGTATTCATATGAGGGGCAGGTGGCCGATGGGGCAGGTCCCTAAGGGGCATGGGTGGCGCTGACACGGGTGCGGGGGTTCACCTGGAAGGAGGAGGGTCTCCTGGTCCCGAGATAGAAAAGTCAGGGCGCAAGTGCTGAGATGGATTCAGAGCCTTCACACCAGAGGGTTTTCTATTCTTGGTGGCGTAGGAGGCAGGTCCTCTGCAGACGGTGAGTGAGGCAGATTTAGGGGTTGGAAACTTAAGAAGGCCAGGGAGATTCCCTGTCCCTTTGTAGAAAGGACTGGGCTGGTCCCCCGAGCTCATGGAATAAAATCGTAATGGTCCCATTTGCCACCGTTGGCACTTTCTCCCCTGTGGGGGGCGGTGGAGAGTTGGTGGCAGTGCAGCTGGAGGAGGTCCAGGGACAAGGGCATTGTGGGACCTGGTAGGACACAGCGTGTTAAGGGTGAAGGGTTGTGAGGTTGAGATCCAGGGCTGGTCAGGAAGGAGTCAAAGCCAGAGAGCTGATTCCCTAGAAGCTAAGGTCAAGTTCACAGAGCCCCTGGGGAAGATGAAGCTTCAGAAAAGGTAGAAACTCGCAAGGGGAGGACACTGGCCACCTGGGGACTCCCCGGGGGCCGTCGAGGTGATGACTGGGGTCAGGGAGGGGTGCGTGGAGGGCCGGAGCGGAGCAGTTGTCTGGGTACCTTGAGGTTGCAGGCTTGGCTGCTCAGTGCTGTACCTGTTGGGAGAATCTCCAAGATGCGCTGGACCCTCGCTCAGGAGGCGGGATGAGGAGGCAGCTGAAGAGATGGTGGGGTCTGTGTGAGAAGGAAAATGAAGAGGCAGAGGCAAATCAGAAGCGGCTGAGAATGTTGGTCCAGAGACCAGGGATGGAGATGGAACCTTCCCAATACCTTCCTGGCCTGGGGTTCCACCCAGTGGCTGGACCTCTGGTTTCCACAGTGAGAGGTGTCCACCCGGTCCCTCCCTTTCTCGTCAACTCCATATGGTTTTCCACTCCCTGGGGACTGATCCTTGGCAGTCTGGGCCCCAACCCCGCAGCAGCGTGCCAGGGCGCAGAGGAAAGGGGCGCCGGGCTGGGCCAGGAGTGTGGAGGACGCCCGGCAGCCCCTGGGAGCAGGGCTCAAAGGGAGGCTGCTGGTGCTTCGTAAATCATCTACTCGTCTGCTCGGGAGAGAGTGTGAGTGTGTTTTCGGCACGTGTCCTGCTGCGTCTCCCCCGTTATTGGCAAAATGAAACGTTTGGCACCTGTGGAGGGCGGGGGAGACAGAAGTTTCCAAACTCCTTTCTAACCTCTATGAAAACTGTCAGTTTTTGAACTGCTGAGTTTGGCTAAAATGGAGGGGTTTCAATGAAAACATCTCCAAGTTCAAGTAGAAGGCCAGGCACACAGTCATTTCTTCACTTTGTGTTATGTTTCCCCAATGCAGGCATAGTTATTTGAAATTGAATAAAGCTCTCCCTTGTGGCTGTATGGCTCATACTTGGTTTTTTGGGTGCCAGTGACTAAGGAATAAGTTCTCAGAAGGTAAAATCTCTGGAAAGGAAACAACGCTAGAACTCCTTCGTGGAGATAAAGCTTCCACCCGGGTTTATTCCAGGGACCTTGTCCCCTGGCTCTGACTCCCCAGGAAACCCTCCGGAAGGTTGTTGGGTGCACTCACCCTTCTTCTCTTCTGTTCCCTCTCCAGCTTGGCTCACATAATGCTCTCACGCCTGCACCCACAGGGCCTGGCTCCCACTGCCTGTTTGACCTCCTTCCCTTTGCTCGTTCAGTCCTAGCCCAGGAGCCTTCTCTTTGTTCTGCAGATAAGCAAGCATGCTCCTGCCTCAGGGCCTTTGCATCTGCCATTTCCTCTGCCTGAAGGCGCAACCCTCCCTGCATTCAGAGGCCTTCTCTGACCAGCCTTCTGAAGCCCTCTCTCAGTCTCTCTGTGTTCTCACCTGGCCCTGTTTAACTCCCTGGTTATTTGTTTGTACTTGCACTGATGTCACTCCCAGGGAGCAGGCCGGGCCTGGCTCTGGTTTGCCACTGAATCCTCGGTGTTAGATCAGTGCGCTGCACGGGGAAGGTCTCCATGATTTCCATCCCCACCCCCTGCTCCATCATTCAGAACGGCTCAGATCATGTCCTGATACTGTCCTCTCCTGAGGCTGGACGGCCCCTGCCCCCATCCCAGTGTCTGCCCACCATAGGGGGCTCTTTAGTGCATAACCACCGGGAGAAAAGAAGCCACATCCTGGGGGAACGCAGCTCTCGTATTCCTTTGGTGTCCCTCCTGTTCAGATGTCCAGGTCCTCACCTGGTATAGCCGAGCGGATCAGAGTGCAGATTCCAGAGTGAGACTGGGATTCCAGACTCCCTGGTTGCATGGCCTTGGGTGTGTTTCTGAGCTTTTCTGTGCCTTTGCTTCTTCATCTATAAGATGGAGATGATAATAGTGCCTGGATTGCTGTGGGGATTAAATGAGTTACTACACATCAGGCAGTTAAGAGAGTCCTTGGCACGTGGTGAGTACCCTACAAGTGTCTGTCTTTCCTGCTGTTTTCTTAAGATTCCTTCCCTTCTTTGGTGGAGGGTACTGCTCACGTGTTAACTCCCCTCTCTCCCTCTCTCCTCTCTCCAGCCAGCACTGTTGGAGCGCTCAGACCACGGTCTCTCCCCAATGGCCCTCGTTCCCTCTGTGTGGTCTTAGAGATGTTAAGAGATGTTAACAGGAGGCCTGCGTAGGTGGGTGGTCGGGGTGGTCTCCTCACTCTTCCAAGCCTCGGTTTCCTGGTTGGTGAGAAGAGCTTGTTTTGAGCGTTCAGTGAGACGCAGATGGAAAACCCTGACACCTTCTGGACCCAGCAGATGCTCAATGAACCGTGGCTGCTGTTATTTACAAAGTGGCTTCATCTCACCCCTCCCGTCTGCGAGCCCCCAAGCCCCCAGCCGTCCAGAGTTGAACCCCCAGAGCCCCCAGTCGCCCACCAGGAAAGACTTCAGAACTGAATCAGTCACATTGCGGCTGATAAGTAGAGCCTGACATTTTGTGCAAATCTTCCTGTGACACATCTGTATTTTGTTGGATACTTTTGGTCAGCAGGAAATTCCTTTAAATGAAACGCCTAGACTCAAGCTGCTGAGGTTCTGTGTTACCTCATGTGGTGTCTCAGTGACTCTGCCTGCAAGGTCCCTTTCTTGTCCCCATTGTGTGGATGAGGAAACTGAGGCTTGGAGAGCTTGTGAAAATGCTTGTCCTCTCTGCTCCCTCCTTCTCCCACTACCACTCTCGGTCTTCACCAGGCCTCAAGCCCCGTGAGTGGGCTCGTTTGTACTTCATCTGAGCACTTCCTCAGGGACATTGCATGGCTGCCCCTGGGCTGACCTACCTGTCAGACACAACAGGCACGATGCCTGGGGCCTTGTGACCTTTAAGAGCCCAGGAAAGTGTCGAACTTCTTTTATAATCTGGAAAAAGTAAATGAACTTTTAGGTCGAGGAAAATATATAACGTTAATATATTCATCTTTATACCAATGCAGTCATAAAATATGATTAAAACCAATTTAATTTTTAATGGAGGAAGGGGCCTCTTCTTCATGTTGAGATCCTAGTCCCAAGGACCTGTGAATATGTTAGGTTTTGTAACAAAGGGGGCTCAAGGTTGCAGATGGAATTAAGGTTGCTAATGAGCTGATCTTCAAACAGAAAGATGACCCTGGATTATCCGGGTGGGCCCGATGTACTCACAAGGGTCCTTAAAAGTGGAGAAGGGAGAAGAGAGAACCAGAGAGCTGGCAGTGTGAGAAGAACCCCGCTGTTGCTGGCTTTGAAGATGGAGAAAGGGGCCACAAGCTGGGAATGTGGGCGCCTCCGGAAGCTGGAAAAGGCAGGGAAACAGATTCTCCCCTAGGGTTTCCAGAAGAAACACAGCCCTGCTGACACCTTGATTTCAGGACTTCTGACCTCCAGAATCATAAGCTAATAAATTTGTGCTGTTTAAACCACTCAGTTTGCAGTAATTTTACAGCAGCTATAGAAAACTAATAGAGGCAAAAGTACCCACAGCCCACAAAAGCCCTCACATGCCTTGGATGCCCCCCCTCCCCTCTCTGGTGCAAGCCCCCGGTGGAGACATCCAGCTGTGGACCGTCATGCTGCACGCACAATATAACTGAACAGAAGCAGGGCCAATTCTCTCCTCTGCATTCTTTAGGATTCCTGTGAGCCATTTCTTTGGTTCCTTTCTTCCTGCTCTTTCAAGCGTCTCTTTCAGATTTGGAGGACTTTAAATACTTTTTTTTTTTTAGTTCTCTGCAGTGGGGCTTCTTAACTAGGAACTGCCTCCCCCTTTACCCAGATTTATTGGACTTGGCCCCCAAAGTGGCATTTCCCCCCTCTTTCCCTGGTAGACAATTTGTACTGGAGGTAATGGAAAATAGACAATATTTCTAAGTTTATAACATTCCCTCCTATGGTCTGAATTCTCAAATAGCCATGGTAACCAGTCCAAAG